>NW_028255891.1:1800000-2245794 GCF_971803275.1 Cyanistes caeruleus | reverse complement strand
TTTTGTGGTATTTGGAGGAGACTTGAAAAATTTTGAGAGATTTTTCTTGAATTTTCTAGACATTTGTGGACATTTTGTGGGATGTTTCCAGATTTTCATAGGGTTTTGAGAAGGTTTAGGGAATTTTGTTGCATTTTTCTGCAATTTTGTGGCCTTTCTCTAGAATTTTTTGGGATTTGGTAGAGACCTGAAGAATTTTGAGGGATTTTTCTTCTCTTTTGTGGCCATTTGTGGAGATTTTGTGAGATGTCTGTGAAATTTTGAAATGTTTTGAGAAGATTCTGGGGATTTTGTGGCATTTTTCTGGAATTTTGAGGGGCTTTTCAAGAATTTTTTGTGATTTTGAGGAGATTTTGTGGGATGTTGCTGGAATTTTGTGGGATTTTTGTGGGATTTGGCGGAGACTTGAAGAATTTTGAGGGATTTTGCCTAGATTTTGTGGAGATTTGACATGATTTTTTTGAGATGTTGCAGGAATTGGGTTGGGTTTTGAGAAGATTGAAGGAATTGTGTGGGGCTTTTCCAGAATTTTTTGGGATTTGGTGGAGACTTGAGGAATTTTGAGGGAATTTTCATAGATTTTGTGGAAATTGGTGGAGATTTTGTGAGATGTTGCAGGAATTTTGTAATGTTTTGAGAAGATTTAGGGAATTTTGTGGGATTTTTCTGGAATTTTGAGAAACTTTCAAGAATTTAATGGGATTTTTCCTGGATTTTGTGGAAATTGGTGGAGATTTTTTGAGATGGTTCTGATATTTTGTGGGATATTGAGGAAATTTAGTGATTTTTGTGGGATTTTTCTTGAATTTTGTGGACATTTGTGGAGTTTTTGTGGGATATTGCAGGAATTTGGTTGGGTTTTGAGAAAATTTAAGGAATTTTGTGAGATTTTCCTGGAATTTTGTGGGATTTTTGTGGAATTTCGAGGAGAGTTGAAGGATTGTGAGGGATTTTTCTTAGATTTTGTGGAAATTGGTGGAGATTTTGTGAGATGTGTCTGGAATTTGGTTGGGTTTTGATAAGATTTAAGGAATTTTGTGGGATTTTTCTGGAATTTTGAGGAGCTTTTCAAGAATTTTGTGGCAGTTTTCTTGAATTTTGTGGAAATTTGTTGAGATTTTGTGAGATGGTTCTGGAATTTTGTGGGATATTGAGGAAATTTAGTGATTTCTGTGGGATTTGTCTTGAATTTTGTGGACATTCGTGGAGATTTTGTGGGATGTTGCAGGAATTTGGTAGAAATTTCAGAAGACTTGGGGAATTGTGTGGGGCTTTTCCAGAATTTTGCAGGCTTTGGAGGAGACTTGAAGAATTTTGAGGGAATTTTCTTAGATTTTTTGGAAATTTGTGGAGGTTTTGTGAGATGTCTTAGGAATTTTGTAATGTTTCCAGAAGATTTAGGGAATTCTGTTGCATTTTTCTGCAATTTTGTGGGGCTTTTCCAGAATTTTCTGTGATATTGAGGAGATTTTTTGGGATGTTTTTGGAATTTTGTGGGATTTTTGTGGGATTTGGAGGAGAGTTGGAGGATTGTGAGGGATTTTTCCTGGATTTTGTGGAAATTGGTGGAGATTTTGTGAGATGTTGCCGGAATTTGGTTGGGTTTTGAAAAAATTTCGGGGATTTTGTGGGTTTTTTCTTAAATTTTGTGGGAATTTGTGGAGATTTTATCAAATGTTTCTGGAATTTGGTTGGGTTTTGAGAAGTTTCAGGGAATTTTTTGTTATTTTTCTGCAATTTCCTGGGATTTTTCTTGAATTTTGTGGATGTTGAGAAAACCTGAAGAATTTTGTGGTGTTTCATTTGATTTTTTTCTGGAATATTTCTGGAGTTTTTTCAAATTAGAGTAGATTTTTGGGATATTTTTGGAATTTAGTGGAATTTTGTGTAATTGCATCAGATTTTTCTGTAATTTCTGGGGGTTTTGTGGAATTTTGTGAATTTTTAAAAGAATTTTGTGGGATATTTAAAAGCTTTAGGGATTTTTGTGGGATATTTCTATTATTTTGTGAGATATTTCTGGAATTTTCAGGATTTTGAGTCTGGTGACTTTGGTGGTATTTTTCTGGAATTTTGTGGAAATTTCAGGAGGTTTTGTGGGATTTTTGTGGAATTTTGTGGAGTTTTTCTGGAATTTTGTAGGATTTTGAGAACATTTGGGGCAATTTTTATGAAGATTTTGATAAAAAAGCTGGGAAAAAAAGTGTTAAAATTGCTGAAATTTCAATAAACAAAGGAGAAAAGCAAAACCATCCCAGGGGACCTAAACTCCCCGTTAAGTCCGCATAGTTTGGCCTAACATCAGCCAAATGGGGTTAAAATCATCCCAAGGAGTCCAAAGTGCAACCACCAGGGCATAAAAATGCCCAAAGCGGTGTCAAACCCACTCCAAATGGCCTAAAATCACCCTGGGATCACCCAAATGGGTGCAAGGTCCACCCTGAAAGTCGCTGGTTTTGCCTCAAATCACCCAAAGGGCCCCAACATCAGCCAAAGTGGCCTGAAACGCCCAAAAGGGACCTGAAATCACCCGAAAAGGGCTCGGTTCCAGCGGCACCGGGACTGGGAGCGAGACCCAGATGGAGACCGAGACCGAGACTGAGGCCTAGAGCGGGCCTGAGACTGGGACTGAATCCGGCACCGGCACCGAGAGCGGCACCGCTCCGGGACCGGGACTGAGACCGGGACCGGCACCGCTGCGCCATTGAGATCGACACCGGGACCGGAATCGGCTCCGGGAGTGCCCCGGGACTGCTCCGAGACTGAGAGCGAGGCCAGCACAGGGACTGGGATCAACACCAGGAGCGCTCCCAGAGCAGAACAGGGATCTCCGAGTGTTCTCAGTGTGGGAAGAGGTTTCCCAACAGATCCATTCTCTTCCGGCACTATCGGATTCACAGGGATGAGAGGCCTTTCCGCTGCCCCGACTGCGGGAAGGGCTTCAAGCACAACAGCAACCTGGTCAAGCAGCGGCGCATCCACAGCGGGGAGAGGCCCCACGAGTGTTCCCAGTGTGGGAAGAGCTTCTCACAGAGCTCTCACTTGACCCGACACCAACGGAAGGGAAGCCCTGCGAGTGCCCCGAGTGCGGGAAGAGCTTCGTGCGCTGCTGCAGCTCCATCCCCCACTGGAGGAGCCACCTTGGGCACATTCCTGGGATCCACCTTGGCAATACACCTGGCTGCTTATCCTTCTCCTTTGGCCACAGTTTGCTTCTCATCTCCATCTCTTTGCACTCCAAAAGTCAGGAGGGATCCATCTGTCACCTCAAAACAACTCAATCCCACGCAAAACAGCTCCATTTGACCCCAAAAGGGCTCGATCCCAACTCCAAAGGGCTTGTTCCACCTCAGAAAATCTTAATCCCAGGCTAAAAGAATGGATCCGAAGAAATGCACAATGTCATTTATAACCTACACAATAGTAAGTGAGTAGAAATTTGCCCCTTGGAAGAAATGCTCCAGAGTATATAAAAATACAATATTGGGTTTCAATTACTTATGCTGAACAGCACTGGAAGAAATCCAGGTTGGAATTCTAATACCATTTCAGAGTGTCTTCGTTCTTGCTCCTCTAAGAACATAAAAGCAAAGATGCATTGACAGTCAAGGCAATGCAAGATAAATGCAGTCTTAGGAAAAACCTTGAGATAATCCAAGTAAATTTGGAGAGCACACATTTCTCTATATGTTGTACAGTTCCAGACATATTGTTGTAATAAATATCTTTCCCATGGCATCAGTAATTACAGGAGCATGCAAGTAAAATGAGCATTGCCCTCTCCCCCACCAGTTTTACTCTTTAAATAGATCTTTTAGAGATCAATGTACTTATCCAAAAGAGGACTGAGGGGTTATTTGATCATAGTTTCTAACTGCCTTCTCAGGGTAAAAGTACAGGATATGAAATAACTCTTTCATCTAGCAGCAAACAATACTATGGGTACAAAAGATACAAAAATTCAGGAGAAAATACTTATCAAACTTTTTTATTTTTTTTTTTTTTTTTAATGTGGAGTGAATGGCCAGTAAATCAAAACATGAAGAAAAGAGTAGATGCCTCATAACTCAATGTCATCAAAGCCAGACTGAATGCTTCTGTGGAAAATCCCAAGCACTAGGTCTAAGTTGTGGCCTTGCAATCAAAACTAACCGATGTGACTGGCCCTAATCGCTTGTGTCTTTAAAACCAACTTCTCCCTCTAATTTGCATTTCTACCTTGCCTTGTATAATGCTGATAGTTTTCATTCACCTATTGAAATACTTCTTCAATTCAAAGCAATGTATGTACTTGACCGTGAGAAATGCACAAACAAGGCTGGGAAATATTTTCATATGTATCCTCTAATTTGGACAAGTAGATACACGGATAAAAGCTGAGATGGGCCAAATAAATTTAGCAGAAGCATGTGAGGACATAATCAGCAGAGTCTGCTGGTGATGCAGAATTGTAGAGGTCAACACTAAGAAAAAAGTCAAGCTGGACACAAGTATAGGTTTGGACAGAAGTGGGGGGAGAGCAGCCCTACAGAAAAGGATCTGGGGGTGTTGGCTAAAGAGGAGTCAGCAGTGTGCCCCCAGGGAACGTCATGCTGGGGCAAATGAAACACAGCATCATTAATTGGTCAAAAGGGGGAATTACCCAGCAGTGATGGCAGCTGGGGGAAATGAGGCTGAGCAGCAAACTCTTTGCTCTCTCCAAACACCTGAGGAAGGCAAGGTGCTGATCTCTTCTCCCCGGTATCCAGTGATAAGACAGATGGGAATGGTTCCAAACTGAGCTAGATGAGGTTTAGCAAGCATTTTTATCAATAGACATGGGTCAAACACTTCCTAACAGGCTTCCTAAAGAGATGATTGATGGTTCCAAGCCTGTCTGTTTGAGAGGTACTTGGACAATGAGCTGAATAACATTCTTAACATTTTGCTCAGCCCTGAATTGATTCAAGCAGCTGAAGGAGGCCATGGGACTGCTGGAGACCATGGATAGGATCAGAGGGCTGGAATACCTCTCCTACGATGACAAGCTGAGAGAGTTTGGTTTGTTCAGCCTGGAGAACAGAAGGCTCTGGGGCAACCTTAAAGCACCTTAAAGGGGGGCTCCAAGAAAGCTGGAGAGACTTTTAAAGGACATGTAGTGATAGGATAAGGGGAAATGGCTTGAAACCAAAAGAAAGTACATTTAGATGAAATGTTAGAAATTCTTTAGGGTGAGGCTGGTGAGGCACTGGAACAGGTTGCCCAGAGAAGCCGTGGGTGCTCCGTGCCTGAAAGTGTTCAAGAGCAGGCTGGACAAGGCTTGGAGTAACCTGCTCTAGAGGAAGGTGTCCCTGCCCGTGGCAGCGTGATTGGAACTAGATGATCTTCAAAGTCCCTTCCAACCCAAGCCATTCTATGATTCTGTCATTCTATGACTGGTGTAGGACTCTTCCAACTGAAATAGTTTTTTCTACTTTTTTTTGTTGTGTGACCTTCATGACTCACTGCTCAGCTCACTGAGGCAATCTGCCTTCCCAACAGGAACAGAAATGGAAAGCCCCATGAAACACTCATCTTAGATGATTTCACACAGCTCAGTCTCCTGGGAAAATACGGCTAAGCAGCTTTTCCAGTCTGTGCACAGTTCTTCATTGACATAATGCATGAATTTGAAGCAGGGCCATCACCTCAGGGTTACTGTAAACTTCCAGACATGGGTGTCACAAGAAACATCGGACTCATATTTGTATTCCAAGTCCATCAGTCTAAGAAAACAGATCTCCTTGCAGAACCACTCTATATCTCAAATATTGAGCTGCCTGCCTTTGCAGGAATAGCTCAAATTGTTCCTGTGTGAAGAAATGCCCTCATACGTAACTTAAATATATACTTTTACAGGAACTTGATCTCAAAGTATGGCTGAGTGGAGCACTTGGTGCTTAAAATGGCAGCAAACTTGTGTTAGTGCTATTCACAGATAGATCCATCCCGAGCAATTCCTTTGATCCTTAACTCTTTCACACTCCCATCCTTGTCATCTCCCTACTTAGCTGCCTACAGACACTCCATCTTAAAATTCAAATAGTTATGTTATTGGAGACACCTTTAATTTTCTGACACCTCTACTTCTCTGACACCTCTCCATATTTTTCTTTACTGTTTGCCACAGACCCTGGAGCACTGTCCCATTCCTGCCCCTCCCTCCTCTCCTCCCCCCAATCCCAGACGAAAAATCCTATTTTAAGAAAAATCCTATTAAGAAAAAATCCTATTTTTTCTTATCTTCCATCCTCTTGTCTTTTTCCACCTCCATATATGCATCTAGAGACATACACACTATTTTTGTTTGGCTGTGGAAAGTTTGTCTTTTCAGTTCCTTACAAAGTATTTGAAAAGATAGCATTTTTTTGCATTTAATTAAAGGCCATAAAATATCCCAAATGATGCCTTAGAGAAAAAGGCAGCAAACACTGTTGAAAGTCCTGGCTTGTGGTCACTGATGGAAATCCAGCCCCTTAGCCCAAGTGGAAGGGGCATAGCCCATGTATTTGGAATGACAGTTCTGTGTTCTCTTGGTTAGATTGTGCTCCTGTTATGGAATAAACTGATGAAGTCCTCCAAGAAAGATGAAGCTGTGGTTGGTTGTTTGGGCTTTTAAAAATGATGATTTTTAAATGACACATTGTGGCATCTCCCTATGGCCACAGACTTGCAGCCAGGAGTTACACAGAAAAAAAGGACTGTAGTCTGTCTGCTTTCAAATGTCACACCTGCACTGTGTGAAGAACTCCTGGTGACACTGAGGCCATTTAATTTTGGACCATCTCTTCCTGTTATATGGCAGAGACTAATAACTTTGAACAGTAGCACAGGTCCCGGCAGGTGCCTTGTTTTCCTTGGGCAGCCTTGGCGAGGGGCAGGAGCTTGTGGGCACAGGTGGCTGGTGTGCTTTGTGTGCCTTGTGTGCCTGGCCTGGTGTGGGTTTTGTGCTTTGTGTGGCCTGTGTGCTGCTGGCTGTGGCTCCGAGTCCGCTGTGGCCATAGGCAGCCCTGGTGGCCGGGCTGTGTGCTCTGCGTGTCTGGGCTGTGTTGGTGAGGCTGCGGGGCACGGCAGGAAGGTGAGCGCTCCTGAGAGGGGAAGCAGCGCCTACGGCCAGAGCGCCCTGAGAGCGCCCGATCCCGCCTGATCTCGGAAGCTCAGCAGGGTCATGTAAATCATGTAGGACTTTTCTCCTAACATGAGTATCCTGGGGATTTCTCAGAGCTGTTTTAAAGGAAAATACAGGACAATGTCCTGGATTCCTTCTTTATGTTCCTAGAAAGCCTTCTGCTAAGCTGCTTGCCTGTGTCTTCACTATCTAGCCTGAGACTTGGGTGACTAATCCTATTAATTAAGGCAGCATTATGATTAATAGCTCCTTGGATCAGTCAAAGGTAGATAACATGTTGGAGTCTGAGTGTGTCCCCTTGTTTTTAATACTTACTTCTAGGATTCAAAGAAACACTGAATTTCATATAATACGAAATTCATGAGCATGTTTTCATGGTGATACATGAAAACAAATGTTAAAGTTAGATAGGAAAAGTGTGAGTGTGTAGATTAGAAAGTTTTCTAAATCACTGGGTGAAAAAGTAGTTTAGAGAACAAGAGACAAGATGGAGGATTTAGGGTTTTTTTCTCTTGTCCTTCTTCTTTTTTCTTCATGTTCTTCTCCTAGGGGTTTTTGGGTAGTAGTAGGTGATTATACAGAAAATACCATAGTGCAGCACACAGGTGTTGGGTCGTTGGGTCACTAAGAAAAATAACTCCCTGCAAAAGCTTACTAAATCTCCACCATTTCCCACTAAATCCAAGAAAAATCCCTCAAAATTCTTCAAGTCTCCTCCAAATCCCACAAAAATCCCACAAAATTCCAGAAACATCCCACAAAATCTCCTCAATATCCCACAAAATTCTGGAAAAGCCTCAAAAAATTCCAGAAAAATGCCACAACATTCCCTATAACTTCTCAAAATTCTACCAGATTCCAGCAACATCCACAACATATCCAAAAATGTCCACAAAATTTCACAAAATCCCACAAAATTCCAGTAAAATCTGATGAAATTGTTAGCGTTCAGGAACACACATCATCACACAATGATTATATGAAGGTGCTTTATTGAAGAGCTCCGGGTGTCAGGGGTACACAGACCCAAATCTGACCCATCTTGCTTTTGAGCTGAACATGTTTTATACTCTATCATTATATAACTTACATATTAATTATTAAACTTACATTGTTCTATTGAATGCATTGTTTTTACCAAAGCATGGATTTCTCGTGATCCCCCCCAGCCCCCTAACATTGTTCCTCATGTTCTTTAAACAATAATTATATCTAATCACATCTAACAATTCTATCATTTATCATATATTGATTCCACAGGTGCAGTTTCACATGATCTTTAGCAAGCACAAGGCCTAACATTTCCCAGGGCCTACTCATCTTGAGCTTTCCAAGCCTGATTTTCTTTCTGAGTCCCCAAATTTTCTATGATTTTAGAACCTTTTACTATCATTCCCCTCTTTGAAAGCATTTTCACTTCACTATAAGTGCAAATGTTTTCACTTGACACAGTCCTTTGTTTCTGAGTTTACACTCGATGTTCTTCGAATCCTTGATTGATGTAAACGTTGTCCTGGATGCTGTCAGGAACTGGAGAACCAGAAGATGGTGGGGGTGGATCTCGTGTCAGTGCCTTTATTATTTTCTGGTTCCAGGATGTTGTCTTCTGTATTTCTCCCTTGAAGATGCTGTAAATTAACCAAATTGCTAAGAATACAATTAGTAAGATTATCACACTCTCAATGATAGATTTAATCCATGAACTCACATTCCATCCTAACCCTTGGAAGATTTTGCCTAACCAATTTATACTCAAATCCTTTTGCTCTTTCTGTGCTTTGTGCTCTATTTGTTGCAACTGATTGATGTCATGTTCTACATCTGCAGTCCCATTTGGGATGTGGACACAGCAATGATCAATCCATCCATTTAAAAACCCACACACTCCATGCTCTTTCAGGAGTAATAAATTGTAATTGTACATTTAGTTCTTTAAATCTTTCCCAGCTCACTCTTGCCAATTTCTCTACCTGACCTGTAGGTTTGTACAACATTTCTTTATTCTGATAGTTTGCTCTAGGACCGAGCAAAGACTCTAGGGCCCAGCCAAATTTCACTCTACAAGAGGGTTCTTGCCAAGTGTCATCCTGATTCTGTTCCTATCCTAATCTTCCCTAGCTATGCCTGTGTCTAGCCACTGAGTTGTGTTTAAGCACATTTCACATTTTGACATTACTGATTTTACCATAGTTAGCATCTGTACCGAGATTAATTTTTGTTTCATCCATTTTACCAATGCCTCTGCACCCCAATGACATTTGTTATGTTTCATTTATAGAATTTCTTTCATTATCAAGGGGGTAAACACTATTTGTGTTTGTGCAGTTACATACCACTCTTCTGAATTCTTTTGTGCATTTAGCAAATGTCCCAATTTCTCATCTCCTATTGAATATTTTTGTTTTGGAGGCAAATTAAATTGAGATACATTAACTTTTAAAGATACCAATGCCATTGTTCTTTGCCCTTTTCGAGCAATCTGTCGAGCTGTCCAGTCTGCTTTTCCATTTTCTTCACAAATTTTGGAGCTTCCTGATTGGTGTCCTTTGCAGTGCATAATTGCTACTTGTTCAGGTTTTTGTATTGCTTTTATCAATTGCAGGACTGCATCTTGATGTTTAATGTGTGTACCTTGAGCAGACAGCAGTCTTCTTTCTTTCCACAGCACTCTGTGGACATGCACTACTCCAAAGCATACTCTGAGCCAGTCCAGATGTTTCCCCTTTTCCCTTTACTCAATTCTAGTGCTCTGCTTAAGGCAACCAGTTCTGCCCTCTGGGCAGATGGATTTGCTGATAATGCTTTTGCCTCCACTATTGCACTGACTGTTGTTACCGCATATCCAGCGTATCTGGTCCCGTTCTCCACCAAGCTGCTTCCATCTGTGAATAGCTCTCACTCTGGGTGCTCCAGTGGGATGTCTTTCAGGTCTTCTCTTGCCAAATAGGTGTCCTCTATTACTTCTACACAGTCATGCTCTAATGGGCCTTCTTCAGTTGTGGTACCCAGGAACAGAGCTGCATTCAAGAGGTCAGTTGTCTTTAGTGTGACATCATCCTGCTCAGTCAGGATTACCTGGAATTTCATCATCCTGCTTGGAGATAGCCAATGGCCCCTCTTTTGTTCTAAAACAGTGCTCACCATGTGTGGCACAGAGACATCTATGTGTCTACCCATGGTGAGTTTCCTGGCTTCTTGTGGCAGCATCACGCTGGCTGCAACTGCCCGCAGGCATGAAGGCCATCCAGCACTCCCCTTGTCAAGCTGTTTGGAAAAGCAGCCTACCGGCCTTTCCCAGCTTCCCAAACCTTGGCTCAGCACTCCCAGTGCTAGGTGTAGTCTTTCATGCACAAACAGCTGGAAATCTTTGGACAAATCTGGCAATCCGAACGCCGGAGCAGTTGTCAATGCCTCCTTCAGTTTGAGGAAGGCCTCCTTCTGTGCTCTGCCCCAGGTAAACGGCTGCGTCTTCTGGGCCTCATCCAGGGCTTTTGCAATTAGTCCATAGTCCATGATCCACAGGCAGCACCACCCTGTCATCCCAAGGAAGACTCGCAGCTCATGCACGTTCTGGGGTTCTGCAATAGCACAAATAGCTTGAATACAATTAGTACCCAGCTTACATTGCCCTGGTGAGATTTCACATCCCAGGGAAATCACACTCTGCCAGGCAATTTGTGCCTTTTCTTTAGACTCCTTATATCCTCCCATTCCCAGCTGATTTCAAATTTCAATTGGTACCTTTATGCAGGTTGTTTTCTCTTCTGTAGCTATCAGTACACCATCAACATACTGTAACAGCAGGTATTGTTTTCTCACTACTTGCCCGTTCTCGGTCCAAATCTCCAACTCCTTCCCCAGATGGCTTCCAAATAGGGTTGGACAGTTCTTGTGTCCTTGTGGGAGTCGTGTCCAAGTGAGCTGAGTTTTCCTTCTATTTTCTGGATTTTCCCACTCAAAGACAAACAGTTACCTACTTTTTTTGTCAAGGGGTATGCAGAAAAAGGCATCTTTTAAATCAAGTACAGTAAACCATTTCTATTTCTCTTTTATAGATGTTAACAATGTGCAAGGATTAGCTCCCACTGGGTAAATATCTTTAGTTATTCCATTTATTACTCTCAAATCCTGCACTAGTCTTTATTGGTCAACACAGAAATTTGGGCTCCAGTGTTAACTACAAAAGGAAAAAGTGGATGTATAGGACCCACTGTTATTGAGAAACCGCTCAGACTATTCAGCCTAGTCTTCACAGAAGTATGGAGAACACCGTTTATTTCTATCTTCAGCACACTTTTATAGGGTTTTACAGGGTTCCCGGGCTAAGCAAGTTACTCTTGGTTAATCCACACAGGTTTACATTTTTTCTCTTATACGCAAGGATGTTGTTTTGCTTCATTCTCTCTGCTTCAGGAAAGTTTCAAGGACATGAGCCTTTAATATCACAACTTATACCAAAGGCTGGTTTGTGCAGACAGGCCTTTACTAAAATATCATGCCCACCTTCTGTTCAAATATTCTCTACACACTATTGCTGTAATCAGTATGTCTCCAGTTTTGTTATCTCTAGTGAGCATTTGAAATAAAAGCAACCTCTGCCTCTCTGCTCACCCAGGAGAGGCAGAGTTCCCAGTTTCCCTGATTCTGAGGCTCTTTGGGCTCCACTCCCAGAAGCTGAGAAGGAGACGGCTTTGGCTCACAGCCCAGAGCCTGTGGAGCTGTGCTGGGTTATCCAATGGGGCATTCCATACAATGAACTTGGGACAGTGCCAATTAGAAACAACTTCACTCAACTTTGAAGTGAGAAGCCATCTATTACCTTGCTGGGGACCCCCTTCTTTATCTCCAGTGACCACCAATACTGGCAGTGAGAGATTTCTTTTCTCTTGTCTGGGTTTTCCTTAAGAGAACCAATGCATCTAACACCTTTGCTTTCTCTGATTATTCTTCTGCCATTTTTACAGGTCCATCATTTCTACTGGAATGAATTAGCTCTTTTGGAGGGTAAATTTGATTCAGGAGAGGGGGTTTCCCCCTCTTCTGTTTCTTTTAGCGAGTCAGCATTTTTGAATTTTCATCATGGAGGGCTGCTCGCAACAGATTGATCTTACTCTTTTCTTCATTGAATTGTTTTTGCAAAATTTCAACTAGGTTTTGGAGGGAGTCTATTCTAGTTCTTTCCTTACTTCTTTGCTTAAAGCCAGTTTTTGGAGCTGCTGTAAAACAAGCTCCCAAAACTGAGCAGAGTATAGTTTGATTTTTGACCAGTTTAAATTTTCTTTCATCTTGTAAAGAACACACTCTATCAATCACATTTTCCAAATTAAACCAGTAACTAAGGGCCCACTTTTCCCCTCCCGGAGAAGGTCTGGCATTGTGTTTTGCTAACAGAGCATAAAATGCAGCTTTAACTTCTGCACTGCCCTTTTCAGTCATTTTTACAAAGGGAAAACCACTACATGTCATGGGGTAGCTTTACTTTTAAGACAGCTTGGAGGGAGAGGAAGTTGAAGCTGCTGGTGGCTGATGGGAGTTTTTCCTCCTGACCAATTATGAGTCATTTCCAAGAATTGACAGCTGATCTGACTATTAAAAAGTGAATTCAACTTGTAAACACCCCCTTAAGAAGTACAGACAGAATTCTCTTGCTCTCTTTGGTTTCCGGCTTCTGAGGAGGTAACAAGGCTCTGTCTCGGCCTCCTCCCCCCCTCTCCAGGCCGACCAGGCTGCGGTGGACTGGCGGGGGGGAGGGGGAAGAGAAGCAGCGCTCGTCAGCCGAGCTTGGTTTTCAGTTTTAGCTGCTAGACTGAAACTTAACACCATGAACTCTTGCAGTTTTCCTAAAGCTTTTAATTTCTTTATTACTTGGATAAACATACAGATTACTCCTTTTCTCAGAAAGACAGAGAGAGAGAGACAATCAACATAGAGAAGACATCATAGAACCACCAAAAACAGTGAAGAAAAGAGTTAAGTTTAAATAAGAAAGAGAGAATAAGGAGATGCTTTACAGCTGAAATATCTTTCTGTTAAAGCTATGGAGATGGACAATAATAATATAAAAAGACTCCTTTAATTCATGATAAGAGTATTAGGAGGAATGAGATATTCAAAGTGTAACTTTTGAGCAGAAGAGAGAGAGAGTACTTGTGATACTGTGAGTTGCTGGAGTTGAGTTGAGTGAAGATTTTGAAGCTTTGGGGGCAAAGAGAAAACTGTTTTCCAGGAAGGCTCACAGAGACAAATAAAGAAGACTTCTGCCTTTGAATGACTTATCCTTAAAAATAAAATTCCTAAACTCTGTGACCCATACACACCTCGGAGAGATGTGAAATGGGAGGAGAAGATCTAATGACAGATTTCTGGGCAGCAGGCATTAGAGAAATAGAAAACTATGACAAAAAATAGTTTTCTTGTGAGAAACTCCGTAAGTTAACAGAAAGAGACTTCTGTTTCTCTACAAAGACTGATGAAAAGACTGTAGCAAGAATTAAGACTGTTTTTAACCACCAAAGTCCTGAAGTTATTTGTCTCTATGTTGTCATGTGTACAGAAGAATAGTTAAGATGTGGAAGATAAGGGGGTTTTCTGAAAGTTTATTCTGGTGTTCTTATTCTTGTAGTTTGTTAATAAACTGTCTTTATTCCTTGTTTTAAGCCTGTTTTGCTCTTGTTCTAATCCATATCTCACAACAAGAAATAAGTAATTTTTTACTTACTGGTTTAAAACCACGACACCTGGCAGCCTCAGTGACTGTGGATTTATTGACATCTCAGCCCTACAAGATTCCCATGGGAATTATGGGACCAGTGATAATAAATGGAAAAGCTATGGGTGCAATAGTGTTGGGACATTCATCTGCTAGTCTAATGGGACTGTTTATTTTACCTGGAGTAATTGATGTGGACTATTCTGGTGAAATATATATCATGGCATATACACTGGCACCACCAGCCAGAATTGATAAGGGACAGCGAATTGCACCACTGGTGCCACTACCACAATATACCCATCAATTGACACCACTGAAAAATCAATTACAGCTTACAGGTGGATTTGGTTCTACAGGAGGACTTACATTGCTTACCCTGGGCTTAAACACTCGACCCAAACGAAAAGTTGTTCCCAATTATAACGGAGAATCCCACCAATTAAAAGGACTATTGGATACTGGGGCAGACTCAAGTATTGTTGCTCCACAGTATTGGCCCCAGGAATGGCCTTTGTTATCCAGTATGGTTACTGTTACAGGGGTGGGAGGCTTAACTTTAGCAAAAAGGTCTCCACAATTCCAGATTCAATTAGATGGGAAGGTCATCAATTCTGTTTTGTCAATTGTTCCATTACCAGACAAGGTTCAATGTCTAATAGGGCGAGATATTTTGTCACAACTTGGTGTTACTTTGACCAATGAGCACCATTTAGAGTAGAGGCCATTGTTTGGACTTTCCCACTCCCATTTAAATGGATAATTCAGGAACCAGTATGGGTTGAACAGTGGCCTTTAAAAAGGGAAAGTCTGCAGCAAGCTCATCAATTAGTGCTGGAACAATATCAACAAGGACATTTAAAGTTGTCAACAAGTCCTTGGAATGCCTCTATTTTTGTAATTAAAAAGAAATCTGGAAAATATCGATTTCTGCACGACTTACGTGCAGTAAATGAACAAATGGAGCCAATGGGGGCACTGCAATCTGCTTTGCCCAATCCTGCAATGTTGCCAAGAGATTGGCCCTTGTTAATAATTGATTTAGAGGACTGTTTTTGACTATCTCACTGCATGAACAGGATACTTGCAGATTTGCTTTTACCTTGCCCTCATTAAATCGAGCAGAACCAGACAAGAGATTTGAATGGACAGTTTTACCACAGGGTATGCGTAATTCTCCTACCTTGTGCCAGCTTTATGTTGATAATGCTTTGCAGCCACTACGTGTTCGATGGCCTACAACCATTATTTATCACTATATGGATGATATTCTTTTTGCTCAGTCACAACCTTTTGCAGATAAACAAGTTAAGGACATTCAAACACAACTACTTCAGAATGGACTGACTGTTGCACCTGAGAAAATAGAGCAGTCATCCCCATGGAAATATCTCGGGGGGACTTTAACTGAGCAGTATGTTGCCCCTCAGAAACTGTCATTGAACATGTCACTTCATACTGTTCATGATGCTCAGCGATTGCTGGGGGATTTGCAATGCCTTAAACCTGTTGTGGGTATTCCTAATGAACTTTCACAATCCTTATGACCTTTGTTAAAAGGTACTGATCCTACAGCACCTATACAGGTCACCAGTGAACAACAAGAAGCTCTCAATAAAATAATGGACTGTATCCAGACAGGTGTTGTTCGTAGGCGAGATCCAGACTTGGACATCAACCTTACTGTATGGTTTGGACCTCAACATCTCATCGGTGCTTTAATACAGCAACAAAAGAAAACAGGGAAGATATGGGTATTAGAGTGGTTGTTACCACCACTACAGCAGAGACATACCTTAATTCAAAAAATTGAAATTTTAACAGATTTAATAAAACAAAGGTAGAAGCGATTGTGACAAATTATGGGTGCAGATCCAGCTGTAATTCAGATACCAATAAAAAAGGACACTTTAGACTGGTATTTAATTCACAGCTCCACACTGCAAGAAGCATTGCTTGACAACAGCAGTGTGGTCAGTACTGAGGAGGTGCCTCGAATACCACTACGATGGATAGGCCAGCAGAATTGGATTGAAAAGCCCAAACGATCATTTGTGCCGTTACCAGGGGCATCAACGGTGTTCACTGATGCTGGAAAGAAATCTCCCACAGCTGCTGCTACATGGCAAGATTCACAAGGACAATGGAATCATCATATTATTCCAGCTCAAAAGGAGGACACATTACAAACTCTGGAATTAGTCGCTGTTGTTTGGGTTTTGGTGCAGTTTAAGGGTCCTGTTAATGTGGTAACTGATTCTTTATATGTTGCAGGAGTGAGTGAACGTATTGAAAAAGCAGACATAAAGGAAGTAAAAAATCCTCGTTTATATGAACTGTTTTTGCAGCTTCAAAGAGCAGTAAAGTTGAGGACTGCTGCCTTTGCTATTATCCATATTCGTAGTCACAAATGGGATGTGGGTTTAGGAGAAAGAAATGCTAGGGCAGACCGATTGGTTTATAAAGATCCAAAAACAGGACTGTGGGGAGGTCCCAGCAAGGTACTGTATTGGGACGTGGTTATCTTTGTGTGTCTACCCCCACAGGGCCTGTCTGGGTGCCGAGCCGATGGACTAAACCTGCTGATCCCAGGGATTTACCTTCAGCTGATCCAGAAAATTCTGCAGATACTTCTCGCTCTCTACCATCAACATAGAGACGGGATCTGATGGACTCTCACATGCAAATCTTGTATACAGTACCAGAGTGTGAATGTTATCCTTTTGTATGTTACATTTGTAAAGTGTGTAAAGAAAAGTGGTGGGCACATTCTAAGTGGGGTCGATCCCCAAGAGGGATTTGTACAGAGTGTTACAACTTTGAAAGAAATTTCACTGAGGTTGCATTACAGGAAGATGTGCAAACAGGACAATTTGAAAAGGATCTGATAGATGGTGAGAGATTTTTGCTTTTGTGATAAATCCAGAAAATTATTGTTATCATCCGAATACCCCTTTGCCGTATATTATTGAAATAACCACAATACACTGTCATAAAACACTTACGCAGGTCAGGTGTGATATTCCAGGGGTAAAAAATAAAAATTGGGAGCAATTCTTAAAACGGCAGTCTCGAGAGAAAGGGTCTTTCCCTGAAAGTTATCCCTGCTGCTGAGAAGATGGAACAGCCCGTGGTTCGAAGCAACCGAATCGACCCGCAAGGCAGAGGGGTAAAAGAAAAGGGAAGCAAGATCTCCCATGGGATCCAGCCAAGATGCTGGCTGAACTGCCACAATCTTTTTAAGGTTCTTAAAGGACTACCTCTGATCAGGTTGTTATGGTGGTTTACCATGATAAAGGGAAATGAAGGGTTTTTGATTGACGTGGAAGAGACACAAAATACGTGGATAACGTGGGCTAATCAAACTAGACAGGATAATTATTGCCTTTCAATGGCCACCCCTTCAGATCCTTTTCGAACTTGTTTAGGGGGCGCACCTTTAGATGATTCACTCAATGCCACAATGTTTAAAAAATGGACAAAGAATTGGAAAATGCCCAAGGAAGCAAACAAAACATTATGTGAAATCCCATCAGGTAAATTCACGATCAATATTTGTGACACAGGTTTAATCCCAGCAAATCCCATTGGTGCTCAAATTTGGTACATTGCTACAGGTTTAAATGTTACCGGGTCAGAGCCACGAGAGTTAAGACTGTTGGGCTCAGCCCCTAGGAATTATTGTTTAACTTTTGTCAATTGGGCTAGGAACAATCATGCAAAAAAGTCTCATGGGCCAAATGGTACAAATATTTCTCCACAAAATTTGCTGTATTTGCAGAATAATGATGCATACTGTGGCAATTGGTCTCACAAGGTAAATTCTAGCAGTTCACCTCTGCAATTACCACCTGGTATTTTTCTAATCTGTGGACATCGTGCATGGCAAGGACTGCCAGCAAACATTTATGGAGGGCCTTGTTATTTTGGGAAATTGACATTGTTTGCACCCACTATACAGCAACTATGAGGAGCCAATAGAATCAGGTTATGAACAAAGAGAAGTGTGTTCCAATTGGGGCCAGAATGCAAGGATCAGGTTGAACTTTGGGAACGTCCTACAGTGATTGTGTCATCTCTTTTTACACCTGGAGTATCTAGTGCTCAAGCCTTAACACAGTTACGACGACTGGCATGTTGGACAGGAAAACAGTTTAATATTACATCAAAGGTTTTCTCTGATTTGCTTTTGGATATGAAGAGTGTTAGGCATGCTGTATTGCAGAATAGAGCTGCTATTGATTTTTTACTATTAGCACAGGGCCATGGCTGTGAGGACTTTGATGGAATGTGTTGCATGAATATTTCTGACCATTCAGTGTCTATTCATGCTCATCTCCGACAACTACAGAAAAATATGAAAATATTAACCATGGAAACAAATCCATTAGAGGAATGGTTTCAATCCCTAGGTCTCACAGGATGGTTAAAATATTTGGCACAAATGGCAATTGTTGTTATATTGATCATTGTGATTGTGTTACTGTTTATTCCTTGCATACTGCAATGCTTGCAAAACATGATGAAAAGGGCTACTTCTACAGTTTTGTTAGTACAAAAAGAAAACAGGGGAATTGTAGAGGAATGGCTAGAGAGCAAAGGTCATGTTCCCATGCAGCAGTTAGCTGGGAAAGAATGAGACAATAGAGTACAGTTGGTGTGAGATGTTGCAAGGTCAGGAAGGTCTTAGTGATAACTGTTAACTGAGAACAGGATGCTGTGATCAGAAGAATGTGAATTCAGCATAGAAGAACGATCACAGGAATGTGGAATTAGGTGGAGTTGACCTTAAATAAAAATATCCAATAATGAGCTTGTTTTTACACTTTGTATGAGCCTAATTATTGATGCTATATAAGTGGTTTTAGAGTTACCAATAAATGAGACTTGCTGATCATTCATATTGAGTGCTGCATTTCTCCCGCCGAACTCATCATTTAGGTCCAAGTTCCAAACTGCAAATTTTTACACTCAAGACACAGTCATGAAGAACATGTATTTCAATTTTCTATTCCTTTAACTGCAGTGTAAAATATCTTAATATTGGAAAACATCGATAAAATCTCTCAAGGAAGGCAGCTAATGGATCCTTTTCACTAGCACGTGAACAAACTAAGGAACTAAAATCAAAGCTGAGTTCTCTTTTTCAAAAGATCAGTTACCTCTTTCTTACTCCAGTGTTATAGAAGATTTTTCACTACACATTTGGGGGTAATTTTTATCTTTCATATTTTTGGGGGGGGTTTTTTTGCTTGCTTTTGTTGTTTTTGTTGTTTTTTTTTACAGAAAACATGTCCTAGAAAAGGCATGTCCTTTGCTCCTGGTTCCCGTGTGGAGCAGCTCCCTTCCCGCTGGCTGAGCTGCTCAGGCAGAGCCCGGCAGCTCCTGGCCCTGCAGGGCTGAGGCTTTTCCCCGTTGCTGGGCACAGACTGACGGAGCAGCAGTGCTGAACATGGGCACACGCAGAGGGAGCAGAGCAGCTGCCTTTGCCCACCTGAAGCTCCAAGGCCAAACTCTGAGCAGGCACGGCTGCAAGAGACTCGCAGGCTCCCTGTTGGCTCTGCTGCCCCACTTGTGCCCGGCCCAGCTCTGCGGGAGGCAGAGGGAGAACAAGGGGCAGCTCCCTCCCAGCCCCAGCCCAGGGACCCCTCCAGCCCCGGGCCTTGGGGCACTGTCAGCACCCGCTGCTCCAGCCACGGCTTCTGCTGGCACTGACAGCAACAACCAAACTGGGGCTGGTCCCGAGGGAGCAGCAGCAGTGCCTGCATCTGATCCCTCAGTCTGGGGCAGCCCCCTGGGGGAACAGAGGGCACAGCAAGAGGGACAAAACCAGTCAAGGTCAGAGACTGGGAAGAGCCAGAGCTGGGAGCAGGAACAGCTGCTTCATTGAATCCTGGAGAAAGCTCTTGGCTGGGTCAAAGCACTGCAAGGTGTGAAGGGCAGAGAGGAGGCCACACCAAACAATGCTCCTGTTTTCACATTTCCCCTCTCCGTGTCCCAGAAGGAATTGAATGAACTTATTCTTCTCTCCCAGTGGTCTCCTTCAGCTTGAGCAGCTCAGCACCGGGAGCTGAAGGAGCTGAAGTCTCAGGCCACAAGAGCTGAGCAAGAGGGGGCTTTTGGACTAAAGTAATGCTGCTAAGTAATGGACCTAGCTGAATGCAGCAGATAGAATCCTGGTATTATAGAATGCATTCTGCTGGAAAAGACCTCTGAGCTCATCCAGTCCAGCCAGTCACCCAGCAGTGTCAAGCCCCCCACTAACCCTCGTTTCTGAAGTGCCAAGGTCTGCACAACAGGCCCTGAGTGAGGCCTGAACAACAGGCCCTGAGCCAAAGGTGATCTCTGGAGAACCTTCCAGCCAAAGGTTATCTGTTCATCTGCTCATTACTGAAATATGCATGGTCATGAACACTGTGATAGATGTATCCACTCATCAATGAAACATGGATTGACCTTTCTGTGTTTAAAAGCCAGACAAGGCCATGAAATCCAACATCTGGCCTTGTTTGGGGTGTATGGTCAGGGTTGACTCCCTTGGTTCCTCCTTGAGGCCTGGCCAGGCTTTGGTAGGGACGCAACAGGAGGATGAAATCAGATATTCCCACACCAGAAGTGCTGTCAGTTTGTTTATTCAGCACTATCAAAGCTGGGCCCTCTCTCACAGCGGGGTTGGAGCCTCACCTGTGGCTGGAGGCACCTGCAGCAATTCCCAGTGTCTGGAGTGGCTCTCCAGCCCTTGGCTGTGACAGCTTCCCCAGCTGATGGGTGGATCTGGGGATGGCAAAGTCTGAGGGGAACTGGTGCTGGATCTTTGTTAATCCCTGCAGGCAATCTTTGGCACTGATGATTGGATTCATTGCTGAGCTGCTCCTTTTGTCATCCTTTGCTGCTTGGAGCTGCAGTAAGTGACACTGATTCCTTCAGGTGGTGTTTGTGCCTTTGGTGCTGACTCTGCCCGCTGCTGAAACAAAACTGGCAAAGTCTAGCCAGATCACAACAAAATGTCACTTTTAAAATGTAAATGTAAGGAATCAGTCCCATCTGTAATTCCCAGAAGGGAAGCTCTCCCCAGAGTTCGCTGGCTCTGGAGTGGGGCTGAGGTCGGAGCACCGTGCGAGCAGTGGGGCAGTCGGTTAAAAGAGGCTGAACCGCTGGATGTCTTAAAATGCATCCAAACATTGCATATGGAAAAGGAAAAGAACTTATGGGTTTGGGAAGACAAGGAGGGATTTTGTTAACAGCACCAACAGAAGGAACAATTGTTTTCGGAATGCTCCCACGTGGAGTGACAGAAGAAGTCACTTAGTCTTTAGCTCAGGTTTGTTTGTCCAAGTAAAATAATAATAACAATAGCAATAACAATAATTATAACAACATAATAATATATATTTATATATATAACTAAAAATCGATAATGTGAAATAATGCTGACAATTCCAATTTGTCGTGGTTTTAAACCAGTAACTAAAAACTACTTATTTCTTGTTGTGAGATATGGATTAGAACAAGAGCAAAACAGGCTTAAGACTTAAAGGGAATAAAGACAGTTTATTAACAAACTACAAGAATAAGAATACCAGAATAAACTTTCAGAAAACCTCCTTATCTTCCACATCTTCACTATTCTTCTGTACACATGACAACATAGAGACAAATAACTTTAGGACTCTAGTGGTGAAAAACAGTCTTAATTCTTGCTACAGTCTTTCATCAGTCTTTGTAGAGAACCAGAAGTCTCTTTCTGTTAGCTTACAGAGTTTCTCACGAGAAAACTATTTTTCATCATAGTTTTCTATTTCTCTAATGCCAGCTGCCCGGAAATCTGTCATTAAATCTTCTCCTCCCATTTCACATCTCCGAGGTGTGTATGGGTCACAGAGTTTAGGAATCTTATTTTTAAGGATAAGTTATTCAAAGGCAGAAGTCTTCTTTATTTGTCTCTGTGAGCCTTCCTGGAAAACAGTTTTCTCTTTGCCTCTCAAAGCTTCAAAATCTTCACTCAACTCAATTCCAGCAACTCACAGTATCACAAGCACTCTCTCTCTCTTCTGCTCAAAAGTTACACTTTGAATATCTCATTCCTCCTAATACTCTTATCATGAATTAAAGGAGTCTTTTTATACTATTATTGTCTATCTCCATAGCTTTAACAGAAAGATATTTCAGCTGTAAAGCATCATCTTATTCTCTCTTTCTTATTTAAACTTAACTCTTTTCTTCACTGTTTTTGGTGGTTCTATGATGTCTCCTCTATGTTGATTGTCTCTCTCTCTGTCTTTCTGACAAAAGGAGTAATCTGTATGTTTATCCAGGTAGCAAAAAAATTAAAAGCTTTAAGAAAACTGCAAGAGTTCATGGTGTTAAGTTTCAGTCTACCAACAAAAACTGAAAACCAAGCTCGGCTGACGAGCGCTGCTTCTCTTCCCCCTCCCCTCCTCCACCCCGCGGCCTTGTCGGCCTGGAGAGGGGGGAGGAGGCCGAGACAGAGCCCGCTACCTCCTCAGAAGCCGGAAACCAAAGAGAGCAAGAGAATTCTGTCTGTACTTCTGTCACGATCCGCAAGGTGGGATTCGTGATGTGGTTCTTTTAGCCGGTCTTAGAGTACAAAAGATTATCAGCAAACCAAGGACTTAAACAAGAAAACACAGTTTATTGAGTGCTCATCAGCACTAATATGCGATAGAGGGAAAGAAAAGAGAAAGCAAAGCATAAGGAAAAGAGAGTAAGGGGATTATAGCTACCAACGTTGAAGTCCACTCAGCCGTCCAACGACGCAGAGTCTTCTGTCCGTTGGGGAGATCTCAAAGGAAGGTGAGTTTGGGGTATAATTTTATAGTCTTTTGCAAAGCGAGGGGCGCAGGGCCAAAACCAGATGAGATTGATGATCATTGTAATGAAATTCCATTGCGCAGGGAGCAGGTGTAGGGTACAGAGCGATCCATGTCTTGCAAGTCTTTGCTCACCAGCAGGAACAAGGACAAGGTGTTGTGGAAAACCCATTGCACAGGGTACCAGGCACAAGCCTCTGCTCACCAGCAGGAATGAGAGCCATGAGTCGTGGAAAACCCGTTGCGCAGGTTACCAAGCCTCTGCTCACCAGCAGGAACGAGAGCAGTGTACCGTGCAGCCACCTGCAAACAATCACTGAGCAAACATCCATCTCAGCTAGGCCCAAACCCCCAAACCAAGTCCCTTGTGATATTCAGGGTCTCAGTCTCTGTCCTTGAGACGGTTGTGAGACAGATGAGGGAATCTTCGGACCGTCTCTTACACCACCCCGTGGCTCACAATCGTCGAGGTCTTTCTGCACGATGTTGTAGTGCTGCTGCAGAATTCTTCTCTGAAGTCTTCAGGACTCGTTACAGTTGGTAGTATATCCCAGAAAAAACAGAGACAGGTAGTAGGGAAAAGATAAGGGACAGAAAAAGGAAAAAGAGAAAACAAAAACAATAAGTAAATCAATATGCTGATTTCAAAGAAAAACTATTCCATATATATAATTTCGACTAAGACTTACATATTGGTTTCTTATCTTAAAACAAACAATAAATTATATTCTAAAATACACCATGATAAAATGATTAACCTCATAGTCACAATGTCAAATTATTTATTGTAGTGCCTGCATAATTCATCAAGTATCGATAACCTTAGGGGTATCAGCAACATGTAAAGTACCAATCATGTTGTGTGCATCCATTATGGAAGTCAATTGTGTCAACCTCTTCATCATTCTCCAATTCAGGATGTACAAGATTGTTGATAGAACAAAACCAAGTAAAACTAAAACCAAGAGGACGATGATGGGATGACACAATTTGTTCAAAACACCTGTAGCAGTTGGTGACCACCCAAAAAGAGTGTCCCACCACTTGTGTTCAGCACCTTTCCTTACTCTTTCCAGAACACGATGTATTCCTTTCACATTGTGGTGAACCGTAACTAAGGTCTTTTGTCCATCCTTTTTGATCTTTTCCAAAATTTCGATTAAATCCTGGTGAAGCAACAATTGCCTTACCAGAGTAAAGTTCATTCCAATTGGAGCAGGCACTAAACAATGAATCAAAGTGTAATTATACTGCAAAAGATAATATGAAGTAACTGGAGCTAAATAAGAAAAGTCACAACCTATAATCTCAGTAAAATTGCATACACAAAAATTTGAATGATTCTTAGTATCCACTACTATGTTTTCTACAAGCATACTATCACAAGCAGTTCTCAAGCATACACATCCATTGCCTACATACACAAGCACTGTTTCAGAAGTGTCATTAGGATGGATTTCAAAATGACAGATATTCTGTTCTGTGTCTAAACAAATGTCTTGAGCTTTGATTGCATTACTTTCACAGATAAACCCTTGTTGTTCCTGGACAATACAATTTTCTAAACCAACAGTTTGCCATTTCCCACCAATCTGACGGGCCCATTCCCTATGCTCTAAAGGATAGAGAACAGCTCCGTCATGATTCAGCCCCAGTGCAATGATAGGAAAGATTGAATGTACTGAAGCATTACGTATTGTCAACACAAAAGCTGTGGCTGTGTTTGTGGTGGGATCGTAGGTAAAATTTACCAAATTCCACCAAGATTGAAATTCCTTTTCAAAATCATTGGCATTGTCCCAGACTATTTTCCGAATCTCAGTGGGAAAGGTGCCTTCTTCACCCTCTCTGATAATTGATGCAGCAACTGACTGCATCCACAACTGGGCTTGAATACAGCTAAGAGCCAGAGAAACATTGTTTTGGGTAGCACTGAGTGCATCAATTATTAATTTGTGATCATCTACATCTACCCTTTCCCAATTTGGTAATATGTTTAATAGCAACCACTGTTGGGTTCCCAAAGCAGTTAAAGATGACCTCAGTGGTTGTTGTATTTTGGTCAAATCTTTAGTTGCAACAGCCAATTTATTCATCAATACTTCTGAATCAATACTATTCAAAATTCCTAGTCCTGATCCCACGACACCGGTTATATCTCTTGTCATCCGTTTGTGAAAAGAATTTCACTTTCGCAACCAGGTTGTCCACCCCTCAAAGGAATTTTGCAAAAAAGGTGAACAAGCTGGCTGAATCTCTGAGACATTGTTTTGCATTAGTAATTTAACTTGTTTGATAGACCATGCTGGATTAAATAGCATTTGTTGTTGGCCAGTTTTCCTGATTACATAGGGTCCAATTTCAGAAATTTTTGGAGTCAGTCTAATTGGTGGTTGTGTGATAGGTAATTGTACAGCCGTTAAATTCAGCCAACAATCTTGATTCCGAGTGTCACAAGATATAACCTGGCCATGAGATCCGGCAACTTGACTGTGTACAGGCTCAGTGTGGGATCCGGTACTCAGTCTGCAGCGTATTGAAACATCATCACCTTGAGTTAACAGAAAAGAAGGGAAAACGTTAGTTTTACCATTCAGCACAAAAGGGGTATTTACACCATGGTATGTGATTATCACACTTAATATAGGCTTTGTTACAGCATTTATTTTAAATCTATAAGTTCATGGTTTATCTGATCTTCATGTCCCTCGGTGTTCTTCTGTAGAAAATAAACAAAACAGAGTCTGCCACATAGGGGCAGGAGATTAAAATGATGGAATTATCCAGTGGGTGTTTATCCAATGCTCTATCCCCAGGGCATCGGAGGTTACCCATGAATATTCTCCTGTAGTTCTTTTAAAAGTTTCAGTTTGGACTAACCAAGATATAATCCCCACTCTTACCAGCAGAAAGCGTAGAATTTCTTGCCACTTTTCCTTCTGCCATACTGAAATTCTGTTTACTTCCCAGTCCTTTTGTTGCCAAAAAGGAAGCCACTCAGTATATCCCTTGAACATAGCAGAGGAGTTAGTGTAAATACAGACAAGGGAGGTATTCTGTACCTCATGTTGGAAAACACTCCAAACAGCTATCAGCTCTGCAGCCTGAGTGCTGCTTTCTTCCTCAGTAGCGATTTGTTCAGCAGAGGAAAGGTGGAGGGCTACTGCCCCACACCTCCACACCTCTCCTTCTCGTTTGGCAGAGGTATCAGTGAACCAAGAGTTTGCTGATTGTTTTTGCTCACTGTCCAGAACCTGTGAGTGGTGTTGCTTTGGCCCACTGCCCAGAATCAGTTGAGGGTGAGGTGGAGCGCTTGGTACAATGGGGATGGAATCCTGCCACTGAGAGACCAATTTACTTAATTTTTTAAGCGGCAGGTTAACCATTAAACCCTTCGGTACCCCTTTCTTCACCCCCAAGTTCCACCAATACTGTAGGCTAGAAATCAGCCTACCTTTTTCTGTTTTTATGTTGGGAGGGGTTTCTTTAATTATCAAGTCAGGTTTGTCATGGCTGCTACTTAAGCTCTCAGTTTTTTGTATCACTTGATTTTTTACAGCTCCTTCTGTTATTGAGAAGATGTTAGAGTCATGTTCAATCTGGGCATACCACTTCCTCACTGTGGCCCTCTGGGCCACCCCGTCAGGGTGGAGAGTCCCAGCAGTGGCTGTCTTAGTAATTTCAAAAGGGCCTTTTAATGCAATTGGTTGTTGTTGTGTAATTTTTTCTACTTCTATGAGAGCTGGATTAACTACCAACAATCCCTTTTCCCAGGTAGTGCACCTCTTTTCAGCATCTTTATTTTTTATTACTTCTTTTTCATCTCCTCCCACAAGGATATCATCTATGGTTGTTTGGAGGAGAATTGCTGTAGGTTTCAGTGATTCTGAAAGACCACAAATTAAAGGGGTCATAATTTCAGCTTTCACAGGTAACAAAATTGGTGATTCATAACCAACAATTAATTTTCTTTCATAAATCAGTTGTAGACAAGCTGCCTTATGCATGTTTTTGAGAATTTGGTCTGGGGAGCCGGTTAGAGCTACAGGATCTCCCCTTTCCAGGGGGTTAAGTCCCCCTGCCCAATATGCAGCTCGCTGTGTTAGGGACCATGGGTTGTGGTTATCTCCTGTTGTTATGAAAACACCATGTCCCCAGTAACCACTTGCTTCTTGTTCAGATAATCGAATTTGATCTCCCCCTGTGAGAGACACTCGAAATATATATTCTGTCTCTGACTCGTGAGGGAGACGCCCATACTCCTTTTTTAACTTAGCCAATTCAGTAGCAGTGTACGGGATTTCTTTAGTGGTTATATGTGGATCAAGATCTTCATCATTGATATAGTTATATTCTGTTTTAATCAAAGGTCTTATTTGGGAGCAACAGTTTTCACCACAGTTTTTTACCAAATGTAATTCTGCTTGAGAATATTTGTGATTTATCTGAGGAGTTTCTTTTTCCAGCGACTCCTTAAAGGAATCAGCACACTGTGAATTTTTGGCACACTCCTCACTCAGAGCAGTTCGTAACAAATTATTTTCATTTTGCAAACTTTCAACTAAATTTTGTAGGGATTCAATAATTGCATTTTCTTCCTGCCTTCGTCTCGTGCGAGCCTCTACAGCTGACGTAAGGCAAGCTCCCAATACAGAACAAATTATGGTTTTATTACGGCCAAATTTGAATTTTGCCTCATGTTGCAGGGAGCAAATTCTATCAGTTACATTTTCCAGGTTAAACCAATTATTTTGAGCCCATTCTTCCCCAGCTGGGGAGGGCTTAGCATTGTGTTTTGCTAACAAAGCAATGAATGCAGCTTTATCTTTTATACTAGAGTTTTCAGAGTGTTCACTCATGTTTGTGTGTGTGAAGGGTTCAGTACCACTACAGGGAGGTAAGACTTAAGTTACGCACAGACGCAGCCTTTGCCACGTCACCCTTCGCGTCCCTGTATGGATGAAGAGACAAAATCTGCTTGGGAGGCACCCCTTTATGTTAAAATTCAAGTTGTCTCTTTACTACACCAAGCAGTCAAAATTCATCAAAAACACATAACAGTACACAGAACCACTACAGGGAGGTAAAACTCACACTACATCAGACGCAGCCAACGCTGCGTTCCCCCCTGCCGTGGGTGGAGAGACAAAATCTGCTTGGGAGGCACACCTTTATGTTAAAATTCAGACTCTCCGCTACACCAAGCAGTCAAAATTCATCAAAAACACGTAACAGTACACAGAACCACTACAGGGAGGTAAAACTCAGTTACACTACATCAGACGCAGCCAACGCTGCGTTCCCCCCTGTCGTGGGTGGAGAGACCAAATCTGCTTGGGAGGCACACCTTTATGTTAAAATTCAGACTCTCCGCTACACCAAGCAGTCAAAATATAAAAAACCAGTAAGTCCCACCTTTTGTACTCAAAGATCCCGTGTAAAATTCTGAAGACAGAGCCTTCAAATGAGTGTAGGGGTGCTTTTCACCTGGGCGTGTGCAGTTTGTGAGAAATTCGAGTCGCCTCCCTTGCTTTCTAGACACTGCTCACCAGCGTGGCAGGCTAGGTGCGGCTGAAGCGAAACGTCCTTCCCCTGATACAGACTGCACAACAACCTGCAACCCCTTCTGTCTCTCAGAATCCTGTCCGTGACGCCAATTTATGTCACGATCCGCAAGGTGGGATTCGTGATGTGGTTCTTTTAGCCGGTCTTAGAGTACAAAAGATTATCAGCAAACCAAGGACTTAAACAAGAAAACACAGTTTATTGAGTGCTCATCAGCACTAATATGCGATAGAGGGAAAGAAAAGAGAAAGCAAAGCATAAGGAAAAGAGAGTAAGGGGATTATAGCTACCAACATTGAAGTCCACTCAGCCGTCCAACGACGCAGAGTCTTCTGTCCGTTGGGGAGATCTCAAAGGAAGGTGAGTTTGGGGTATAATTTTATAGTCTTTTGCAAAGCGAGGGGCGCAGGGCCAAAACCAGATGAGATTGATGATCATTGTAATGAAATTCCATTGCGCAGGGAGCAGGTGTAGGGTACAGAGCGATCCATGTCTTGCAAGTCTTTGCTCACCAGCAGGAACAAGGACAAGGTGTTGTGGAAAACCCATTGCACAGGGTACCAGGCACAAGCCTCTGCTCACCAGCAGGAATGAGAGCCATGAGTCGTGGAAAACCCGTTGCGCAGGTTACCAAGCCTCTGCTCACCAGCAGGAACGAGAGCAGTGTACCGTGCAACCTCCTGCAAACAATCACTGAGCAAACATCCATCTCAGCTAGGCCCAAACCCCCAAACCAAGTCCCTTGTGATATTCAGGGTCTCAGTCTCTGTCCTTGAGACGGTTGTGAGACAGATGAGGGAATCTTCAGACCGTCTCTTACAACTTCTTAAGGGGGTGTTTACAAGTGGAATTCACTTTTTAATAGTCAGATCTGCTGTCAATTCTTGGAAATGTATGATAATTGATCGGGAGGAAAAACTCCCATCAGCCACCAGCAGCTTCAACTTTCTCTCCCTCTAAGCTGTCTTAAAGGTAAAGCTACCCCATGACATTACCTTTGGCTGCTCACTGTAACACTAAAATACCCTACAAAAAAGGACTAGCAAAGACCCGAATGTCAATGGTAAACTTTGTGAACTGTATACAAGGAATAAAGGAGGAAGGGATAAAACTGGCAATTTTTATAGGGTTTGGCAATGCTGTGATGTGGAATGCTTTGTCTGTTCCTGGGAAAAACACAGTCATTAAGACTGCTGGGTTTTTCACGTACCACACGATCTACAAGCTACAGGATTGGTTGAACAATTGTTAAAAGAGCAGCTGATAAAATGAGGAGATGGGAACCTGTCCCAGTGGAGAACCCATCTCCCAGATGGGCTCCATGCCCTTAACAATGGGCCCACTGGGAAATGGAAACCCCTGGGTGTGCATGGCTGCACCCAATTTGCAAACACAGCCATGGACAGTGAGACTTGGACTGCCTGGGAAATTGTTCTGGGTGTGATGGCCCCTGCCAGGGCCACCCCAGAGGCTGCAGGGCTGGACCTTCATGCACTGGAATTCATTAGGAGAAATCAGAAGCAAATGACAGTTTACAATACAGGAATAAGAATTAAGATTCCTCCAGGACACTTTGGTTTGATAACTGCTCACTGGAGCTTGGCCTTGCAAAGGGTTCATGTCACGGGAGGAGGAATTGATGCAGATTATCAAGGAGAAATTGAAGTAAGTCTGTTAAACAATAGTGAACAAGATTTGATTGTTCAACCCCATGACAAGGTAGAAGAAATATTGATATCGCAATTGAAAAAATAATTGTGAAGAAAGAATATCCACTTCAAATTGCCTCCATTTGTGGATAAAAAGAGTTTGGACCCAGCAGTCCTAATAAAGGAGCCAGAGTGTGGGTCCAGAGGCCAAATGGCCCTCCCAAGGCAGCTGAAGGAACAGCTCTGGGCAAAGACAACACTGTTTGAATCCTGAGACCTGGGCAGGAACAATGGGAATATGTCCCTGCAGCCAAGTGTTCTCTGCCAGAACAAGTCGATGGGATGGGATATTGTTTTACAGACCCTGCCAGACCAAATCTCCCTGTTTGCCCCAATGGCCCCTTTGGAAAATGCTCAGATCCACGGGGCTCCATGTGAAGGCTGATGTGACCCTGAGGGACTTCCACACCAATTCCAGCCAGGAGCCTGGCTGTCCCGCAGGGACTGGGACCCGGCACCTCTCCAGCCGAAGGGAAAAGGACCCCAGCAAGCCTTGTTAGCCACAGACAGCGCGGTAAAGCTGAACAGCAAAGGACCTTGGGGACATTATTCTGGAATTCAAAAGGTGCCAGCTCCATGGACAACAGAATTATTGTTCCTAACATGAATGAGAGTGAGGAAAAAGAAGGAGTAAGCTTGTGATGGTAAAGCACAGAAATCCTTTCACATTGTGGCCTCCAGCTAGAACAGGGCTTGGTTTCTCCTGAAGGGAAATCTCAGTCAATCCTGTAAAACTGATAATTGCATTCCTGTGTTCCACAGCACAGTTTTCTGTCAGTGTCCCTGCACTGGATCCGTTACAAGTCAGAGCCCATTGACAGAGTTTTGGCCACCCCACAGGGTGAGCCCTCCGAGGGAACCCCATTCCTCCCAACCTGAGCTGAGAACATACCCAGCAATTAGTTACATTGAGTATTTTGGCTACTTTGATCTTTAAATTTTCAAAATAATTTTGATGACTAATGCCTTGATTAAACTTCAGAGGTGTTTCTGGCAAACAAAGATCCTGGCTGACTCTCAAGATACAACTTACAGGTGTTGGGGGTTAGGTGTCCTTTATTTTCTATTTAGTTCTGGCTTGCCTGTGGAATTTTTACTCATGACTTGCAGGGAAAACTTAACTGCGGGTACCTGGTGTGTGCTTGAGGAAAGATAAAGAGTTTGGCTGGGCCCAGGGGGGGAAGGGGGCAGGAAAAGGGGAGGGTGGGGACAGTTTGGTGTCTTCTTCAGCTTCGGAGAAGAACACTTTGGGTGCAGAGCTGTTGTGGTGGGGAGATGGGAATTTTGCCATCACCCAGATGGAGCTGCTGCTTCTTCTCCTTCTTCCCTCTTCGTTGGTGGCCTCGCACCCCCTGTCCTGCCGGGACGTGTGGCAGTGCCAGCCACCGCCACGGAGCTGCTGATCCACCTCAGCCACTGGCCCGGGATCTCAGCTCATCCCTGCTGTTCCAGCTGAGTGTTCCTCAGAGCCCTGCAGGAGCACCAGCACTGACTGCCAACCTGAGGGGGTTTGTGAAACAAAGCCTCTCCTCCATCCTTTCCCGTCTCAGCCCAGAAAGCTGTCACAGGGTCCCTGGTTCTGTTTTCTTGCTAACGCTGTAGTTATTGTTGTTTGTTTGCCTGGTTATAAATATTAGTAAAGAACTGTCATTCCTATCCCCAGATCGCTGCCTGAGAGCCCCTTGATTTCAGGATTATCATAATTTGGAGGGAGGGGGGTCTACATTTTTCATTCCAAGGGAGGCTCCTGCCCTCCCTAGCAGACACCTGTCTCTCAACACCGAGACATTTCCATGAGTAAATTTCACAAAGTTTTCAATAAAATTCCTATTGATAAATTTGCCTCCATTTCATTTCTAACAAGCTGTTCCTAAAGATCCCATCAGGCTGTCTTAGACACTTTGGGCAAGGGATTCCTTCCAAGCTGGGCCACTTGGGGGGGGGATGGGGGCGGCCCCAGGGCAGAGGGCAGGGTGTGCAAGGGCCCTTTGTGACACGCTGCAGCACGGTCACCGTGGGATGGTGGCAACGGGAGCAGATGTCAAAGGGCCCTTTGTGACACGTGCTGACATAGGAGCTGGCGGTGACAGGGCCACGCCACAGTGCTCGGTGCACGCGACGGGTCAGGACGCGCCAGAGCGGTGCTGTGAGGAGCCCCCGCACAGCGCACTCCTTTGTGTCGGACCTGGAGCTTTTCTGAAGCACTGTTCCTACAGGTGACCTCGAGGCCAGACCACAGGTCTTGCTGACCTGTGGCCTTGCTGAGCCTTCCTTCTTAAGGTTCTCTTGAGGGCAGACCGTGGGACTTGGTGACCCGGAGCTTTTCCGAGGTGTCGCCCATCCCTGCAGTCTCTGCCCTTGAGACCAGACCACAATCCCTGTCGAGGAGCCTCCTGTCCTTGTGGCAGGAGCCCTCAAGACCCAAGTGCAGGACTCGCTGTCTTGCAATCTTGCCAGGACTTGAGTCTTGCAGGTGCCTTCCAGGCACGACTGCAGGACTTGCTGACTCCGAGCTTTTCTGAGCCATCTCTCCTGCAAGTAGCCATAAATCCAGTCACTGCCATGGAGCAGCGACCCCCAAGAGTGCCCAAGTTGGCCTGGCTTGAGGAGGAGGAAGAAGAAGGCTCTGGAGCTGTCCTGGCACAGGAGTCTGAAGAGGTGCAGGACTTCCAGGCACCACAGGAGGGTGAGTTGCAGAGCTCGGCCTTAGGGCTAGTGCCTGTTGCCAGCTTGGCCCCATCCCATTACATGCCATGCCATCCCCTGGTGCTGTTCCTATGGAAAGGATTGGAGAGTCCGAAAGAAGATAGGGAGCAGCGACCCCCAAGAGTCCCCAAGCTGGCCTGGGTGGAGGAGGAGGAGGAGGAGGTCGAGGAAGAAGGCCCTGGAGCTGCCCCAGCACCAGAGACCGAAGAGGTGCAGCAGTTGCAGCCGCTGGAGGAGGGTGAGTGGCAGAGCTGGGCCACAGGGCTGGTGCCTGCGGCCATCTTGGCCCCATCCCATCCCATTGCATCCCATCTCATCCCATCCCACACTGTCCTGTGGAGACACACCCATGGACAGCACAAAAAAGGGGCTGGGGCTGCCCCCGCAGCAGTGGCCGTGCTGCATTCCCTGGGGCATCCCGGGACTGTCCCTGCCTGGGGAACGCAGGGCTGGGCTGTGCTCTCCGGCCTCTCCTGCAGCCCCTCAGCTCTGGCTGCTCTTTGCCAGATGCAGCCATGGACGGCACACAAGAGCAGGACACCGCCCGTGGCCGCTTCCGCAGAGCAGCGCAGGTACCTGCAGCCATCCCCACCTGCACTGGGCCTGCTGGCACTGCTCAGCCCAGCACCGCACTTGGAGCACTCCATGCAACTTCCCTGCCTTCCTGCCCTTCTCCTACAGTTTCTTTACCAATACATCAAGAGAATTGGCAAGGAAGACACCAGACCTATGGACACTGAGGTCAAAGCATCCTCAGAGGTCTTGGTAGAACAGAGCAGCGCTGCCCAGCTGGATCTGCTTGTAGAGACGGCTCTTTTCAATCCAGAGCAAGTAAGCAGCCTGTGGCCAGCCTTTGATCCTCCAGCAATTGCTTGGCTTTCCCAAGCCACGCCTGCTGCTCACTTGGAGCTTTTGAGGCCATGGCAGTGGGCTGGAAGAGAAGCACTTGTCTGGGGAAGAAGCTGGGCACATTGCTGACTCCCTCTGCTAGCATTCCAAGTTTCCCTGTGCCTTCTCCAGGTGCCCGGCGTGGTGAGGTACATCCACCAGTGGCTCATGGCCAATGCGGCTGCTGAGCACAGGATGGACTGGGCCCTGATGCAAGTGGCCGAGGCAGAGCCCGATGATGTGGCCATCACTCTCCTGCGGGTGGCCCCAACGTGTGACAGGTATGGGGCCCAGCTGCCCCGAGGCCTCAGGGCTCCCCAGCCCATCACCCTGTACAGCCCGGCCCAGGGCTGTGAGCAACACAGACTTCCAGGGCCCTCTGGCTGCTCCCTTTGCCAGCCCTGCTACAAAGTTGGCCCCCGAGCCCGCTGCCGTGCTGCCATCCTGCCCCTCAGGGGCCTGTCCCCACAGGGCTGGGCTGCCTGGCTGCTGCTGCCGCTCAGGGGCAGTGGGCACAGGCAGAGCTGGCGGCCAGCTCAGCTCCCCGCTGCTGCCCAGCCCACGGTGCTGTGTCTGACCCCGCAGAGCTGCTATGGCCATGTGGACGACCATCTTGCTCTCGCCCTGGATTTCAGAGGAAGTGACACCGCTCCTCATCAATGTGGTGGGGAGCTGGCCGCAGAAAAACCTGGGCACCTCTGATGGGGACAAGACGGCTGTCTTTTCCCTGACTGTGAGTTTCGGGAGCTGGCCTTTGCTCACCGCAAGGCCGGCCGCCTCTCCAGCAGCTCTGTTGCCTCCTTCCCCCACTGCATCTCCCTGCTTCAGGCACTGGCCACAAACCTGGCCTAGGGGCAGCTTCAGGGCCACCAGGCCCGCTGCTCCCCGTGTCTCCCCCGGCTTCTCCCTGCCATGCTCAGGCCCTGCCACACGGACGCCCCGGCACTGAGCGCTGTCTCGGGCTGCTTTGTCCTCTGCAGGCAACTCTGGTGATGTGGAAGATCCTCCAGGGGCCCTGTTGCCCACAGATCCTCACAGTCTATTTCCCCCGCCTCTTCGTGCATCTGCTCTTCCAAATGTACTTCAGTACTTTGTATATGACAGAGGACGTCCATACCTTCTGGAAGGAATGCCAGGAGCAACACGGCCTCTCCACCAGCCCCAACAGGTGCTCCATGCCACTCCTCCTGTCCCTGCCACTTCCCCAGCCTCGGAGCCAGCGCTCCCAGCGTCACCTGGGCTTTGCTGTGCACACAGGTTTGCAGTGCAGACCCTGAAGGCCCTGCTCTGCAGTCTCCACTTGGAGCATGTGGTGGTGGCAATGGAACGCAAGCGTGGCTGGGACACGCTGCTCTGTGCTGACACCCACCACTATGCCGTGGGTCTGCTGGCCAGGTGAGCCCCCCTTCTCCCCACTGCCTCTGGCATTTGTGCCCCCTGCCCGGGATGCCCCCCCACAGTCCCCGTGGCCATGGGCCTGAGGGCCTCGTCACCGAGGGATGGCCAAGGAGACTGCAAAAGGCTGCGAGAGGAACCTGTCCAGGAGCAGCCACATCTCAAGGGCCCAAATCGCCTCACAGGGTGCTGGGGCAATAGGACAACTGTGTCAGTCAGTCCTGGGAGAGGCTTTTCGCACCCTTGCTGAGACTCTTTCTGCCATTTTCCGCCTTCCAGGGTAATGCGCCGTGCATCTGCCCACTTGTGCAAAAGCATCTTAAGCTACCTGCTTGAGGTGCTCAGCAAACCGTTGCCACTCTGGGATGTCTCTGCCATGGCATTCCTTGTGGAGGTGAGCCTGATGGCCAGCACTACCTCGCTCAGCTCCCTGCCAGCCCTGTCCCCTGGAACAGCCACAGCTGCCTGGGACGGCACCCGCGCCCTGTGCTGCTGCCTGGGCCCAGCCCTGCGCACTTCCAGGCTCCTGCCGGCCGGCTCCCCTCTCACTGCCCTGTGCCTTTCAGCTCCTAGATTGCCTGGACTTGAGTGACTGTGGTGACAGCCTAATGGAGATCTTGTATAAGTACCTGTGGTACAATTCCACAGAGATGCATCACCAGGTTCTCAGGGCTCTCCTCCTGCTAAAGGACCGTCCCTCCATGGTGAGAAGGGGGCAGCAGCTGAAGCCGTGTGGGCAGCATGAGGCTGGGCAATGCTGTCACTTGGCCTTGGCTGGCCTTTGCCTTGGGCGCTGAGGCAGCTCCTCCCAGCTCTCCTGCCTCCTGCTTCAGCTGCCCGAGTGCTTTGGGACAGCCCTTTGGCCTCTGGGCCCTGCGGCAGCTGCCCGGGCTTTCACACACTTGTGTTCTGCACAGGCCGAAAGAATTCAGAGCCTGACAGGAAGACTAGTGCACCTCCTGTGGGACTTGGACAGTGACGTGGCCAGGATGAGCACTGCTCTTCTGAGCCATATTTTCCTGAAAGAAGACATCCCAATATCCTGGCGCAGGGCCCTGCAGCTGGCTGAGCCGCTCCTGAAACTCCTGGACAATGTAAGGCTCTGTGCCCCAGCCACAGCCACTGCCTGCTGCCCGGACACTTTGTGCCCTGTGCATTTGCAGACCTGTGCCGATGTGGGCCATAAGAAGCCAATGATAAGGTCATTTTTCCTTCCTTCCTTTCATACAGCCTGATAGCCAGGTGCAGCTGCTCTCCATGTCTCTCCTTCGAAGAGTGATGTCTTCAGCAGAAGAAGAAGGAAGAAAGCCCCTGAAGGAACGAGTGTACCAGAGCCTGCTCCCACTCTTTTTCCACTGCCAAGATGAGAATCGGCATGTGGCAGAGGTGAGGACTCCTGGGCTGCTGCTGCGCCTTGGCAGGGGGCTCAGCTGCCTCCTGCCCTGACGCAGGCTTGCAGGCTGCAGCCTCCTCCAGCCCTTGGCACTGGGACACTCCTGTGCCCTGCCTTGTGGGGCCATTTGCGGCTCTCTGCTGCTCCCCAGGCCTCTCGGACAACGCTCCTTCGCGCGGCTCACTTCCTGAAGAGGCCAGACCTGGAGAAAGCTGTGAGGAAGGAGAAGCTGTGGAAGTTTGCCAAGCTCGTGGTAAGGACAGCCTGGAAGTCCCAGCCTCAAGCTACAGAAGCCCCCTGGCCCCGGTGCTCAGTGTGTGGGGCTGGCAGCTGTGCCCCTGCCCACTGCTGCAGCCGGGGGCCGCACGGCTTCTTCTCCAGCCCCCTGTGGCCCCGAGCCGGGTGCCGATGGAGCCCCGGCCCAGCGGGGCTGCGGGCCGGGCCGGCACCGCGGCTCCTCGGACAGCAGCCGGCCCTCTGCCCCCTCCAGAGCCCGGCGCCAGCGGCTGCTGGCCGGGCCTCAGGGCTGGCCGGGCACGGGAGGCCGGGGCTAGCCGCAGGCAGCAGCACCCGGCCGAGGGGCAGAGCCCGCACCAACCCTTCCCTCCTGCCGCTCTCTCCAGCTGGCAGACCACAGGATCCCCTTGGCCGAGCACCTGCGTCGGGCCCTGCAGTACCTGCAGGACCCACAGGAGACCCTGAGAGCGGCGGCCATCAGGGTCATCGGTGAGTCCCGAGCCCGGGCTCCCTCCCCGCCCCGCCGCAGCTCGGCCCCAGCCCCGGCTGCTGCCCCGGCAGCGGCACCCGGGCCCGGCGCCCTGGAGCCCCGGCTGCCCTCGGGGCTGCTGCTGCCGGCCTCTGGCAGCCGTGCCCTTGGGCTGAGTCAGGATGCCACAAGGGCACGGGCTGAGCCCTGCCGGGGCAGGAGGCCGTGTGGCCACAGGGCTGGCAGCGCCGCTGGCAGGGAGCTGTGCTGCTGGGACCCTGACAGGCTCTGTGTTCTCAGGGATGGCCGGGGAGCAGCTGAGGGGGCAGCAGGCAGAGCTCCAGGTCTTGTGCAGAGGTGAGCCACGGCAGCAGGCTGACAGTGTTGGCTGTCGGGGGCAGCTGCAGCCCTGGCCAGGCTGTGGAGGGCTCTGCTCCCTGTCCCGATGAGGGGCGGCGTGGGCAGAGCACAGCGAGATTTCAGGGCCACGTGGGGCATTTGTGGCCAGCAGCTTCGGGCTGACCCCCTTGGTCCCTGCTCCCTCCTGGCCAAGGCAAGAGCCGGCTGGCATGGCCCTGGCAGGGGGCTCTCGCTGGGCCCCCACAGCTCTGGGGTCTGACCGTAGCTCTGTTCGTCTCTCTTGCAGCCCTCGAACGCCTGACGGAGGACAGAAGCTGTGCCGTGTCAGACCTGGCACTTGAAACGCTGTATGTCCTCCGGGCCATCCAGAGTGCCCGATATTCCATCCTGCAGAGGATGCAAGACCAAATCCTCAGGGCATGGAGGACACGGCCTCGTCTGTCGGGCTTGGGCTGGCTGCGCTGCTGGAGATGTGGTCAGCGCTGACCTGAGAGGCTCTGTCTTCTGGGGCCACATGGGCCAGCCAGGATTGTTTATTTCATAAGGGTTGTTATTTTCCTATTTTCTCTTCTTTTTAGTATGTAAATAATATAGGATATGTTAGGGCTGAGAGGCTCTATCTTCTGGGGCCACATGGGCCATCTGTTATTTTTTTTTTCATAGAGATTATTCTTTTCTTCGTTTCGTTTCCATCTAGTATGTAAATAATATAGGATATGTTATAAACCACAAGAGTCCCAAGACCTTTCTTTTGCTGCCCAGGGTGTGTGGGGCATAGGGGAAGAGAGAGAAAAGGGTTCTTGTGTTCAGCAACCTGCCGGGGCATGCACTGGTGCAGGGGAAATGGCCAGAAGCCCCTTGGCCTTTGGTGGTTGTGCTGAAGCCACAAGCCCTGTGGCAGGCAGGAAGCGCCATCTGTGTCCTGCTGCCCGTGTGTTGCTGCCGTGATGGCTGAGGAGCTGCTGGAGCTCCTGTGGGGCTGCGGCGCTGCTGCCGGGCCAGGCTGGGGGAGCCCCTGAGGGCACGGGGTGCTGGGAGGCCGTGAAGGGATGAGGGGCTGCGGAGTCCCAGACGGGACAAGGCAGTGGGAAGGCACGAGGGGGATGTGTGAGGGAGTGGGTGGCAGGAGGTTCCAAGGGGACAGAAGGCCCTGGAGGAGCCGGGGTGGTGGGAAGCCCTGAGGAATTGGGTGTCAGAGGCCATAAGCAGCCCCTGGGCAGCCTCCTGGTCCCTGACACCCGGCTGCTCCGGTGCTTCCCCAAAATGTCCCCCCGGCCTGCAGCAGAAGGCCTGGAGGCTGGGACATCACTCCAGCGGGAGGGTGGGGACAGCCCGAGGTGCCCAGGCTGGACTGGCTGGGGACATGGAGGGCAGGGGGTGCTGCCAGGCCACGGCCACTGGGTGCCTCCAGGAAGGGGCAGTGGGCAGAGGCAGGGCTGGCGGCCAGCCCGGGCCCTCGCGGCTGCCCAGGCCACGCTGCTGTGACCGAGGCCCCCCTGACACAGAGCTCGGGGCCCACAGAGCTGCTGCCACCATGGGGAGCGTGGCGATGTCTCCTCCGGCAGGGCTGCCCAGTGGCTGCTGCCCAAGCGGCTCTGGAGCCCACAGAAACAGCAGCAGAGTGTGCCCAGGAACAGCAGCAGCCCCAACGTCGGCACCTGCGCGCTGAGGCGTCCGCAGCAGCCGGGTGCCAAACAGGGGGAGGCTGTGGGCACAATTGCCTTTGCTTTGGCAAAAGGCTTCAGCAGAGTTGGCCACAATGGCTTTCTCTTCACTTGCAGCCTTACAACAACGCTTGCCAGTTTCAGCTGCAGCCTGTGCCCGTGACTGACTTGGATGGCCGTGCTTGAGGCCGAGCTCGCCTTCCACACTCAGGTGTCCCAAGGCAGCGGCATTGGCGCCATCCTGAGAAAGAGAGAGAGAGAGAGAGAGAGATAGAGAGAGAGAGTCTGATGGGGCAGGAGGTCTGTGCTGCAGCTGCCCTCCCTCTCTTCTGTCCAGGCACCTTAAAGATACATGAAACCAAATCCTGGACTTGCTTGGAACAAAGGAAGAAGCAGCATGCGCTGAAAAAAAGCAGGGACTTACACGGCTCAGTTTTGCTCTCCACTTGGGCAATCCCAGAATCCCTGAGCACTTGGTGTTGCAAAGTAGCATCAACATCATGCAGTCTCCAAGCACACTTCCATGGGCACAGGTGGTGTGCAGGCACAGCTGTCACTAGAACTGGGAGAACACTTTTCCATGTTGACCTTTTCCTCTCCTGGATTTCAAGCAAAGATGAAAAAATCATCTGGTGAATGACAGGTGAATAGTGTAGCTCACAGAACTAGGAGTAGGAGTCTCCAGTGGCCCATGGTGTGTCCATTCAACCATTGTTAGATTGTCCAGTTGGAGCTCAGCGCGGTGCAGCCCGGGCACAGACACCAGGCTGGTCCATTTCAGCATCCCAAAGTCTTGGTGGCTCCCTGTGCACCCATTGTCTCCTGAATCCATTCTTGAACTCCCAGTTACTGCTGTGCCGGACATGAGAACACAGGAACAGCTTGTTTTGCTCATTCTTGCCTTTGCTGCTCCTGCCTAAAGGAATCATCAGGACTATATGCTGATGGAATGGGATCGCTGAACAGCAGGGACTTTGTCTGTAGTGTCTAAAACTAAAACCTTGTCTGACTGCTCAGACACTCTAAAATCCAGGGTGAGAATGACAGCTTTGGCATGGAAGAATCCTAGAAATCTTGACTTGTGATTTATCTAGTCAAGGATTTGAATGCCAATGTGGAAACTACCAAAATATTCAAACTTGTTTTCATTGGCAACCCCTTTGAAATGGCATCAGCAGAGCCCCAGGGGACAGGGCATGACAGTGGGGACAGTACTTGGCAGCTCATGGCTTCAGATGTGGGAGGTAAATATTTTGCCTAGGTACACATTTAAGTTCGAGTTTTCCCAGGGTTTGGATTGACTCGTCATTGCAGGTAACTTTAATCAATGCAAAAGGATGTAAAAGCAGAGTTTCTGGAGAATGTGCACTAGGGAGGAAATAGGGAGAAAACCTTGAACACAGCCAGCAGGCTCTGGAAAAATTTATAAAAGTTACAGTTAAAAATAGATGTAGCTCTCTGACTGTTCAGGCAAGACTCTTTGTGTCTGGAGGTGATCGTAAGATGCTTTAAAATCTTAGGAAATTCAGGAACTCAGAAAGAATTTAGGCTTGGCAAGCCCTGGGAAAAGTAGGCCCAGGGAAATGTTAGGCCTTGTGCTTGCTAAAGATCATGTGAAACTGCACCTGTGTAATCAATATATGATAAATGATAGAATTGTTAGATGTGATTAGATATAATTATTGTTTAAAGAACATGAGGAACAATGTTAGGGGGCTGAGGTGGGATCACGAGAAATCCATGCTTGGGTAAAAACAATGCATAAAATAGAATAATGTAAGTTTAATAATTAATATTTAAGTTGTATAACGATACAGTATAAAACATGTTCAACTCAAAACCAAGATGGGTCAGATTTGGGTCTGTGTACCCCTGACACCCAGAGCTCTTCAATAAAGCACCTGCATATAATCATTGTGTGGTGATGTGTGTTCCTGAACTCTAACATTTTGGTGACCCAGATGGGACCTTGTGAGTGCTGCTGAGCGAGCTTGCGACCCGATCCTGCTCCAGCCGGCACCGAGGGATTCTCGGGGAGCCCATCGGCCGCGACCGTCTGCGCTGCTCACAGCGTCCCCAGGAGAAGAGGTAAGGTGCTTTCACTTTGGTTTGGGTGCCTGCCAATAAGACGCAGCAAAAGCTGCGCTTGGTTGGGCTAAAGGAATTCCTGTTGGGATTGCCTGGGCGCCGTCCGTCAGACGACTGCGAAAGCGTTGCAGGTTCGGCATTTGTGGTGTACTGTAGTTGTGACATGGAGAAGCTTAAAGGGGTTTTGGGCAGCAATGCTCTCATAGCAGGTACTTCTCCTTTGGGGTGCTTATTAGCACATAGGAAACAAGGTCACTTTGGGGAAGAATTACATAAGGCTAAATTAATTTTAGTGAGATCTCCCCACGGAAAAAGACCCCTGTGACACTGTCTCATCTGTTGGTAGCTATAACCTCTCTCTTTCTTTACTTTGTTTTCTTTCTCCTCTCTCTCTCTCTCTCTCTCCCTCTCCTCTATCACATAACACTTGTTATCACTAAAATAAAGGCACATTATTGCTGTTGTGATTTCAACTGAAATCCCTTGTGTCCTTTTTGCCCTTTGAGATCAAACAAACTTCTCGCGACTCCCACTGGCATTAGTGAACTGTGACATTTAAACTGGAGTCACGGACAGGATTTCTGACAGACAGAAGGGGCTGCAGGTTTGTTGTGCAGTCTGTATTAGGGGAAAGATGTTTTGCTCCAGCCGCACCCAGCCCGACACTCCCAAGAGAGTGAGCGGTGTCTAGAAAGCAAGGGGGGCAACTCGAATTTCCCGCAAACTGCACACGCCGAGGTGAAAAGCACCCCACACTCACTTGAGGGCTCTGTCTGCAGAATTTCACAAAAGATCTCTTAGTGCAAAAGGGTGGGAATGTTTTTGTTGTTGTTGTGTGTGTGAATTTTGAGTGCTTGGTGTAGCAAAGACACAATCAGAATTTTAAACTGAAAGAGTGCCTCCCGAGCAGATTTGGTCTTTTTACCCATACAGGGAAGCAAAAAGCAGTGTGTGTGTGGGTGTGTGTGTGTGTGTGTATAATTGAAGTTTATACCTCCCTGTAGTGGTTTTCCCTTTGTAAAAATGACTGAAAAGGGCAGTGCAGAAGTTAAAGCTGCATTTTATGCTCTGTTAGCAAAACACAATGCCAGACCTTCTCCAAGAGGGGAGAAGTGGGCGCTTAGTTACTGGTTTAATTTGGAAAATGTGATTGATAGAGTGTGTTCTTTACAAGGTGAAAGAAAATTTAAACTGGGCAAAAATCAAACTCTACTCTGCTCAGTTTTGGGAGCTTGTTTTACAGCAGCTCTAAAAACTGGCTTTAAGCAAAGAAGTGAGGATAGAACTAGAATAGACTCCTTCTAAAACTTAGTTGAAATTTTGCAAAAACAATTCAATGAAGAAAAGAGTAAGATCCATCTGTTGCGAGCAGCCCTCCAGGATGAAAATTCAAAAATGCTGACTCGCTAAAAGAAACAGAAGAGGGGGAAACCCCTGTCCTGAATCAAATTTACCCTCCAAAAGAGCTAATTCATTCCAGTAGAAATGATGGACCTGTAAAAATGGCAGAAGAAAAATCAGAGAAAGCAAAGGTGTTAGATGCATTGGTTCTCTTAAGGAAAACCCAGACAAGAGAAAAGAAATCTCTCACTGCCAGTATTGGTGGTCACTGGAGATAAAGAAGGGGGTCCCCAGCAAGGTAGTAGATGGCTTCTCACTTCAAAGTTGAGTGAAGTTGTTTCTAATTGGCACTGTCCCAAGTTCATTGTATGGAATGCCCCATTGGATAACCCAGCACAGCTCCACAGGCTCTGGGCTGTGAGCCAAAGCCGTCTCCTTCTCAGCTTCTGGGAGTGGAGCCCAAAGAGCCTCAGAATCAGCGAAACTGGGAACTGTGCCTCTCATGGGTGAGCAGAGAGGCAGAGGTTGCTTTTATTTCAAATGCTCACTAGAAATAACAAAACTGGAGACATACTGATTACAGCAATAGTGTGTAGAGAATATTTGAAGAGAAGGTGGGCATGATATTTTAGTAAAGGCCTGTCTGCACAAACCAGCCTTTGGTATAAGTCGTGATATTAAAGGCTCATGTCCTTAAACTTTCCTGAAGCAGAGAGAATGAAGCAAAACAACATCCTTGTGTATAAGAGAAAAAATGTAAACCTGTGTGGATTAACCAAGAGTAACTTGCTTAGCCCGGGGACCCTGTAAAACCCTATAAAAGTGTGCTGAAGATAGAAATAAATGGTGTTCTCCATACTTCTGTGAAGACTAGGCTGAATAGTCTGAGCGGTTTCTCAATAATAGCGGGTCCTATACATCCACTTTTTACTTTTGTAGTTAACACTGGAGCCCAAATTTCTGTGTTGACCAATAAAGACTAGTGCAGGATTTGAGAGCAATATATGGAATAACTAAAGATATTTACCCAGTGGTAGCTAATCCTTGCACATTGTTAACATCTATAAAAGAGAAATAGAAATGGTTTACTGTACTTGATTTAAAAGATGCCTTTTTCTGCACACCCCTTGACAAAAAAAATAGGAAACTGTTTACCTTTGAATGGGAAAATCCAGAAATCAGAAGGAAAACTCAGCTCACTTTGACACGACTTCCACAAGGATACAAGAACAGTCCAACCCTATTTGGAAGCCAGCTGGGGAAGGAGCTGGAGATTTGCACCGAGAACGGGCAGGTAGTGAGAAAACAATACCTGCTGTTACAGTATGTTGATGATATACTGATAGCTACAGAAGAGAAAACAACCTGCATAAAGGTACCAATTGAAATTTTAAATCTGCTGGGAATGGGAGGATATAAGGAGTCGAAAGAAAAGGCACAAATTGCCTGGCAGAGTGTGATTTCCCTGGGATGTGAAATCTCACACGGGCAATGTAAGCTGGGTACTAATTGTATTCAAGCTATTTGTGCTATTCCAGAACCCCAGAACGTGCATGAGCTGCGAGTCTTCCTTGGGATGACAGGGTGGTGCTGCCTGTGGATCATGGACTATGGACAAATTGCAAAAGCCCTGGACGAGGCCCAGAAGACGCAGCCGTTTACCTGGGGCAGAGCACAGAAGGAGGCCTTCCTCAAACTGAAGGAGGCATTGACAACTGCTCCGGCGTTCGGATTGCCAGATTTGTCCAAAGATTTCCAGCTGTTTGTGCATGAAAGACTACACCTAGCACTGGGAGTGCTGAGCCAAGGTTTGGGAAGCTGGGAAAGGCCGGTCGGCTGCTTTTCCAAACAGCTTGACAAGGGGAGTGCTGGATGGCCTTCATGCCTGCGGGCAGTTGCAGCCAGCGTGATGCTGCCACAAGAAGCCAGGAAACTCACCATGGGTAGACACATAGATGTCTCTGTGCCACACATGGTGAGCACTGTTTTAGAACAAAAGAGGGGCCATTGGCTATCTCCAAGCAGGATGATGAAATTCCAGGTAATCCTGACTGAGCAGGATGATGTCACACTAAAGACAACTGACCTCTTGAATGCAGCTCTGTTCCTGGGTACCACAACTGAAGAAGGCCCATTAGAGCATGACTGTGTAGAAGTAATAGAGGACACCTATTTGGCAAGAGAAGACCTGAAAGACATCCCACTGGAGCAAGCAGAGTGAGAGCTATTCACAGATGGAAGCAGCTTGGTGGAGAACGGGACCAGATACGCTGGATATGCGGTAACAACAGTCAGTGCAATGGTGGAGGCAAAAGCATTATCAGCAAATGCATCTGCCCAGAGGGCAGAACTGGTTGCCTTAAGCAGAGCACTAGAATTGAGTAAAGGGAAAAGGGGAAACATCTGGACTGGCTCAGAGTGTGCTTTGGAGTAGTGCATGTCCACAGAGTGCTGTGGAAAGAAAGAAGACTGCTGTCTGCTCAAGGCACACACATTAAACATCAAGATGCAGTCCTGCAATTGATAAAAGCAATACAAAACCTGAACAAGTAGCAATTGTGCACTGCAAAGGACAACAATCAGGAAACTCCAAAATTTGTGAAGAAAATGGAAAAGCAGACTGGACAGCTCGACAGATTGCTTGAAAAGGGCAAAGAACAATGGCATTGATATCTTTAAAAGTTTATGCATCTCACTTTAATTTGCCTCCAAAACAAAAATATTCAATAGGAGATGAGAAATTGGGGCATTTGCTAAATGTTTTGAGTTTTGAGACAATTTAGGAAATTTTGTGGGATTTTAATGAAATTTTGTGGAAATTGAGATTTAGGGAATTTCGTGTGATTTTTCTGGAATTTTGTGGACCTTTGTGTAGATTTTGTGGGATGTTTCTGGAATTTGTTAGGGTTTTGATGAGATTTAGAGAATTTTGTGGGATTTTTCATGAATTTTTTTTATATTTGAGGACATTTTGTAGGATGTTGCTGGAATTTGGTAGGGTTTTGAAAAAAGTTAGGGATTTTTGTGAGATTTTCTGGGATTTTGAGGTAACTTGAAGAATTTTGAGGGAATTTTCTTAGATTTTCTGTGAATTGATGGAGATTTTGTGGGATGTTTCAGGAATTTGGTTGGGTTTTGAGAAGATTTAGGGGATTTGTAAGATTTCTCTGGAAATTTGTGGAGCTTATAAATTTTGTGGGATTTTTCTAAAATTGTGTGGACATATGTGGAGATTTTGTAGGATGTTGCAGGAATTTGGTGGGGTTTTGAGAAGATTTAGGGAATTGCGTTATGATTTTCCAGAATTTTGTGGGATTTGGAGGACACTTGAAGAATTTTGAGGGATTTTTCCTAGATAATGTGGAAGTTCGTGGAGATTTTTTTGCGACGTCTCTGGAATTTTATAATGTTTTGAGAAGATTTAGGGAAGTTTGTTGCATTTTATGCAATTTTATGGGGCTTTCCCAGAATTTTTTGCGATATTGAGGAGATTTTGTGGGATGTGTCTGGAATTTTGTGGGATTTTTGTGGGATTTGTACGAGACAGGAAGAATTTTTGGGGATTTTTCTTAGATTTTTTTGGAAATTGTTGGAGATTTTGTGAGATGTTGCAGGAATTTGGTTGTGTTTTGAGAAGATTGAGGGAATTTTGTGGGATTTTTCCTGGAATTTTGCGGAATTTCTCTAGAATTTTGTGGGATATTGAGGAGATTTTGTGAGATGTTTGTGGGATTCTGAGGAGACTTGAAGAATTTTGTGGTATTTTTCTGGAATTTTGTGGCAATTTGTGGACATTTTGTGGGATGTGGCTGGAGTTTGGTCGAGTTTTGAGAAGATTGAAAGAATTTTGTAGCATTTTCCTGGAATTTTGAGGATTTCTCTCGAATTCTGTGAGTTTAGGAGGAGACTTGAAGAATTTTGAGGGAATTTTCTTAGATTTTGTGGGACATTTGTGGAGATTTTGTGAGATGGTTCTGGAATTTTGTGTGATATTGAGGAAATTTAGTGATTTTTGTGGGATTTTTCTTGAATTTTGTGGACATTTATGGAGATTTTGTGGGATGTTGCAGGAATTTGGTTGTGTTTTGAGAAGATTTAGGGAATTTTATGGGATTTTTCTGGAATTTTGTGGAAATTCTCTAGAATATTTTGTGATATTGAGGAGATTTTGTGGGATGTTTTTGGAATTTTGAGGAGACTTGAAGAATTTTGAGGGATTTTTAGTAGATTTTGTGGAAATTGTTGGAGATTTTGTGGGATGTTGCTGGAGTTTGGTAGGGTTTTGAGAACATTGAAGGAATTTGGTAACATTTTCCTGGGATTTTGAGGTTTTCTCTTGAATTTCTTGGAATCTGGAGGAGACTTGAAGAATTTTGAGGGAATTTTCTTAGATTTGGTGGAAATTTGTGGAGATTTTGTGAGATGTCTTTGGAATTTTGTAATGTTTTGAGAAGATTTAGGGAATTTTGTGAGGATTTTCCAGAATTTTGAGGGGCTTTCAAGAATTTTGTGGGAGTTTTCTTGAATTTTGTGGAAATTTGTTTAGATTTTGTGAGATGGTTCTGGAATTTTGTGGGATATTGAGGAAATTTAGTTAATTTTGTGGGACTTTTCTTGAATTTTGTGGACATTCGTGGACATTTTGTGGGATGTTACAGGAATTTGGTAAGGTTTTCAGAAGATTTAGGGAATTGTGTGGGGCTTTTCCAGAATTTTGTGGGATTTTTCTTTGATAATGTGAAAATTGGTGGAGATTTTGTGAGACGTCTCTGGAATTTTGTAATGTTTGGAGAAGATTGAGGGAATTTTGTGGCATTTTTCTGCAATTTTGTGGAATTTCTCTAGAATTTTCTGTGATATTGAGGAGATTTTGTGGGATGCTTCTGGAATTTTGTGGGATTTTTCTAGGATTTGGAGGAGACTTGAAGAATTTTGTGGGATTTTTGTGGAGATTTTGTGCAAATTGGTGGTGATTTTGTGAGATGTTGCAGGAATTTGGTTGGGTTTTGAGAAGATTCAGGGAATTTTGTGGGATGTTGCTGGAATTTTGTGGAATTTCTCTAGAATTTTGTGGGATATTGAGGAGATTTTGTGGGATTTTGTGGGATGTTTGTGGGATTTTGAGGAGACTTGAAGAATTATGGGGGAATTTTTTTAGATTTTCTAGACATCTGTGGAGATTTTGTGGGATATTGCAGGAATATGGTTGGGTTTTGTGTAAATTTGGGGAATTTTTGAGATTTTTCTGCAATTTTGTGGGATTTTGTGGGATGTTTGTGGGATTTTGAGGAGACTTGAAGAATTTTGTGGGAGTTTTCTTGAATTTTGTGGAAATTTGTTGAGATTTTTGTGAGATGGTTCTGGAATTTTGTGGGATATTGAGGAAATTTAGTGATTTTAGTGGGATTTTTCTTGAATTTTGTGGACATTCGCGGAGATTTTGTGGGATGTTGCAGGAATTTGGTTGTGTTTTGAGAAGATTTAGGGAATTTTGTGGGATTTTTCGGAATTTTGTGGAAATTCTCTAGAATATTTTGTGATATTGAGGAGATTTTTGTGGGATGTTTGTGGGATTTTGAGGAGACTTGAAGAATTTTGTGGTATTTTTCTGGAATTTTGTGGCAATTTGTGGACATTTTGTGGGATGTGGCTGGAGTTTGGTCAGGTTTTGAGAAGATTCAAGGAATTTTGTAGCATTTTCCTGGAATTTTGAGGATTTCTCTCGAATTCTGTGAGATTTGGAGGAGACTTGAAGAATATTGAGGGAATTTTCTTAGATTTTGTGGGACATTTGTGGAGATTTTGTGAGATGTCTGTGGAATTTTGTGGGATATTGAGGAAATTTAGTGATTTTTGTGGGATTTTTCTTGAATTTTGTGGACATTAGTGGAGATTTTGTAGGATGATGCAGGAATTTGGTTGTGTTTTGAGAAGATTCAGGGAATTTTGTGGGATTTTTCTGGAATCTTGTGGAAATTCTCTAGAATTTTGTGGGATATTGAGGAGATTTTGTGGGATGTTTGTGGGATGTTTGTGGAATTTTGAGGAGACTTGAAGAATTTTGTGGGATTTTTCCTAGATTTTGTGGAAATTGTTGGAGATTTTGTGGGATGTTGCTGGAGTTTGGTTGGGTTTTGAGAAGATTCAGGGAATTTTGTGGGATGTTGCTGGAATTTTGTGGAATTTCTCTAGAATTTTGTGGGATATTGAGGAGATTTTGTGGGATTTTGTGGGATGTTTGTGGGATTTTGAGGAGACTTGAAGAATTATGGGGGAATTTTTTTAGATTTTCTAGACATCTGTGGAGATTTTGTGGGATATTGCAGGAATATGGTTGGGTTTTGTGTAAATTTGGGGAATTTTTGAGATTTTTCTGCAATTTTGTGGGATTTTGTGGGATGTTTGTGGGATTTTGAGGAGACTTGAAGAATTATGGGGGAATTTTTTTAGATTTTCTAGACATTTGTGGAGATTTTGTGGGATGTGGCTGGAGTTTGGTAGGGTTTTGAGAAGATTGAAGGAATTTTGTAACATTTTCCTGGAATTTTGAGGATTTCTCTTGAATTTTGTGGGATTTCGAGGAGACTTGAAGAATTTTGTGGTATTTTTCTGGAATTTTGTGGCAATTTGTGGACATTTTGTGGGATGTGGCGGGAGTTTGGTCAGGTTTTGAGAAGATTCAGGGAATTTTGTAGCATTTTCCTGGAATTTTGAGGATTTCTCTTGAATTCTGTGAGATTTCGAGGAGACTTGAAGAATTTTGTGGGAATTTTCTTAGATTTGGTGGAAATTTGTGGGGATTTTGTGAGATGTCTGTGGAATTTTTTAATGTTTGGAGAAGGTTTAGGGAATTTTGTGGGATTTTTTTAGAATTTTGAGGAGCTTTTCAAGAATTTTGTGGCAGTTTTCTTGAATTTTGTGGAAATTGGAGGAGACCTGAAGAATTTTGAGAGAATTTTCGTAGATTTTGTGGAAATGTGTGGAGATTTTTTGAGATGTCTGGTATTTTGTAATGTTTTGAGAAGATTTAGGGAATTGTGTGGGATTTTTCTGGAATTTTGAGAGGCTTTCAAGAATTTTGTGGGAGTTTTCTTGAATTTTGTGGAAATTTGTTGAGATTTTTGTGAGATGGTTCTGGAATTTTGTGGGATATTGAGGAAATTTAGTGATTTTAGTGGGATTTTTCTTGAATTTTGTGGACATTCGCGGAGATTTTGCGGGATGTTGCAGGAATTTGGTAGAAATTTGAGAAGATTTAGAGAATTGTGTGGGGCTTTTCCAGAATTTTGTGCGATTTGGAGGAGACTTGAAGAATTTTGAGGGATTTTTCTTAGATTTTTCTGGAAATTGTTGGAGATTTTGTGAGATGTTGCAGGAATTTGGTTGTGTTTTGAGAAGATTGAGGGAATTTTGTGGGATTTTTCCTGGAATTTTGCGGAATTTCTCTAGAATTTTGTGGGATATTGAGGAGATTTTGTTAGATGTTTGTGGGATTTTGAGGAGACTTGAAGAATTTTGTGGTATTTTTCTGGAATTTTGTGGGAATTTGTGGACATTTTGTGGGTTGTGGCTGGAGTTTGGTAGGGTTTTGAGAAGATTCAAGGAATTTTGTAGTATTTTCCTGGAATTTTGAGGATTTCTCTCGAATTCTGTGAGATTTGGAGGAGACTTGAAGAATTTTGAGGGAATTTTCTTAGATTTTGTGGGACATTTGTGGAGATTTTGTGAGATGTCTGTGGAATTTTGTGTGATATTGAGGAAATTTAGTGATTTTTATGGGATTTTTCAAGAATTTTGTGGACATTAGTGGAGATTTTGTAGGATGATGCAGGAATTTGGTTGTGTTTTGAGAAGATTTAGGGAATTTTGTGGGATTTTTCTGGAATTTTGTGGAAATTCTCTAGAATTTTGTGGGATATTGAGGAGATTTTGTGGGATGTTTGTGGGATGTTTGTAGGATTTTGAGGAGACTTGAAGAATTTTGAGGGATTTTTCCTAGATTTTGTGGAAATTGTTGGAGATTTTGTGGGATGTTGCTGGAGTTTGGTAGGATTTTGAGAAGATTGAAGTAATTTTGTAACATTTTCCTGGAATTTTGAGGATTTCTCTTGAATTTCTTGGAATCTGGAGGAGACTTGAAGAATTTTGAGGGAATTTTCTTAGATTTGGTGGAAATTTGTGGGGATTTTGTGAGATGTCTTTGGAATTTTGTAATGTTTTGAGAAGATTGTGGGAATTTTGTGAGGATTTTCCAGAATTTTGAGGGGCTTTCAATAATTTTGTGGGAGTTTTCTTGAATTATGTGGACATTCGTGGACATTTTGTGGGATGTTACAGGAATTTGGTAAGGTTTTCAGAAGATTGAGGGAATTGTGTGGGGCTTTTCCAGAATTTTGTGGGATTTTTCTTTGATAATGTGAAAATTGGTGGAGATTTTGTGAGACGTCTCTGGAATTTTGTAATGTTTGGAGAAGTTTCAGGGAATTTTGTGGCATTTTTCTGCAATTTTGTGGAATTTCTCTAGAATTTTGTGGGATATTGAGGAGATTTTCTGGGATGTTTGTGGGATGTTTGTGGAATTTTGAGGAGACTTGAAGAATTTTGTGGGATTTTTCTGAGATTTTGTGTAAATTGTTGGAGATTTTGTGGGATGTTGCTGGAGTTTGGTAGGATCTTGAGAAGATTGAAGGAATTTTGTAACATGTTCCTGGAATTTTGAGGATTTCTCTCGAATTCTGTGAGATTTGGAGGAGACTTGAAGAATTTTGAGGGAATTTTCTTGAATTTTGTGGGACATTTGTGGAGATTTTGTGAGATGTCTGTGGAATTTTGTGGGATATTGAGGAAATTTAGTGATTTTTGTGGGATTTTTCTTGAATTTTGTGGACATTTGTGGAGATTTTGTAGGATGATGCAGGAATTTGGTTGTGTTTTGAGAAGATTCAGGGAATTTTGTGGGATTTTTCTGGAATTTTGTGGAAATTCTCTAGAATTTTGTGGGATATTGAGGAGATTTTGTGGGATGTTTGTGGGATGTTTGTGGGATTTGGAGGAGACTTGAATAATTTTGAGGGATTTTTAGTAGATTTTGTGGAAATTGTTGGAGATTTTGTGGGATGTTGCTGGAGTTTGGTAGGATTTTGAGAAGATTGAAGGAATTTTGTAACATTTTCCTGGAATTTTGAGGATTTCTCTTGAATTTCTTGGAATCTGGAGGAGACTTGAAGAATTTTGAGGGAATTTTCTTAGATTTGGTGGAAATTTGTGGGGATTTTGTGAGATGTCTTTGGAATTTTGTAATGTTTTGAGAAGATTGTGGGAATTTTGTGAGGATTTTCCAGAATTTTGAGGGGCTTTCAAGAATTTTGTGGGAGTTTTCTTGAATTTTGTGGAAATTTGTTGAGATTTTGTGAGATGGTTCTGGAATTTTGTGGGATATTGAGGAAATGTAGTTAATTTTGTGGGATTTTTCTTGAATGATGTGGACATTCGTGGACATTTTGTGGGATGTTACAGGAATTTGGTAAGGTTTTCAGAAGATTGAGGGAATTGTGTGGGGCTTTTCCAGAATTTTGTGGGATTTTTCTTTGATAATGTGAAAATTGGTGGAGATTTTGTGAGACATCTGTGGAATTTTGAAATGTTTGGATAAGATTTAGGGAGTTTTGTGGCATTTTTCTGAAATTTTGTGGAATTTCTCTAGAATTTTCTGTGATATTGAGGAGATTTTGTGGGATGTTTCTGGAATTTTGTGGGATTTTTGTGGGATTTGGAGGAGACTTGAAGAATTTTGCAGGATTTTTCCTAGATTTTGTGGAAATTGGTGGAGATTTTGTGAGATGTTTCAGGAATTTGGTTGGGTTTTGAGAAGATTTAGGGGATTTGTAAGATTTCTCTGGAAATTTGTGGAGCTTATAAATTTTGTGGGATTTTTCTAAAATTGTGTGGACATATGTGGAGATTTTGTAGGATGTTGCAGGAATTTGGTGGGGTTTTGAGAAGATTTAGGGAATTGCGTGGTGCTTTTCCAGAATTTTGTGGGATTTGGAGGACACTTGAAGAATTTTGAGGGATTTTTCCTAGATAATGTGTTAGTTTGTGGAGATTTTTTTGCGACGTCTCTGGAAATTTATAATGTTTTGAGAAGATTTAGGGAAGTTTGTTGCATTTTATGCAATTTTATGGGGCTTTCCCAGAATTTTTTGTGATATTGAGGAGATTTTGTGGGATGTGTCTGGAATTTTGTGGGATTTTTGTGGGATTTGTACGAGACATGAAGAATTTTTGGGGATTTTTCTTAGATTTTTTTGGAAATTGTTGGAGATTTTGTGAGATGTTGCAGGAATTTGGTTGTGTTTTGAGAAGATTGAGGGAATTTTGTGGGATTTTTCCTGGAATTTTGTGGAATTTCTCTAGAATTTTGTGGGATATTGAGGAGATTTTGTGAGATGTTTGTGGGATTTTGAGGAGACTTGAAGAATTTTGTGGGATTTTTCTTGAATTTTGTGGCAATTTTTGGATATTTTGTGGGATGTGGCTGGAGTTTGGTCAGGTTTTGAGAAGATTCATGGAATTTTGCAGCATTTTCCTGGAATTTTGAGGATTTCTCTTGAATTCTGTGAGATTTGGAGAAGACTTGAAGAATTTTGAGGGAATTTTCTTAGATTTTGTGGGACATTTGTGGAGATTTTTTGAGATGTCTGTGGAATTTTGTGGGATATTGAGGAAATTTAGTGATTTTTGAGGGATTTTTCTTGAATTTTGTGGACATTTGTGGAGATTTTGTAGGATGATGTAGGAATTTGGTTGTGTTTTGAGAAGATTTAGGGAATTTTGTGGGATTTTTCTTGAATTTTGTGGAAATTCTCTAGAATTTTGTGGGATATTGAGGAGATTTTGTGGGATGTTTGTGGGATGTTTGTGGAATTTTGAGGAGACTTGAATAATTTTGAGGGATTTTTCCTAGATTTTGTGGAAATTGTTGGAGATTTTGTGGGATGTTGCTGGAGTTTGGTAGGATTTTGAGAAGATTGAAGGAATTTTGTAACATTTTCCTGGAATTTTGAGGATTTCTCTTGAATTTCTTGGAATCTGGAGGAGACTTGAAGAATTTTGAGGGAATTTTCTTAGATTTGGTGGAAATTTGTGGGGATTTTGTGAGATGTCTTTGGAATTTTGTAATGTTTTGAGAAGATTGTGGGAATTTTGTGAGGATTTTCCAGAATTTTGAGGGGCTTTCAATAATTTTGTGGGAGTTTTCTTGAATTATGTGGACATTCGTGGACATTTTGTGGGATGTTACAGGAATTTGGTAAGGTTTTCAGAAGATTGAGGGAATTGTGTGGGGCTTTTCCAGAATTTTGTGGGATTTTTCTTTGATAATGTGAAAATTGGTGGAGATTTTGTGAGACGTCTCTGGAATTTTGTAATGTTTGGAGAAGTTTCAGGGAATTTTGTGGCATTTTTCTGCAATTTTGTGGAATTTCTCTAGAATTTTGTGGGATATTGAGGAGATTTTCTGGGATGTTTGTGGGATGTTTGTGGAATTTTGAGGAGACTTGAAGAATTTTGTGGGATTTTTCTTAGATTTTGTGTAAATTGTTGGAGATTTTGTGGGATGTTGCTGGAGTTTGGTCAGGTTTTGAGAAGATTGAAGGAATTTTGTAACATGTTCCTGGAATTTTGAGGATTTCTCTCGAATTCTGTGAGATTTGGAGGAGACTTGAAGAATTTTGAGGGAATTTTCTTGAATTTTGTGGGACATTTGTGGAGATTTTGTGAGATGTCTGTGGAATTTTGTGGGATATTGAGGAAATTTAGTGATTTTTTGGGGATTTTTATTGAATTTTGTGGACATTTGTGGAGATTTTGTAGGATGATGCAGGAATTTGGTTGTGTTTTGAGAAGATTCAGGGAATTTTGTGGGATTTTTCTGGAATTTTGTGGAAATTCTCTAGAATTTTGTGGGATATTGAGGAGATTTTGTGGGATGTTTGTGGGATGTTTGTGGGATTTGGAGGAGACTTGAATAATTTTGAGGGATTTTTAGTAGATTTTGTGGAAATTGTTGGAGATTTTGTGGGATGTTGCTGGAGTTTGGTAGGATTTTGAGAAGATTGAAGGAATTTTGTAACATTTTCCTGGAATTTTGAGGATTTCTCTTGAATTTCTTGGAATCTGGAGGAGACTTGAAGAATTTTGAGGGAATTTTCTTAGATTTGGTGGAAATTTGTGGGGATTTTGTGAGATGTCTTTGGAATTTTGTAATGTTTTGAGAAGATTGTGGGAATTTTGTGAGGATTTTCCAGAATTTTGAGGGGCTTTCAATAATTTTGTGGGAGTTTTCTTGAATTATGTAAACATTCGTGGACATTTTGTGGGATGTTACAGGAATTTGGTAAGGTTTTCAGAAGATTGAGGGAATTGTGTGGGGCTTTTCCAGAATTTTGTGGGATTTTTCTTTGATAATGTGAAAATTGGTGGAGGTTTTGTGAGACGTCTCTGGAATTTTGTAATGTTTGGAGAAGTTTCAGGGAATTTTGTGGCATTTTTCTGCAATTTTGTGGAATTTCTCTAGAATTTTGTGGGATATTGAGGAGATTTTCTGGGATGTTTGTGGGATGTTTGTGGAATTTTGAGGAGACTTGAAGAATTTTGTGGGATTTTTCTTAGATTTTGTGTAAATTGTTGGAGATTTTGTGGGATGTTGCTGGAGTTTGGTAGGATTTTGAGAAGATTGAAGGAATTTTGTAACATGTTCCTGGAATTTTGAGGATTTCTCTCGAATTCTGTGAGATTTGGAGGAGACTTGAAGAATTTTGAGGGAATTTTCTTGAATTTTGTGGGACATTTGTGGAGATTTTGTGAGATGTCTGTGGAATTTTGTGGGATATTGAGGAAATTTAGTGATTTTTTGGGGATTTTTATTGAATTTTGTGGACATTTGTGGAGATTTTGTAGGATGATGCAGGAATTTGGTTGTGTTTTGAGAAGATTCAGGGAATTTTGTGGGATTTTTCTGGAATTTTGTGGAAATTCTCTAGAATTTTGTGGGATATTGAGGAGATTTTGTGGGATGTTTGTGGGATGTTTGTGGAGTTTTGAGGAGACTTGAAGAATTGTGTGGGATTTTTCCTAGATTTTGTGGAAATTGTTGGAGATTTTGTGGGATGTTGCTGGAGTTTGGTAGGATTTTGAGAAGATTGAAGGAATTCTGTAACATTTTCCTGGAATTTTGAGGATTTCTCTTGAATTTCTTGGAATCTGGAGGAGACTTGAAGAATTTTGAGGGAATTTTCTTAGATTTGGTGGAAATTTGTGGGGATTTTGTGAGATGTCTTTGGAATTTTGTAATGTTTTGAGAAGATTTAGGGAATTTTGTGAGGATTTTCCAGAATTTTGAGGGGCTTTCAAGAATTTTGTGGGAGTTTTCTTGAATTTTGTGGAAATTTGTTGAGATTTTGTGAGATGGTTCTGGAATTTTGTGGGATATTGAGGAAATGTAGTTAATTTTGTGGGATTTTTCTTGAATGATGTGGACATTCGTGGACATTTTGTGGGATGTTACAGGAATTTGGTAAGGTTTTCAGAAGATTGAGGGAATTGTGTGGGGCTTTTCCAGAATTTTGTGGGATTTTTCTTTGATAATGTGAAAATTGGTGGAGATTTTGTGAGACATCTGTGGAATTTTGAAATGTTTGGATAAGATTTAGGGAGTTTTGTGGCATTTTTCTGAAATTTTGTGGAATTTCTCTAGAATTTTCTGTGATATTGAGGAGATTTTGTGGGATGTTTCTGGAATTTTGTGGGATTTTTGTGGGATTTGGAGGAGACTTGAAGAATTTTGCAGGATTTTTCCTAGATTTTGTGGAAATTGGTGGAGATTTTGTGAGATGTTTCAGGAATTTGGTTGGGTTTTGAGAAGATTTAGGGGATTTGTAAGATTTCTCTGGAAATTTGTGGAGCTTATAAATTTTGTGGGATTTTTCTAAAATTGTGTGGACATATGTGGAGATTTTGTAGGATGTTGCAGGAATTTGGTGGGGTTTTGAGAAGATTTAGGGAATTGCGTGGTGCTTTTCCAGAATTTTGTGGGATTTGGAGGACACTTGAAGAATTTTGAGGGATTTTTCCTAGATAATGTGTTAGTTTGTGGAGATTTTTTTGCGACGTCTCTGGAATTTTATAATGTTTTGAGAAGATTTAGGGAAGTTTGTTGCATTTTATGCAATTTTATGGGGCTTTCCCAGAATTTTTTGTGATATTGAGGAGATTTTGTGGGATGTGTCTGGAATTTTGTGGGATTTTTGTGGGATTTGTACGAGACATGAAGAATTTTTGGGGATTTTTCTTAGATTTTTTTGGAAATTGTTGGAGATTTTGTGAGATGTTGCAGGAATTTGGTTGTGTTTTGAGAAGATTGAGGGAATTTTGTGGGATTTTTCCTGGAATTTTGTGGAATTTCTCTAGAATTTTGTGGGATATTGAGGAGATTTTGTGAGATGTTTGTGGGATTTTGAGGAGACTTGAAGAATTTTGTGGGATTTTTCTTGAATTTTGTGGCAATTTGTGGACATTTTGTGGGATGTGGCTGGAGTTTGGTCGAGTTTTGAGAAGATTCAAGGAATTTTGTAGCATTTTCCTGGAATTTTGAGGATTTCTCTTGAATTCTGTGAGTTTTGGAGGAGACTTGAAGAATTTTGAGGGAATTTTCTTAGATTTTGTGGGACATTTGTGGAGATTTTGTGAGATGGTTCTGGAATTTTGTGGGATATTGAGGAAATTTAGTGATTTTTGTGGGATTTTTCTTGAATTTTGTGGACATTTATGGAGATTTTGTGGGATGTTGCAGGAATTTGGTTGTGTTTTGAGAAGATTTAGGGAATTTTATGGGATTTTTCTGGAATTTTGTGGAAATTCTCTAGAATATTTTGTGATATTGAGGAGATTTTGTGGGAGGTTTATGGAATTTTGAGGAGACTTGAAGAATTTTGAGGGATTTTTAGTAGATTTTGTGGAAATTGTTGGAGATTTTGTGGGATGTTGCTGGAGTTTGGTAAGGTTTTGAGAACATTGAAGGAATTTGGTAACATTTTCCTGGGATTTTGAGGTTTTCTCTTGAATTTCTTGGAATCTGGAGGAGACTTGAAGAATTTTGAGGGAATTTTCTTAGATTTGGTGGAAATTTGTGGAGATTTTGTGAGATGTCTTTGGAATTTTGTAATGTTTTGAGAAGATTTAGGGAATTTTGTGAGGATTTTCCAGAATTTTGAGGGGCTTGTCAATAATTTTGTGGGAGTTTTCTTGAATTTTGTGGAAATTTGTTTAGATTTTGTGAGATGGTTCTGGAATTTTGTGGGATATTGAGGAAATTTAGTTAATTTTGTGGGATTTTTCTTGAATTATGTGGACATTGGTGGACATTTTGTGGGATGTTACAGGAATTTGGTAAGGTTTTCAGAAGATTTAGGGAATTGTGTGGGGCTTTTCCAGAATTTTGTGGGATTTTTCTTTGATAATGTGAAAATTGGTGGAGATTTTGTGAGACGTCTCTGGAATTTTGTAATGTTTGGAGAAGATTGAGGGAATTTTGTGGCATTTTTCTGCAATTTTGTGGAATTTCTCTAGAATTTTCTGTGATATTGAGGAGATTTTGTGGGATGTTTCTGGAATTTTGTGGGATTTTTCTAAGATTTGGAGGAGACTTGAAGAATTATGGGGGATTTTTGTGGAGATTTTGTGCAAATTGGTGGTGATTTTGTGAGATGTTGCAGGAATTTGGTTGGGTTTTGAGAAGATTCAGGGAATTTTGTGGGATGTTGCTGGAATTTTGTGGAATTTCTCTAGAATTTTGTGGGATATTGAGGAGATTTTGTGGGATTTTGTGGGATGTTTGTAGGATTTTGAGGAGACTTGAAGAATTATGGGGGAATTTTTTTAGATTTTCAAGACATTTGTGGAGATTTTGTGGGATATTGCAGGAATATGGTTGGGTTTTGAGTAAATTTGGGGAATTTTTGAGATTTTTCTGCAATTTTGTGGGATTTTGTGGGATGTTTGTGGGATTTTGAGGAGACTTGAAGAATTTTGTGGGAATTTTCTTGAATTTTGTGGAAATTTGTTGTGATTTTTGTGAGATGGTTCTGGAATTTTGTGGGATATTGAGGAAATTTAGTGATTTTAGTGGGATTTTTCTTGAATTTTGTGGACATTCGCGGAGATTTTGTGGGATGTTGCAGGAATTTGGTTCTGTTTTGAGAAGATTTAGGGAATTTTGTGGGATTTTTCTGGAATTTTGTGGAAATTCTCTAGAATATTTTGTGATATTGAGGAGATTTTTGTGGGATGTTTGTGGGATTTTGAGGAGACTTGAAGAATTTTGTGGTATTTTTCTGGAATTTTGTGGCAATTTGTGGACATTTTGTGGGATGTGGCTGGAGTTTGGTCAGGTTTTGAGAAGATTCAAGGAATTTTGTAGCATTTTCCTGGAATTTTGAGGATTTCTCTCGAATTCTGTGAGATTTGGAGGAGACTTGAAGAATTTTGAGGGAATTTTCTTAGATTTTGTGGGACATTTGTGGAGATTTTGTGAGATGTCTGTGGAATTTTGTGGGATATTGCGGAAATTTAGTGATTTTTGTGGGATTTTTCTTGAATTTTGTGGACATTAGTGGAGATTTTGTAGGATGATGCAGGAATTTGGTTGTGTTTTGAGAAGATTCAGGGAATTTTGTGGGATTTTTCTGGAATCTTGTGGAAATTCTCTAGAATTTTGTGGGATATTGAGGAGATTTTGTGGGATGTTTGTGGGATGTTTGTGGAATTTTGAGGAGACTTGAAGAATTTTGTGGGATTTTTCCTAGATTTTGTGGAAATTGTTGGAGATTTTGTGGGATGTTGCTGGAGTTTGGTTGGGTTTTGAGAAGATTCAGGGAATTTTGTGGGATGTTGCTGGAATTTTGTGGAATTTCTCTAGAATTTTGTGGGATATTGAGGAGATTTTGTGGGATTTTGTGGGATATTTGTGGGATTTTGAGGAGACTTGAAGAATTATGGGGGAATTTTTTTAGATTTTCTAGACATCTGTGGAGATTTTGTGGGATATTGCAGGAATATGGTTGGGTTTTGAGTAAATTTGGGGAATTTTTGAGATTTTTCTGCAATTTTGTGGGATTTTGTGGGATGTTTGTGGGATTTTGAGGAGACTTGAAGAATTATTGGGGAATTTTTTTAGATTTTCTAGACATTTGTGGAGATTTTGTGGGATGTGGCTGGAGTTTGGTAGGGTTTTGAGAAGATTGAAGGAATTTTGTAACATTTTCCTGGAATTTTGAGGATTTCTCTTGAATTTTGTGGGATTTCGAGGAGACTTGAAGAATTTTGTGGTATTTTTCTGAAATTTTGTGGCAATTTGTGGACATTTTGTGGGATGTGGCTGGAGTTTGGTCAGGTTTTGAGAAGATTCAGGGAATTTTGTAGCATTTTCCTGGAATTTTGAGGATTTCTCTCGAATTCTGTGAGATTTCGAGGAGACTTGAAGAATTTTGTGGGAATTTTCTTAGATTTGGTGGAAATTTGTGGGGATTTTGTAAGATGTCTGTGGAATTTTGTAATGTTTGGAGAAGGTTTAGGGAATTTTGTGGGATTTTTTTAGAATTTTGAGGAGCTTTTCAAGAATTTTGTGGCAGTTTTCTTGAATTTTGTGGAAATTGGTGGAGACCTGAAGAATTTTGAGGGAATTTTCGTAGATTTTGTGGAAATGTGTGGAGATTTTTTGAGATGTCTGGTATTTTGTAATGTTTTGAGAAGATTGTGGGAATTGTGTGGGATTTTTCTGGAATTTTGAGAGGCTTTCAAGAATTTTGTGGGAGTTTTCTTGAATTTTGTGGAAATTTGTTGAGATTTTTGTGAGATGGTTCTGGAATTTTGTGGGATATTGAGGAAATTTAGTGATTTTAGTGGGATTTTTCTTGAATTTTGTGGACATTCGCGGAGATTTTGTGGGATGTTGCAGGAATTTGGTAGAAATTTGAGAAGATTTAGAGAATTGTGTGGGGCTTTTCCAGAATTTTGTGCGATTTGGAGGAGACTTGAAGAATTTTGAGGGATTTTTCTTAGATTTTTCTGGAAATTGTTGGAGATTTTGTGAGATGGTGCAGGAATTTGGTAGTGTTTTGAGAAGATTGAGGGAATTTTGTGGGATTTTCCTGGAATTTTGTGGAATTTCTCTAGAATTTTGTGGGATATTGAGGAGATTTTGTGAGATGTTTGTGGGATTTTGAGGAGACTTGAAGAATTTTGTGGTATTTTTCTTGAATTTTGTGGCAATTTTTGGACATTTTGTGGGATGTGGCTGGAGTTTGGTCAGGTTTTGAGAAGATTGAAGGAATTTTGTAGCATTTTCCTGGAATTTTGAGGATTTCTCTTGAATTCTGTGAGATTTGGAGAAGACTTGAAGAATTTTGTGGGAATTTTCTTAGATTTTGTGGACATTTGTGGAGATTTTTTGAGATGTCTGTGGAATTTTGTGGGATATTGAGGAAATTTAGTGATTTTTGAGGGATTTTTCTTGAATTTTGTGGACATTTGTGGAGATTTTGTAGGATGATGTAGGAATTTGGTTGTGTTTTGAGAAGATTCTGGGAATTTTGTGGGATTTTTCTGGAATTTTGTGGAAATTGTCTAGAATTTTGTGGGATATTGAGGAGATTTTCTGGGATGTTTGTGGGATGTTTGTGGAATTTTGAGGAGACTTGAAGAATTTTGTGGGATTTTTCCTAGATTTTGTGGAAATTGTTGGAGATTTTGTGGGATGTTGCTGGAGTTTGGTAGGATTTTGAGAAGATTGAAGGAATTTTGTAACATTTTCCTGGAATTTTGAGGATTTCTCTTGAATTTCTTGGAATCTGGAGGAGACTTGAAGAATTTTGAGGGAATTTTCTTAGATTTGGTGGAAATTTGTGGGGATTTTGTGAGATGTCTTTGGAATTTTGTAATGTTTTGAGAAGATTGTGGGAATTTTGTGAGGATTTTCCAGAATTTTGAGGGGCTTTCAAGAATTTTGTGGGAGTTTTCTTGAATTATGTGGACATTCGTGGACATTTTGTGGGATGTTACAGGAATTTGGTAAGGTTTTCAGAAGATTGAGGGAATTGTGTGGGGCTTTTCCAGAATTTTGTGGGATTTTTCTTTGATAATGTGAAAATTGGTGGAGATTTTGTGAGACGTCTCTGGAATTTTGTAATGTTTGGAGAAGTTTCAGGGAATTTTGTGGCATTTTTCTGCAATTTTGTGGAATTTCTCTAGAATTTTGTGGGATATTGAAAAGATTTTCTGGGATGTTTGTGGGATGTTTGTGGAATTTTGAGGAGACTTGAAGAATTTTGTGGGATTTTTCTTAGATTTTGTGTAAATTGTTGGAGATTTTGTGGGATGTTGCTGGAGTTTGGTAGGATTTTGAGAAGATTGAAGGAATTTTGTAACATGTTCCTGGAATTTTGAGGATTTCTCTCGAATTCTGTGAGATTTGGAGGAGACTTGAAGAATTTTGAGGGAATTTTCTTGAATTTTGTGGGACATTTGTGGAGATTTTATGAGATGTCTGTGGAATTTTGTGGGATATTGAGGAAATTTGGTGATTTTTGAGGGATTTTTCTTGAATTTTGTGGACATTTGTGGAGATTTTGTAGGATGATGCAGGAATTTGGTTGTGTTTTGAGAAGATTCAGGGAATTTTGTGGGATTTTTCTGGAATTTTGTGGAAATTCTCTAGAATTTTGTGGGATATTGAGGAGATTTTGTGGGATGTTTGTGGGATGTTTGTGGGATTTGGAGGAGACTTGAATAATTTTGAGGGATTTTTAGTAGATTTTGTGGAAATTGTTGGAGATTTTGTGGGATGTTGCTGGAGTTTGGTAGGATTTTGAGAAGATTGAAGGAATTTTGTAACATTTTCCTGGAATTTTGAGGATTTCTCTTGAATTTCTTGGAATCTGGAGGAGACTTGAAGAATTTTGAGGGAATTTTCTTAGATTTGGTGGAAATTTGTGGGGATTTTGTGAGATGTCTTTGGAATTTTGTAATGTTTTGAGAAGATTTAGGGAATTTTGTGAGGATTTTCCAGAATTTTGAGGGGCTTTCAAGAATTTTGTGGGAGTTTTCTTGAATTTTGTGGAAATTTGTTGAGATTTTGTGAGATGGTTCTGGAATTTTGTGGGATATTGAGGAAATGTAGTTAATTTTGTGGGATTTTTCTTGAATGATGTGGACATTCGTGGACATTTTGTGGGATGTTACAGGAATTTGGTAAGGTTTTCAGAAGATTGAGGGAATTGTGTGGGGCTTTTCCAGAATTTTGTGGGATTTTTCTTTGATAATGTGAAAATTGGTGGAGATTTTGTGAGACATCTGTGGAATTTTGAAATGTTTGGATAAGATTTAGGGAGTTTTGTGGCATTTTTCTGAAATTTTGTGGAATTTCTCTAGAATTTTCTGTGATATTGAGGAGATTTTGTAGGATGTTTCTGGAATTTTGTGGGATTTTTGTGGGATTTGGAGGAGACTTGAAGAATTTTGCAGGATTTTTCCTAGATTTTGTGGAAATTGGTGGAGATTTTGTGAGATGTTTCAGGAATTTGGTTGGGTTTTGAGAAGATTTAGGGGATTTGTAAGATTTCTCTGGAAATTTGTGGAGCTTATAAATTTTGTGGGATTTTTCTAAAATTGTGTGGACATATGTGGAGATTTTGTAGGATGTTGCAGGAATTTGGTGGGGTTTTGAGAAGATTTAGGGAATTGCGTGGTGCTTTTCCAGAATTTTGTGGGATTTGGAGGACACTTGAAGAATTTTGAGGGATTTTTCCTAGATAATGTGTTAGTTTGTGGAGATTTTTTTGCGACGTCTCTGGAAATTTATAATGTTTTGAGAAGATTTAGGGAAGTTTGTTGCATTTTATGCAATTTTATGGGGCTTTCCCAGAATTTTTTGTGATATTGAGGAGATTTTGTGGGATGTGTCTGGAATTTTGTGGGATTTTTGTGGGATTTGTACGAGACATGAAGAATTTTTGGGGATTTTTCTTAGATTTTTTTGGAAATTGTTGGAGATTTTGTGAGATGTTGCAGGAATTTGGTTGTGTTTTGAGAAGATTGAGGGAATTTTGTGGGATTTTTCCTGGAATTTTGTGGAATTTCTCTAGAATTTTGTGGGATATTGAGGAGATTTTGTGAGATGTTTGTGGGATTTTGAGGAGACTTGAAGAATTTTGTGGGATTTTTCTTGAATTTTGTGGCAATTTGTGGACATTTTGTGGGATGTGGCTGGAGTTTGGTCGAGTTTTGAGAAGATTCAAGGAATTTTGTAGCATTTTCCTGGAATTTTGAGGATTTCTCTTGAATTCTGTGAGTTTTGGAGGAGACTTGAAGAATTTTGAGGGAATTTTCTTAGATTTTGTGGGACATTTGTGGAGATTTTGTGAGATGGTTCTGGAATTTTGTGGGATATTGAGGAAATTTAGTGATTTTTGTGGGATTTTTCTTGAATTTTGTGGACATTTATGGAGATTTTGTGGGATGTTGCAGGAATTTGGTTGTGTTTTGAGAAGATTTAGGGAATTTTATGGGATTTTTCTGGAATTTTGTGGAAATTCTCTAGAATATTTTGTGATATTGAGGAGATTTTGTGGGAGGTTTTTGGAATTTTGAGGAGACTTGAAGAATTTTGAGGGATTTTTAGTAGATTTTGTGGAAATTGTTGGAGATTTTGTGGGATGTTGCTGGAGTTTGGTAAGGTTTTGAGAACATTGAAGGAATTTGGTAACATTTTCCTGGGATTTTGAGGTTTTCTCTTGAATTTCTTGGAATCTGGAGGAGACTTGAAGAATTTTGAGGGAATTTTCTTAGATTTGGTGGAAATTTGTGGAGATTTTGTGAGATGTCTTTGGAATTTTGTAATGTTTTGAGAAGATTTAGGGAATTTTGTGAGAATTTTCCAGAATTTTGAGGGGCTTGTCAATAATTTTGTGGGAGTTTTCTTGAATTTTGTGGAAATTTGTTTAGATTTTGTGAGATGGTTCTGGAATTTTGTGGGATATTGAGGAAATTTAGTTAATTTTGTGGGATTTTTCTTGAATTATGTGGACATTGGTGGACATTTTGTGGGATGTTACAGGAATTTGGTAAGGTTTTCAGAAGATTTAGGGAATTGTGTGGGGCTTTTCCAGAATTTTGTGGGATTTTTCTTTGATAATGTGAAAATTGGTGGAGATTTTGTGAGACGTCTCTGGAATTTTGTAATGTTTGGAGAAGATTGAGGGAATTTTGTGGCATTTTTCTGCAATTTTGTGGAATTTCTCTAGAATTTTCTGTGATATTGAGGAGATTTTGTGGGATGTTTCTGGAATTTTGTGGGATTTTTCTAAGATTTGGAGGAGACTTGAAGAATTATGGGGGATTTTTGTGGAGATTTTGTGCAAATTGGTGGTGATTTTGTGAGATGTTGCAGGAATTTGGTTGGGTTTTGAGAAGATTCAGGGAATTTTGTGGGATGTTGCTGGAATTTTGTGGAATTTCTCTAGAATTTTGTGGGATATTGAGGAGATTTTGTGGGATTTTGTGGGATGTTTGTAGGATTTTGAGGAGACTTGAAGAATTATGGGGGAATTTTTTTAGATTTTCAAGACATTTGTGGAGATTTTGTGGGATATTGCAGGAATATGGTTGGGTTTTGAGTAAATTTGGGGAATTTTTGAGATTTTTCTGCAATTTTGTGGGATTTTGTGGGATGTTTGTGGGATTTTGAGGAGACTTGAAGAATTTTGTGGGAATTTTCTTGAATTTTGTGGAAATTTGTTGTGATTTTTGTGAGATGGTTCTGGAATTTTGTGGGATATTGAGGAAATTTAGTGATTTTAGTGGGATTTTTCTTGAATTTTGTGGACATTCGCGGAGATTTTGTGGGATGTTGCAGGAATTTGGTTCTGTTTTGAGAAGATTTAGGGAATTTTGTGGGATTTTTCTGGAATTTTGTGGAAATTCTCTAGAATATTTTGTGATATTGAGGAGATTTTTGTGGGATGTTTGTGGGATTTTGAGGAGACTTGAAGAATTTTGTGGGTATTTTTCTGGAATTTTGTGGCAATTTGTGGACATTTTGTGGGATGTGGCGGGAGTTTGGTCAGGTTTTGAGAAGATTCAAGGAATTTTGTAGCATTTTCCTGGAATTTTGAGGATTTCTCTCGAATTCTGTGAGATTTGGAGGAGACTTGAAGAATTTTGAGGGAATTTTCTTAGATTTTGTGGGACATTTGTGGAGATTTTGTGAGATGTCTGTGGAATTTTGTGGGATATTGCGGAAATTTAGTGATTTTTGTGGGATTTTTCTTGAATTTTGTGGACATTAGTGGAGATTTTGTAGGATGATGCAGGAATTTGGTTGTGTTTTGAGAAGATTCAGGGAATTTTGTGGGATTTTTCTGGAATCTTGTGGAAATTCTCTAGAATTTTGTGGGATATTGAGGAGATTTTGTGGGATGTTTGTGGGATGTTTGTGGAATTTTGAGGAGACTTGAAGAATTTTGTGGGATTTTTCCTAGATTTTGTGGAAATTGTTGGAGATTTTGTGGGATGTTGCTGGAGTTTGGTTGGGTTTTGAGAAGATTCAGGGAATTTTGTGGGATGTTGCTGGAATTTTGTGGAATTTCTCTAGAATTTTGTGGGATATTGAGGAGATTTTGTGGGATTTTGTGGGATATTTGTGGGATTTTGAGGAGACTTGAAGAATTATGGGGGAATTTTTTTAGATTTTCTAGACATCTGTGGAGATTTTGTGGGATATTGCAGGAATTTGGTTGGGTTTTGAGTAAATTTGGGGAATTTTTGAGATTTTTCTGCAATTTTGTGGGATTTTGTGGGATGTTTGTGGGATTTTGAGGAGACTTGAAGAATTTTGTGGGAATTTTCTTGAATTTTGTGGAAATTTGTTGTGATTTTTGTGAGATGGTTCTGGAATTTTGTGGGATATTGAGGAAATTTAGTGATTTTAGTGGGATTTTTCTTGAATTTTGTGGACATTCGCGGAGATTTTGTGGGATGTTGCAGGAATTTGGTTCTGTTTTGAGAAGATTTAGGGAATTTTGTGGGATTTTTCTGGAATTTTGTGGAAATTCTCTAGAATATTTTGTGATATTGAGGAGATTTTTGTGGGATGTTTGTGGGATTTTGAGGAGACTTGAAGAATTTTGTGGGTATTTTTCTGGAATTTTGTGGCAATTTGTGGACATTTTGTGGGATGTGGCGGGAGTTTGGTCAGGTTTTGAGAAGATTCAAGGAATTTTGTAGCATTTTCCTGGAATTTTGAGGATTTCTCTCGAATTCTGTGAGATTTGGAGGAGACTTGAAGAATTTTGAGGGAATTTTCTTAGATTTTGTGGGACATTTGTGGAGATTTTGTGAGATGTCTGTGGAATTTTGTGGGATATTGCGGAAATTTAGTGATTTTTGTGGGATTTTTCTTGAATTTTGTGGACATTAGTGGAGATTTTGTAGGATGATGCAGGAATTTGGTTGTGTTTTGAGAAGATTCAGGGAATTTTGTGGGATTTTTCTGGAATCTTGTGGAAATTCTCTAGAATTTTGTGGGATATTGAGGAGATTTTGTGGGATGTTTGTGGGATGTTTGTGGAATTTTGAGGAGACTTGAAGAATTTTGTGGGATTTTTCCTAGATTTTGTGGAAATTGTTGGAGATTTTGTGGGATGTTGCTGGAGTTTGGTTGGGTTTTGAGAAGATTCAGGGAATTTTGTGGGATGTTGCTGGAATTTTGTGGAATTTCTCTAGAATTTTGTGGGATATTGAGGAGATTTTGTGGGATTTTGTGGGATATTTGTGGGATTTTGAGGAGACTTGAAGAATTATGGGGGAATTTTTTTAGATTTTCTAGACATTTGTGGAAATTTTGTGGGATGTGGCTGGAGTTTGGTAGGGTTTTGAGAAGATTGAAGGAATTTTGTAACATTTTCCTGGAATTTTGAAGATTTCTCTTGAATTTTGTGGGATTTCGAGGAGACTTGAAGAATTTTGTGGTATTTTTCTGAAATTTTGTGGCAATTTGTGGACATTTTGTGGGATGTGGCTGGAGTTTGGTCAGGTTTTGAGAAGATTCAGGGAATTTTGTAGCATTTTCCTGGAATTTTGAGGATTTCTCTCGAATTCTGTGAGATTTCGAGGAGACTTGAAGAATTTTGTGGGAATTTTCTTAGATTTGGTGGAAATTTGTGGGGATTTTGTAAGATGTCTGTGGAATTTTGTAATGTTTGGAGAAGGTTTAGGGAATTTTGTGGGATTTTTTTAGAATTTTGAGGAGCTTTTCAAGAATTTTGTGGCAGTTTTCTTGAATTTCGTGGAAATTGGTGGAGACCTGAAGAATTTTGAGGGAATTTTCGTAGATTTTGTGGAAATGTGTGGAGATTTTTTGAGATGTCTGGTATTTTGTAATGTTTTGAGAAGATTTAGGGAATTGTGTGGGATTTTTCTGGAATTTTGAGAGGCTTTCAAGAATTTTGTGGGAGTTTTCTTGAATTTTGTGGAAATTTGTTGAGATTTTTGTGAGATGGTTCTGGAATTTTGTGGGATATTGAGGAAATTTAGTGATTTTAGTGGGATTTTTCTTGAATTTTGTGGACATTCGCGGAGATTTTGTGGGATGTTGCAGGAATTTGGTAGAAATTTGAGAAGATTTAGAGAATTGTGTGGGGCTTTTCCAGAATTTTGTGCGATTTGGAGGAGACTTGAAGAATTTTGAGGGATTTTTCTTAGATTTTTCTGGAAATTGTTGGAGATTTTGTGAGATGGTGCAGGAATTTGGTAGTGTTTTGAGAAGATTGAGGGAATTTTGTGGGATTTTCCTGGAATTTTGTGGAATTTCTCTAGAATTTTGTGGGATATTGAGGAGATTTTGTGAGATGTTTGTGGGATTTTGAGGAGACTTGAAGAATTTTGTGGTATTTTTCTTGAATTTTGTGGCAATTTTTGGACATTTTGTGGGATGTGGCTGGAGTTTGGTCAGGTTTTGAGAAGATTGAAGGAATTTTGTAGCATTTTCCTGGAATTTTGAGGATTTCTCTTGAATTCTGTGAGATTTGGAGAAGACTTGAAGAATTTTGAGGGAATTTTCTTAGATTTTGTGGACATTTGTGGAGATTTTTTGAGATGTCTGTGGAATTTTGTGGGATATTGAGGAAATTTAGTGATTTTTGTGGGATTTTTCTTGAATTTTGTGGACATTTGTGGAGATTTTGTAGGATGATGTAGGAATTTGGTTGTGTTTTGAGAAGATTCTGGGAATTTTGTGGGATTTTTCTGGAATTTTGTGGAAATTGTCTAGAATTTTGTGGGATATTGAGGAGATTTTCTGGGATGTTTGTGGGATGTTTGTGGAATTTTGAGGAGACTTGAAGAATTTTGTGGGATTTTTCCTAGATTTTGTGGAAATTGTTGGAGATTTTGTGGGATGTTGCTGGAGTTTGGTAGGATTTTGAGAAGATTGAAGGAATTTTGTAACATTTTCCTGGAATTTTGAGGATTTCTCTTGAATTTCTTGGAATCTGGAGGAGACTTGAAGAATTTTGAGGGAATTTTCTTAGATTTGGTGGAAATTTGTGGGGATTTTGTGAGATGTCTTTGGAATTTTGTAATGTTTTGAGAAGATTGTGGGAATTTTGTGAGGATTTTCCAGAATTTTGAGGGGCTTTCAATAATTTTGTGGGAGTTTTCTTGAATTATGTGGACATTCGTGGACATTTTGTGGGATGTTACAGGAATTTGGTAAGGTTTTCAGAAGATTGAGGGAATTGTGTGGGGCTTTTCCAGAATTTTGTGGGATTTTTCTTTGATAATGTGAAAATTGGTGGAGATTTTGTGAGACGTCTCTGGAATTTTGTAATGTTTGGAGAAGTTTCAGGGAATTTTGTGGCATTTTTCTGCAATTTTGTGGAATTTCTCTAGAATTTTGTGGGATATTGAGGAGATTTTCTGGGATGTTTGTGGGATGTTTGTGGAATTTTGAGGAGACTTGAAGAATTTTGTGGGATTTTTCTTAGATTTTGTGTAAATTGTTGGAGATTTTGTGGGATGTTGCTGGAGTTTGGTAGGATTTTGAGAAGATTGAAGGAATTTTGTAACATGTTCCTGGAATTTTGAGGATTTCTCTCGAATTCTGTGAGATTTGGAGGAGACTTGAAGAATTTTGAGGGAATTTTCTTGAATTTTGTGGGACATTTGTGGAGATTTTATGAGATGTCTGTGGAATTTTGTGGGATATTGAGGAAATTTGGTGATTTTTGAGGGATTTTTCTTGAATTTTGTGGACATTTGTGGAGATTTTGTAGGATGATGCAGGAATTTGGTTGTGTTTTGAGAAGATTCAGGGAATTTTGTGGGATTTTTCTGGAATTTTGTGGAAATTCTCTAGAATTTTGTGGGATATTGAGGAGATTTTGTGGGATGTTTGTGGGATGTTTGTGGGATTTGGAGGAGACTTGAATAATTTTGAGGGATTTTTAGTAGATTTTGTGGAAATTGTTGGAGATTTTGTGGGATGTTGCTGGAGTTTGGTAGGATTTTGAGAAGATTGAAGGAATTTTGTAACATTTTCCTGGAATTTTGAGGATTTCTCTTGAATTTCTTGGAATCTGGAGGAGACTTGAAGAATTTTGAGGGAATTTTCTTAGATTTGGTGGAAATTTGTGGGGATTTTGTGAGATGTCTTTGGAATTTTGTAATGTTTTGAGAAGATTGTGGGAATTTTGTGAGGATTTTCCAGAATTTTGAGGGGCTTTCAAGAATTTTGTGGGAGTTTTCTTGAATTTTGTGGAAATTTGTTGAGATTTTGTGAGATGGTTCTGGAATTTTGTGGGATATTGAGGAAATTTAGTTAATTTTGTGGGATTTTTCTTGAATGATGTGGACATTCGTGGACATTTTGTGGGATGTTACAGGAATTTGGTAAGGTTTTCAGAAGATTGAGGGAATTGTGTGGGGCTTTTCCAGAATTTTGTGGGATTTTTCTTTGATAATGTGAAAATTGGTGGAGATTTTGTGAGACATCTGTGGAATTTTGAAATGTTTGGATAAGATTTAGGGAGTTTTGTGGCATTTTTCTGAAATTTTGTGGAATTTCTCTAGAATTTTCTGTGATATTGAGGAGATTTTGTGGGATGTTTCTGGAATTTTGTGGGATTTTTGTGGGATTTGGAGGAGACTTGAAGAATTTTGCAGGATTTTTCCTAGATTTTGTGGAAATTGGTGGAGATTTTGTGAGATGTTTCAGGAATTTGGTTGGGTTTTGAGAAGATTTAGGGGATTTGTAAGATTTCTCTGGAAATTTGTGGAGCTTATAAATTTTGTGGGATTTTTCTAAAATTGTGTGGACATATGTGGAGATTTTGTAGGATGTTGCAGGAATTTGGTGGGGTTTTGAGAAGATTTAGGGAATTGCGTGGTGCTTTTCCAGAATTTTGTGGGATTTGGAGGACACTTGAAGAATTTTGAGGGATTTTTCCTAGATAATGTGTTAGTTTGTGGAGATTTTTTTGCGACGTCTCTGGAAATTTATAATGTTTTGAGAAGATTTAGGGAAGTTTGTTGCATTTTATGCAATTTTATGGGGCTTTCCCAGAATTTTTTGTGATATTGAGGAGATTTTGTGGGATGTGTCTGGAATTTTGTGGGATTTTTGTGGGATTTGTACGAGACATGAAGAATTTTTGGGGATTTTTCTTAGATTTTTTTGGAAATTGTTGGAGATTTTGTGAGATGTTGCAGGAATTTGGTTGTGTTTTGAGAAGATTGAGGGAATTCTGTGGGATTTTTCCTGGAATTTTGTGGAATTTCTCTAGAATTTTGTGGGATATTGAGGAGATTTTGTGAGATGTTTGTGGGATTTTGAGGAGACTTGAAGAATTTTGTGGGATTTTTCTTGAATTTTGTGGCAATTTGTGGACATTTTGTGGGATGTGGCTGGAGTTTGGTCGAGTTTTGAGAAGATTCAAGGAATTTTGTAGCATTTTCCTGGAATTTTGAGGATTTCTCTTGAATTCTGTGAGTTTTGGAGGAGACTTGAAGAATTTTGAGGGAATTTTCTTAGATTTTGTGGGACATTTGTGGAGATTTTGTGAGATGGTTCTGGAATTTTGTGGGATATTGAGGAAATTTAGTGATTTTTGTGGGATTTTTCTTGAATTTTGTGGACATTTATGGAGATTTTGTGGGATGTTGCAGGAATTTGGTTGTGTTTTGAGAAGATTTAGGGAATTTTATGGGATTTTTCTGGAATTTTGTGGAAATTCTCTAGAATATTTTGTGATATTGAGGAGATTTTGTGGGAGGTTTTTGGAATTTTGAGGAGACTTGAAGAATTTTGAGGGATTTTTAGTAGATTTTGTGGAAATTGTTGGAGATTTTGTGGGATGTTGCTGGAGTTTGGTAAGGTTTTGAGAACATTGAAGGAATTTGGTAACATTTTCCTGGGATTTTGAGGTTTTCTCTTGAATTTCTTGGAATCTGGAGGAGACTTGAAGAATTTTGAGGGAATTTTCTTAGATTTGGTGGAAATTTGTGGAGATTTTGTGAGATGTCTTTGGAATTTTGTAATGTTTTGAGAAGATTTAGGGAATTTTGTGAGGATTTTCCAGAATTTTGAGGGGCTTGTCAATAATTTTGTGGGAGTTTTCTTGAATTTTGTGGAAATTTGTTTAGATTTTGTGAGATGGTTCTGGAATTTTGTGGGATATTGAGGAAATTTAGTTAATTTTGTGGGATTTTTCTTGAATTATGTGGACATTGGTGGACATTTTGTGGGATGTTACAGGAATTTGGTAAGGTTTTCAGAAAATTTAGGGAATTGTGTGGGGCTTTTCCAGAATTTTGTGGGATTTTTCTTTGATAATGTGAAAATTGGTGGAGATTTTGTGAGACGTCTCTGGAATTTTGTAATGTTTGGAGAAGATTGAGGGAATTTTGTGGCATTTTTCTGCAATTTTGTGGAATTTCTCTAGAATTTTCTGTGATATTGAGGAGATTTTGTGGGATGTTTCTGGAATTTTGTGGGATTTTTCTAAGATTTGGAGGAGACTTGAAGAATTATGGGGGATTTTTGTGGAGATTTTGTGCAAATTGGTGGTGATTTTGTGAGATGTTGCAGGAATTTGGTTGGGTTTTGAGAAGATTCAGGGAATTTTGTGGGATGTTGCTGGAATTTTGTGGAATTTCTCTAGAATTTTGTGGGATATTGAGGAGATTTTGTGGGATTTTGTGGGATGTTTGTAGGATTTTGAGGAGACTTGAAGAATTATGGGGGAATTTTTTTAGATTTTCAAGACATTTGTGGAGATTTTGTGGGATATTGCAGGAATATGGTTGGGTTTTGAGTAAATTTGGGGAATTTTTGAGATTTTTCTGCAATTTTGTGGGATTTTGTGGGATGTTTGTGGGATTTTGAGGAGACTTGAAGAATTTTGTGGGAATTTTCTTGAATTTTGTGGAAATTTGTGATTTTTGTGAGATGGTTCTGGAATTTTGTGGGATATTGAGGAAATTTAGTGATTTTAGTGGGATTTTTCTTGAATTTTGTGGACATTCGCGGAGATTTTGTGGGATGTTGCAGGAATTTGGTTCTGTTTTGAGAAGATTTAGGGAATTTTGTGGGATTTTTCTGGAATTTTGTGGAAATTCTCTAGAATATTTTGTGATATTGAGGAGATTTTTGTGGGATGTTTGTGGGATTTTGAGGAGACTTGAAGAATTTTGTGGGTATTTTTCTGGAATTTTGTGGCAATTTGTGGACATTTTGTGGGATGTGGCGGGAGTTTGGTCAGGTTTTGAGAAGATTCAAGGAATTTTGTAGCATTTTCCTGGAATTTTGAGGATTTCTCTCGAATTCTGTGAGATTTGGAGGAGACTTGAAGAATTTTGAGGGAATTTTCTTAGATTTTGTGGGACATTTGTGGAGATTTTGTGAGATGTCTGTGGAATTTTGTGGGATATTGCGGAAATTTAGTGATTTTTGTGGGATTTTTCTTGAATTTTGTGGACATTAGTGGAGATTTTGTAGGATGATGCAGGAATTTGGTTGTGTTTTGAGAAGATTCAGGGAATTTTGTGGGATTTTTCTGGAATCTTGTGGAAATTCTCTAGAATTTTGTGGGATATTGAGGAGATTTTGTGGGATGTTTGTGGGATGTTTGTGGAATTTTGAGGAGACTTGAAGAATTTTGTGGGATTTTTCCTAGATTTTGTGGAAATTGTTGGAGATTTTGTGGGATGTTGCTGGAGTTTGGTTGGGTTTTGAGAAGATTCAGGGAATTTTGTGGGATGTTGCTGGAATTTTGTGGAATTTCTCTAGAATTTTGTGGGATATTGAGGAGATTTTGTGGGATTTTGTGGGATATTTGTGGGATTTTGAGGAGACTTGAAGAATTATGGGGGAATTTTTTTAGATTTTCTAGACATCTGTGGAGATTTTGTGGGATATTGCAGGAATATGGTTGGGTTTTGAGTAAATTTGGGGAATTTTTGAGATTTTTCTGCAATTTTGTGGGATTTTGTGGGATGTTTGTGGGATTTTGAGGAGACTTGAAGAATTATGGGGGAATTTTTTTAGATTTTCTAGACATTTGTGGAGATTTTGTGGGATGTGGCTGGAGTTTGGTAGGGTTTTGAGAAGATTGAAGGAATTTTGTAACATTTTCCTGGAATTTTGAGGATTTCTCTTGAATTTTGTGGGATTTCGAGGAGACTTGAAGAATTTTGTGGTATTTTTCTGAAATTTTGTGGCAATTTGTGGACATTTTGTGGGATGTGGCTGGAGTTTGGTCAGGTTTTGAGAAGATTCAGGGAATTTTGTAGCATTTTCCTGGAATTTTGAGGATTTCTCTCGAATTCTGTGAGATTTCGAGGAGACTTGAAGAATTTTGTGGGAATTTTCTTAGATTTGGTGGAAATTTGTGGGGATTTTGTAAGATGTCTGTGGAATTTTGTAATGTTTGGAGAAGGTTTAGGGAATTTTGTGGGATTTTTTTAGAATTTTGAGGAGGTTTTCAAGAATTTTGTGGCAGTTTTCTTGAATTTTGTGGAAATTGGTGGAGACCTGAAGAATTTTGAGGGAATTTTCGTAGATTTTGTGGAAATGTGTGGAGATTTTTTGAGATGTCTGGTATTTTGTAATGTTTTGGGAAGATTGTGGGAATTGTGTGGGATATTTCTGGAATTTTGAGAGGCTTTCAAGAATTTTGTGGGAGTTTTCTTGAATTTTGTGGAAATTTGTTGAGATTTTTGTGAGATGGTTCTGGAATTTTGTGGGATATTGAGGAAATTTAGTGATTTTAGTGGGATTTTTCTTGAATTTTGTGGACATTCGTGGAGATTTTGTGAGATGTTGCAGGAATTTGGTAGGGTTTTGAGAAGATTTAGGGAATTGTGTGGGGCTTTTCCAGAATTTTGTGCGATTTGGAGGAGACTTGAAGAATTTTGAGGGATTTTTCTTAGATTTTTCTGGAAATTGTTGGAGATTTTGTGAGATGGTGCAGGAATTTGGTTGTGTTTTGAGAAGATTGAGGGAATTTTGTGGGATTTTTCCTGGAATTTTGTGGAATTTCTCTAGAATTTTGTGGGATATTGAGGAGATTTTGTGAGATGTTTGTGGGATTTTGAGGAGACTTGAAGAATTTTGTGGTATTTTTCTTGAATTTTGTGGCAATTTGTGGACATTTTGTGGGATGTGGCTGGAGTTTGGTCAGGTTTTGAGAAGATTCAAGGAATTTTGTAGCATTTTCCTGGAATTTTGAGGATTTCTCTCGAATTCTGTGAGATTTGGAGGAGACTTGAAGAATTTTGAGGGAATTTTCTTAGATTTTCTGGGACATTTGTGGAGATTTTGTGAGATGTCTGTGGAATTTTGTGGGATATTGAGGAAATTTTGTTATTTTTGTGGGATTTTTCTTGAATTATGTGGACATTTGTGGAGATTTTGTAGGATGATGCAGGAATTTGGTTGTGTTTTGAGAAGATTCAGGGAATTTTGTGGGATTTTTCTGGAATTTTGTGGAAATTCTCTAGAATTTTGTGGGATATTGAAGAGATTTTGTGGGATGTTTGTGGGATGTTTGTGGGATTTTGAGGAGACTTGAAGAATTTTGAGGGATTTTTCCTAGATTTTGTGGAAATTGTTGGAGATTTTGTGGGATGTTGCTGGAGTTTGGTAGGATTTTGAGAAGATTGAAGGAATTTTGTAACATTTTCCTGGAATTTTGAGGATTTCTCTTGAATTTCTTGGAATCTGGAGGAGACTTGAAGAATTTTGAGGGAATTTTCTTAGATTTGGTGGAAATTTGTGGGGATTTTGTGAGATGTCTTTGGAATTTTGTAATGTTTTGAGAAGATTTAGGGAATTTTGTGAGGATTTTCCAGAATTTTGAGGGGCTTTCAAGAATTTTGTGGGAGTTTTCTTGAATTTTGTGGAAATTGGTTTAGATTTTGTGAGATGGTTCTGGAATTTTGTGGGATATTGAGGAAATTTAGTTAATTTTGTGGGATTTTTCTTGAATGATGTGGACATTCGTGGAGATTTTGTGGGATGTTACAGGAATTTGGTAAGGTTTTCAGAAGATTTAGGGAATTGTGTGGGGCTTTTCCAGAATTTTGTGGGATTTTTCTTTGATAATGTGAAAATTGGTGGAGATTTTGTGAGACGTCTCTGGAATTTTGTAATGTTTGGAGAAGATTGAGGGAATTTTGTGGCATTTTTCTGCAATTTTGTGGAATTTCTCTAGAATTTTCTGTGATATTGAGGAGATTTTGTGGGATGTTTCTGGAATTTTGTGGGATTTTTCTAGGATTTGGAGGAGACTTGAAGAATTTTGTGGGATTTTTGTGGAGATTTTGTGGAAATTGGTGGAGATTTTGTGAGATGTTGCAGGAATTTGGTTGGGTTTGGAGAAGATTCAGGGAATTTTGTGGGATGTTGCTGGAATTTTGTGGAATTTCTCTAGAATTTTGTGGGATATTGAGGAGATTTTGTGGGATATTTGTGGGATGTTTGTGGGATTTTGAGGAGACTTGAAGAATTATGGGGGAATTTTTTTAGATTTTCTAGACATTTGTGGAGATTTTGTGGGATATTGCAGGAATATGGTTGGGTTTTGAGTAAATTTGGGGAATTTTTGAGATTTTTCTGCAATTTTGTGGGATTTTGTGGGATGTTTGTGGGATTTTGAGGAGACTTGAAGAATTTTGTGGGATTTTTCTTGAATTTTGTGGCAATTTGTGGACATTTTGTGGGATGTGGCTGGAGTTTGGTCAGGTTTTGAGAGGATTCAAGGAATTTTGTAGCATTTTCCTGGAATTTTGAGGATTTCTCTTGAATTTTGTGGGATTTCGAGGAGACTTGAAGAATTTTGAGGGAATTTTCTTAGATTTGGTGGAAATTTGTAGACATTTTGTGAGATGTCTGTGGAATTTTATAATGCTTGGAGAAGTTTTAGGGAATTTTGTGGGATTTTTTTAGAATTTTGAGGAGGTTTTCAAGAATTTTGTGGCAGTTTTCTTGAATTTTGTGGAAATTGGTGGAGACCTGAAGAATTTTGAGGGAATTTTCGTAGATTTTGTGGAAATGTGTGGAGATTTTTTGAGATGTCTGGTATTTTGTAATGTTTTGGGAAGATTGTGGGAATTGTGTGGGATTTTTCTGGAATTTTGAGAGGCTTTCAAGAATTTTGTGGGAGTTTTCTTGAATTTTGTGGAAATTTGTTGAGATTTTTGTGAGATGGTTCTGGAATTTTGTGGGATATTGAGGAAATTTAGTGATTTTAGTGGCATTTTTCTTGAATTTTGTGGACATTCGTGGAGATTTTGTGAGATGTTGCAGGAATTTGGTAGAAATTTGAGAAGATTTAGAGAATTGTGTGGGGCTTTTCCAGAATTTTGTGCGATTTGGAGGAGACTTGAAGAATTTTGAGGGATTTTTCTTAGATTTTTCTGGAAATTGTTGGAGATTTTGTGAGATGGTGCAGGAATTTGGTTGTGTTTTGAGAAGATTGAGGGAATTTTGTGGGATTTTTCCTGGAATTTGTGGAATTTCTCTAGAATTTTGTGGGATATTGAGGAGATTTTGTGAGATGTTTGTGGGATTTTGAGGAGACTTGAAGAATTTTGTGGTATTTTTCTTGAATTTTGTGGCAATTTGTGGACATTTTGTGGGATGTGGCTGGAGTTTGGTCAGGTTTTGAGAAGATTCAAGGAATTTTGTAGCATTTTCCTGGAATTTTGAGGATTTCTCTCGAATTCTGTGAGATTTGGAGGAGACTTGAAGAATTTTGAGGGAATTTTCTTAGATTTTGTGGGACATTTGTGGAGATTTTGTGAGATGTCTGTGGAATTTTGTGGGATATTGAGGAAATTTAGTGATTTTTGTGGGATTTTTCTTGAATTTTGTGGACATTTGTGGAGATTTTGTGGGATGTTGCAGGAATTTGGTTGGGTTTTTAGAAGATTTAGGGAATTTTCTGGCAATTCCTGGAATTTTGACGATTTCTCTTGAATTTTGTGGGATTTGGAGGAGACTTGACGAATTTTGAGGGATTTTTCTTAGATTTTGAGGAAATTGGTGGAGATTTTGTGAGGTGTCTCTGGAATTTTGTAATGTTTGGAGAAGATTTAGGGAATTTTGTGGCATTTTTCTGCAATTTTGTGGACTTTCTCTAGAATTTTCTGTGATATTGAGGAGTTTTTTTGGGATGTTTCTGGAATTTTGTGGGATTTTTCTGGGATTTGGAGGAGAGTCGGAAAATTGTGAGGGATTTTTCCTGGGTTTTTCGGAAATTGGTGGAGATTTTGTGAGATCTTGCAGGAATTTGGTGGGGTTTTGAAAAAAAATTAGGGGATTTTGTGGGTTTTTTCTTAAATTTTTTTGGAATTTGTGGAGATTTTATCAAATGTTTCTGGAATTTGGTTGGGGTTTGAGAAGTTTCAGGGAATTTTTTGTATTTTTGTGCAATTTCCTGGGATTTTTCTTGAATTTTGTGTATGTTGAGAAAACGTGAAGAATTTTGTGGTGTTTCACTGGATTTTTTTCTGGAATATTTCTGGAGTTTTTTCAAATTAGATTTTTGAGATATTTTTGGAATTTAGTGGAATTTTGTGTAATTGCATCAGATTTTTCTGTAATTTCTGGGGCTTTTGTGGAATTTTGTGAATTTTTTAAAGAATTTTGTGGGATATTTAAAAGCTTTAGGGATTTTTGTGGGATATTTCTATAATTTTGTGAGATATTTCTGGAATTTTCAGGATTTTGAATCTGTTTGGTGAATTTGATGGTATTTTTCTGGAATTTTGTGGGAATTTCAGTAGGTTTTGTGGGATTTTTGTGGAATTTTGTGGAGTTTTTCTGGAATTTTGTAGGATTTTGAGAACAATTGGGGCAATTTTTATGAAGATTTTGATAAAAAAGCGGGGAAAAAAGTGTTAAAACTGCTGAAATTTCAATAAACAAAGGAGAAAAGCAAAATCATCCCAAGGGACCTAAACTGTGCGCTAAATCCGCATGGTTTGGCCTAACATCAGCCAAATGGGGTTAAAATCATCCCAAGGAGTCCCAAGTGCAACCACCAGGGCATAAAAATGCCCAAAGCGGTGTCAAACCCACTCCAAATGGCCTAAAATCCCCCTGGGATCTCCCAAATGGGTGCAAGGTCCACCCTGAAAGTCGCTGGTTTTGCCTCAAATCACCCAAAGGGCCCCAACATCAGCCAAAGTGGCCTGAAACGCCCAAAAGGGACCTGAAATCACCCGAAAAGGGCTCGGTTCGAGCGGCACCGGGACTGGGAGCGAGACTCAGATGGAGACCGAGACCGAGACTGAGGCCTAGAGCGGGCCTGAGACTGGGACTGAATCCGGCACCGGCACCGAGAGCGGCACCGCTCCGGGACCGGGACTGAGACAGGGACCGGCACCGCTGCGCCATTGAGATCGACACCGGGACCGGAATCGGCTCCGGGAGTGCCCCGGGACTGCTCCGAGACTGAGAGCGAGGCCAGCACAGGGACTGGGATCAACACCAGGAGCGCTCCCAGAGCAGAACAGGGATCTCCGAGTGTTCTCAGTGTGGGAAGAGGTTTCCCAACAGATCCATTCTCTTCCGGCACTATCGGATTCACAGGGATGAGAGGCCTTTCCGCTGCCCCGACTGCGGGAAGGGCTTCAAGCACAACAGCAACCTGGTCAAGCAGCGGCGCATCCACAGCGGGGAGAGGCCCCACGAGTGTTCCCAGTGTGGGAAGAGCTTCTCACAGAGCTCTCACTTGACCCGACACCAACAGAAGGGAAGCCCTGCGAGTGCCCCGAGTGCGGGAAGAGCTTCGTGCGCTGCTGCAGCTCCATCCCCCACTGGAGGAGCCACCTTGGGCACATTCCTGGGATCCACCTTGGCAATACACCTGGCTGCTTATCCTTCTCCTTTGGCCACAGTTTGCTTCTCATCTCCATCTCTTTGCACTCCAAAAGCCAGGAGGGATCCATCTGTCACCTCAGAACAACTCAATCCCACGAAAAACAGCTCCATTTGACCCCAAAAGGGCTCGATCCCAACTCCAAAGGGCTTGTTCCACCTCAGAAAATCTCAATCCCAGGCTAAAAGAATGGATCCGAAGAAATGCACAATGTCATTTATAACCTACACAACAGTAAGTGAGTAGAATTTTGCCCCTTGGAAGAAATGCTCCAGAGTATATAAAAATACAATATTGGGTTTCAATTACTTATGCTGAACAGCACTGGAAGAAATCCAGGTTGGAATTCTAATACCATTTCAGAGTGTCTTCATTCTTGCTCCTCTAAGAACATAAAAGCAATGATGTATTGACAGTCAAGGCAATGCAAGATAAATGCAGTCTTAGGAAAAACCTTGAGATAATCCAAGTAAATTTGGAGAGCACACATTTCTCTGTATGTTGTACAGTTCCAGACATATTGTTGTAATAAATATCTTTCCCATGGCATCAGTAATTACAGGAGCATGCAAGTAAAATGAGCATTGCCCTCTCCCCCACCAGTTTTACTCTTTAAATAGATCTTTTAGAGATCAATGTACTTATCCAAAAGAGGACTGAGGGGTTATTTGATCATAGTTTCTAACTGCCTTCTTAGGGTAAAAGTACAGGATATGAAATAACTCTTTCATCTAGCAGCAAACAATACTATGGGTACAAAAGATACAAAAATTCAGGAGAAAATACTTATCAAACTTTTTTTTTTTTTTTTTTTTTTGTAATGTGGAGTGAATGGCCAGTAAATCAAAACATGAAGAAAAGAGTAGATGCCTCATAACTCAATGTCATCAAAGCCAGACTGAATGCTTCTGTGGAAAATCCCAAGCACTAGGTCTAAGTTGTGGCCTTGCAATCAAAACTAACCGATGTGACTGGCCCTAATCGCTTGTGTCTTTAAAACCAACTTCTCCCTCTAATTTGCATTTCTACCTTGCCTTGTATAATGCTGATAGTTTTCATTCACCTATTGAAATACTTCTTCCATTCAAAGCAATGGATGTACTTGACCGTGAGAAATGCACAAACAAGGCTGGGAAATATTTTCATATGTATCCTCTGATTTGGACAAGTAGATACACGGATAAAAGCTGAGATGGGCCAAATAAATTTAGCAGAAGCATGTGAGGACATGATCAGCAGAGTCTGCTGGTGATGCAGAATTGTAGAGGTCAACACTAAGAAAAAAAGTCAAGCTGGACACAAGTATAGGTTTGGACAGAAGTGGGGGGAGAGCAGCCCTACAGAAAAGGATCTGGGGGTGTTGGCTAAAGAGGAGTCAGCAGTGTGCCCCCAGGGAACGTCATGCTGGGGCAAATGAAACACAGCATCATTAATTGGTCAAAAGGGGGAATTACCCAGCAGTGCTGGCAGCTGGGGGAAATGAGGCTGAGCAGCAAACTCTTTGCTCTCTCCAAACACCTGAGGAAGGCAAGGTGCTGATCTCTTCTCCCCGGTATCCAGTGATAAGACAGATGGGAATGGTTCCAAACTGAGCTAGATGAGGTTTAGCAAGCATTTTTATCAATAGACATGGGTCAAACACTTCCTAACAGGCTTCCTAAAGAGATGATTGATGGTTCCAAGCCTGTCTGTTTGAGAGGTACTTGGACAATGAGCTGAATAACATTCTTAACATTTTGCTCAGCCCTGAATTGATTCAAGCAGCTGAAGGAGGCCATGGGACTGCTGGAGACCATGGATAGGATCAGAGGGCTGGAATACCTCTCCTACGATGACAAGCTGAGAGAGTTTGGTTTGTTCAGCCTGGAGAACAGAAGGCTCTGGGGCAACCTTAAAGCGCCTTAAAGGGGGGCTCCAAGAAAGCTGGAGAGACTTTTAAACGACATGTAGTGATAGGATAAGGGGAAATGGCTTGAAACCAAAAGAAAGTACATTTAGATGAAATGTTAGAAATTCTTTAGGGTGAGGCTGGTGAGGCACTGGAATAGGTTGCCCAGAGAAGCTGTGGGTGCTCCGTGCCTGAAAGTGTTCAAGAGCAGGCTGGACAAGGCTTGGAGTAACCTGCTCTAGAGAAAGGTGTCCCTGCCCGTGGCAGCGTGATTGGAACTAGATGATCTTCAAAGTCCCTTCCAACCCAAGCCATTCTATGATTCTGTCATTCTATGACTGGTGTAGGACTCTTCCAACTGAAATAGTTTTTTCCACTTTTTTTTGGTTGTGTGACCTTCATGACTCACTGCTCAGCTCACTGAGGCAATCTGCCTTCCCAACAGGAACAGAAATGGAAAGCCCCATGAAACACTCATCTTAGATGATTTCACACAGCTCAGTCTCCTGGGAAAATACGGCTAAGCAGCTTTTCCAGTCCGTGCACAGTTCTTCATTGACATAATGCATGAATTTGAAGCAGGGCCATCACCTCAGGGTTACTGTAAACTTCCAGACATGGGTGTCACAAGAAACATCAGACTCATATTTGTATTCCAAGTCCATCAGTCTAAGAAAACAGATCTCCTTGCAGAACCACTCTATATCTCAAATATTGAGCTGCCTGCCTTTGCAGGAATAGCTCAAATTGTTCCTGTGTGAAGAAATGCCCTCATACGTAACTTAAATATATACTTTTACAGGAACTTGATCTCAAAGTATGGCTGAGTGGAGCACTTGGTGCTTAAAATGGCAGCAAACTTGTGTTAGTGCTATTCACAGATAGATCCATCCCGAGCAATTCCTTTGATCCTTAACTCTTTCACACTCCCATCCTTGTCATCTCCCTGCTTAGCTGCCTACAGACACTCCATCTTAAAATTCAAATAGTTATGTTATTGGAGACACCTTTAATTTTCTGACACCTCTACTTCTCTGACACCTCTCCATATTTTTCTTTACTGTTTGCCACAGACCCTGGAGCACTGTCCCATTCCTGCCCCTCCCTCCTCTCCTCCCCCCAATCCCAGACGAAAAAATCCTATTTTAAGAAAAATCCTATTAAGAAAAAAATCCTATTTTTTCTTGCCTTCTATCCTCTTGTCTTTTTCCACCTCCAGATATGCATCTAGAGACATACACACTATTTTTGTTTGGCTGTGGAAAGTTTGTCTTTTCAGTTCCTTACAAAGTATTTGAAAAGGTAGCATTTTTTTGCATTTAATTAAAGGCAAATTAAATTATTATTAATAATTTATCATTATCAAAATAAATTATCATTATCATTAATTATTTTTTGAAATATCCCAAATGATGCCTTAGAGAAAAAGGCAGCAAACACTGTTGAAAGTCCTGGCTTGTGGTCACTGATGGAAATCCAGCCCCTTAGCCCAAGTGGAAGGGGCATAGCCCATGTATTTGGAATGACAGTTCTGTGTTCTCTTGGTTAGATTGTGCTCCTGTTATGGAATAAACTGATAAAGTCCTCCAAGAAAGATGAAGCTGTGGTTGGTTGTTTGGGCTTTTAAAAATGATGATTTTTAAATGACACATTGTGGCATCTCCCTATGGCCACAGACTTGCAGCCAGAAGTTACACAGAAAAAAAGGACTGTAGTCTGTCTGCTTTCAAATGTCACACCTGCACTGTGTGAAGAACTCCTGGTGACATTGAGGCCATTTAATTTTGGACCATCTATTCCTGTTATATGGCAGAGACTAATAACTTTGAACAGTAGCACAGGTCCCGGCAGGTGCCTTGTTTTCCTTGGGCAGCCTTGGCGAGGGGCAGGAGCTTGTGGGCACAGGTGGCTGGTGTGCTCTGTGTGCCTTGTGTGCCTGGCCTGGTGTGGGTTTTGTGCTTTGTGTGGCCTGTGTGCCGCTGGCTGTGGCTCCGAGTCCGCTGTGGCCATAGGCAGCCCTGGTGGCCGGGCTGTGTGCTCTGTGTGTCTGGGCTGTGTTGGTGAGGCTGCGGGGCAGGGCAGGAAGGTGAGCGCTCCTGAGAGGGGAAGCAGCGCCTACGGCCAGAGCGCCCTGAGAGCGCCCGATCCCGCCTGATCTCGGAAGCTCAGCAGGGTCATGTAAATCATGTAGGACTTTTCTCCTAACATGAGTATCCTGGGGATTTCTCAGAGCTGTTTTAAAGGAAAATACAGGACAATGTCCTGGATTCCTTCTTTATGTTCCTAGAAAACCTTCTGCTAAGCTGCTTGCCTGTGTCTTCACTATCTAGCCTGAGACTTGGGTGACTAATCCTATTAATTAAGGCAGCATTCTGATTAATAGCTCCTTGGATCAGTCAAAGGTAGATAACATGTTGGAGTCTGAGTGTGTCCCCTTGTTTTTAATACTTACTTCTAGGATTCAAAGAAACACTGAATTTCATATAATACGAAATTCATGAGCATGTTTTCATGGTGATACATGAAAACAAATGTTAAAGTTAGATAGGAAAAGTGTGAGTGTGTAGATTAGAAAGTTTTCTAAATCACTGGGTGAAAAAGTAGTTTAGAGAACAAGAGACAAGATGGAGGATTTAGGGTTTTTTTCTCTTGTCCTTCTTCTTTCTTCTTCATGTTCTTCTCCTAGGGGTTTTTGGGTAGTAGGAGGTGATTGGATAGAAAATACCGTAGTGCAGCACACAGGTGTTGGGTCATTGGGTCACTAAGAAAAATAACTCCCTGCAAAAGCTTACTAAATCTCCACCATTTCCCACTAAATCCAAGAAAAATCCCTCAAAATGCTTCAAGTCTCCTCCAAATCCCACAAAAATCCCACAAAATTCCAGAAACATTCCACAAAATCTCCTCAATATCCCACAAAATTCTGGAAAAGCCTCAAAAAATTCCAGAAAAATGCCACAACATTCCCTATAACTTCTCAAAATTCTACCAAATTCCAGCAACATCCACAACATATCCAAAAATGTCCACAAAATTTCACAAAATCCCACAAAATTCCAGTAAAATCTGATGAAATTGTTAGCGTTCAGGAACACACATCATCACAGAATGATTATATGAAGGTGCTTTATTGAAGAGCTCTGGGTGTCAGGGGTACACAGACCCAAATCTGACCCATCTTGCTTTTGAGTTGAACATCTTTTATACTCTATCGTTATATAACTTACATATTAATTATTAAACTTACATTGTTCTATTGTATGCATTGTTTTTACCCAAGCATGGATTTCTCGTGTTCCCCTCTCAACCCCCTAACATTGTTCCTCATGTTCTTTAAACAATAATTATATCTAATCACATCTAACAATTCTATCATTTATCATATATTGATTCCACAGGTGCAGTTTCACATGATCTTTAGCAAGCACAAGGCCTAACATTTCCCAGGGCCTACTCATCTTGAGCTTTCCAAGCCTAATTTTCTTTCTGAGTCCCCAAATTTTCTATGATTTTAGAACCTTTTACTATCATTCCCCTCTTTGAAAGCATTTTCACTTCACTATAAGTGCAAATGTTTTCACTTGACACAGTCCTTTGTTTCTGAGTTTACACTCGATGTTCTTCGAATCCTTGATTGATGTAAACGTTGTCCTGGATGCTGTCAGGAACTGGAGAACCAGAAGATGGTGGGGGTGGATCTTGTGTCAGTGCCTTTATTATTTTCTGCTTCCAGGATGTTTTCTTCTGTATTTCTCCCTTGAAGATGCTGTAAACTAACCAAATTGCTAAGAATACAATTAGTAAGATGATCACACGCTCAATGATAGATTTAATCCATGAACTCACATTCCATCCTAACCCTTTGAAGATTTTGCCTAACCAACTTGTAGTCAAATCCTTTTGCTCTTCCTGTGCTTGGTGCTCTATTTGTTGCAACTGATTGCTGTCATATTCTACATCTGCAGTCCCATTTGGGATGTGGACACAGCAATGATCAATCCATCCCTTAAAAAACCCACACACTCCATGCTCTTTCAGGAGTAATAAATTGTAATTGTACATTTAGTTCTTTAAATCTTTCCCAGACCACTCTTGCCAATTTCTCTACCTGACCTGTAGGTTTGTACAACATTTCTCTATTCTGATAGTTTGCTCTAGGACCGAGCAAAGACTCTAGGGCCCAGCCAAATTTCACTCTACAAGAGGGTTCTTGCCAAGTGACATCCTGATTCTGTTCCTATCCTAATCTTCCCTAGCTATGCCTGTGTCTAGCCACTGAGTTGTTTTTAAGCACATTTCACATTTTGACATTACTGATTTTACCACTGTTAGCATCCGTACCAAGATTAATTTTTGTTTCATCCATTTTACCAATGCCTCTGCACCCCAATGACATTTGTTATGTTTCATTTATAGAATTTCTCTCATTATCAAGGGGGTAAACACTATTTGTCTTTGTGCAGTTACATACTACTCTTCTGAATTCTTTTGTGCATTTAGCAAATGTCCCAATTTCTCATCTCTTATTTAATATTTCGGTTTTGGAGGCAAATTAAATTGAGATACATTAACTTTTAAAGATATCAATGCCATTGTTCTTTGCCCTTTTTGAGCAATCTGTCGAGCTCAAGTCTGCTTTTCCATTTTCTTCACAAATTTTGGAGTTTCCTGATTGGTGTCCTTTGCAGTGCATAATTGCTACTTGTTCAGGTTTTTGTATTGCTTTTATCAATTGCAGGACTGCATCTTGATGTTTAATGTGTGTACCTTGAGCAGACAGCAGTCTTCTTTCTTTCCACAGCACTCTGTGGACATGCACTACTCCAAAGCATACTCTGAGCCAGTCCAGATGTTTCCCCTTTTCCCTTTACTCAATTCTAGTGCTCTGCTTAAGGCAACCAGTTCTGCCCTCTGGGCAGATGCATTTGCTGATAATGCTTTTGCCTCCACTATTGCACTGACTGTTGTTACCGCATATCCAGCGTATCTGGTCCCGTTCTCCACCAAGCTGCTTCCATCTGTGAATAGCTCTCACTCTGGGTGCTCCAGTGGGATGTCTTTCAGGTCTTCTCTTGCCAAATAGGTGTCCTCTATTACTTCTACACAGTCATGCTCTAATGGGCCTTCTTCAGTTGTGGTACCCAGGAACAGAGCTGCATTCAAGAGGTCATTTGTCTTTAGTGTGACATCATCCTGCTCAGTCAGGATTACCTGGAATTTCATCATCCTGCTTGGAGATAGCCAATGGCCCCTCTTTTGTTCTAAAACAGTGCTCACCATGTGTGGCACAGAGACATCTATGTGTCTACCCATGGTGAGTTTCCTGGCTTCTTGTGGCAGCATCACGCTGGCTGCAACTGCCCGCAGGCATGAAGGCCATCCAGCACTCCCCTTGTCAAGCTGTTTGGAAAAGCAGCCTACCGGCCTTTCCCAGCTTCCCAAACCTTGGCTCAGCACTCCCAGTGCTAGGTGTAGTCTTTCATGCACAAACAGCTGGAAATCTTTGGACAAATCTGGCAATCCGAACGCCGGAGCAGTTGTCAATGCCTCCTTCAGTTTGAGGAAGGCCTCCTTCTGTGCTCTGCCCCAGGTAAACGGCTGCGTCTCCTGGGCCTCATCCAGGGCTTTTGCAATTAGTCCATAGTCCATGATCCACAGGCAGCACCACCCTGTCATCCCAAGGAAGACTCGCAGCTCATGCACGTTCTGGGGTTCTGCAATAGCACAAATAGCTTGAATACAATTAGTACCCAGCTTACATTGCCCGTGTGAGATTTCACATCCCAGGGAAATCACAGTCTGCCAGGCAATTTGTGCCTTTTCTTTCGACTCCTTATATCCTCCCATTCCCAGCTGATTTCAAATTTCAATTGGTACCTTTATGCAGGTTGTTCTCTCTTCTGTAGCTATCAGTATATCCTCAACATACTGTAACAGCAGGTATTGTTTTCTCAGTACTTGCCCATTCTCGGTCCAAATCTCCAGCTCCTTCCCCAGCTGGCTTCCAAATAGGGTTGGATTGTTCTTGTATCCTTGTGGAAGTCGTGTCCAAGTGAGCTGAGTTTTCCTTCTGATTTCTGGATTTTCCCATTCAAAGATAAACAGTTTCCTACTTTTTTTGTCAAGGGGTGTGCAGAAAAAGGCATCTTTTAAATCAAGTACAGTAAACCATTTCTATTTCTCTTTTATAGATGTTAACAATGTGCAAGGATTAGCTACCACTGGGTAAATATCTTTAGTTATTCCATTTATTACTCTCAAATCCTGCACCAGTCTTTATTGGTCAACACAGAAATTTGGGCTCCAGTGTTAACTACAAAAGTAAAAAGTGGATGTATAGGACCCACTATCATGGAGAAACAGCTCAGACTATTCAGCCTAGTCTTCACAGAAGTATGGGGAACATCGTTTATTTCTATCTTTAGCACACTTTTATAGGGTTTTACAGGGTCCCTGGGCTAAGCAAGTTACTCTTGGTTAATCCACACAGGTTTACATTTTTTCTCTTATACACAAGGATATTGTCTTGCTTCATTCTCTCTGCTTCAGGAAAGTTTCAAGGACATGAGCCTTTAATATCACAACTTATACCAAAGGCTGGTTTGTGCAGACAGGCCTTTACTAAAATATCATGCCCACCTTCTGTTCAAATATTCTCTACACACTATTGCTGTAATCAGTATGTTTCCAGTTTTGTTATCTCTAGTGAGCACGTGAAATAAAAGCAACCTCTGCCTCTCTGCTCACCCATGAGAAGCAGAGTTCCCAGTTTCCCTGATTCTGAGGCTCTTTGGGCTCCACTCCCAGAAGCTGAGAAGGAGACGGCTTTGGCTCACAGCCCAGAGCCTGTGGAGCTGTGCTGGGTTATCCAATGGGGCATTCCATACAATGAACTTGGGACAGTGCCAATTAGAAACAACTTCACTCAACTTTGAAGTGAGAAGCCATCTATTACCTTGCTGGGGACCCCCTTCTTTATCTCCAGTGACCACCAATACTGGCAGTGAGAGATTTCTTTTCTCTTGTCTGGGTTTTCCTTAAGAGAACCAATGCATCTAACACCTTTGCTTTCTCTGATTTTTCTTCTGCCATTTTTACAGGTCCATCATTTCTACTGGAATGAATTAGCTCTTTTGGAGGGTAAATTTGATTCAGGAGAGGGGTTTCCCCCTCTTCTGTTTCTTTTAGCGAGTCAGCATTTTTGAATTTTCATCCTGGAGGGCTGCTCACAACAGATGGATCTTACTCTTTTCTTCATTGAATTGTTTTTGCAAAATTTCAATTAGGTTTTAGAAGGAGTCTATTCTAGTTCTTTCCTCACTTCTTTCCTTAAAGCCAGTTTTTGGAGCTGCTGTAAAACAAGCTCCCAAAACTGAGCAGAGTAGAGTTTTATTTTTGACCAATTTAAATTTTCTTTCACCTTGTAAAGAACATACTCTATCAATCACATTTTCCAAATTAAACCAGTAACTAAGCGCCCACTTTTCCCCTCTTGGAGAAGGTCTGGCATTGTGTTTTGCTAACAGAGCATAAAATGCAGCTTTAACTTCTGCACTGCCCTTTTCAGTCATTTTTACAAAGGGAAAACCACTACAGGGAGGTATAAACTTCAATTATACACACACACACACACACACCCACACACACACACACTGCTTTTTGCTTCCCTGTGTGGGTAAAAAGACCAAATCTGCTCAGGAGGCACTCTTTCAGTTTAAAATTCTGATTGTCTCTTCACTACACCAAGCACTCAAAATTCACACACACAACAACAACAAAAACATTCCCACCCTTTTGCACTAAGAGATCTTTTGTGAAATTCTGCAGACAGAGCCCTCAAGTGAGTGTGGGGTGCTTTTCACCTCGGCGTGTGCAGTTTGTGGGAAATTCGAGTTGCCCCCCTTGCTTTCTAGACACCGCTCACTCTCTTGGGAGTGTCGGGCTGGGTGCGGCTGGAGCAAAACATCTTTCCCCTAATACAGACTGCACAACAAACCTGCAGCCCCTTCTGTCTGTCAGAAATCCTGTCCGTGACTCCAGTTTAAATGTCACGATTCGCTAACGCCAGTGGGAGTCGCGAGAAGTTTCTTTGATCTCAGAGGGCAAAAAGGACACAAGGGATTTCAGTTTAAATCACAACAGCAATAATGTACATTTATTTTAGTGACAACAAGTGTTATGTGATAGAGGAGGGGGAGAGAGAGAGAGAGAGAGAGAGAGATAAAGAAAACAAAGTAAAGAAAGAGAGCAGAGGAGGTTATCACTACCAACAGATGAGATGGGGACGCTGGAGTGTTTTTCCATGGGGAGATCTCGCCAAAATCAATTTAGCCTTATGGAATTCTTCCCCAAAGTGACCTTGTTTCCAATGTGCTAAGAAGCACCCCAAAGGAGAAGTTCCTGCTATGAGAGCATTGCTGCCCAAAACCCCTTTAAGCTTCTCCATGTCACAACTACAATACACCACAAATGCCGAACCTGCAACGCTTTCGCAGTCGTCTGACAGACGGCGCCCAGGCAATCCCAACAGGAATTCCTTTAGCCCAACCAAGCGCAGCTTTTGCTGCGTCTTATTGGCAGGCACCCAAACCAAAGTGAAAGCACCTTACCTCTTCTCCTGGGGACGCTGTGAGCAGCGCAGACGGTCGCGGCTGATGGGCTCCCCGAGAATCCCTCGGTGCCGGCTGGAGCAGGATCGGGTCGTGAGCTCGCTCAGCAGCACTCACAAGGTCCCATCTGGGTCACCAAAATGTTAAGAGTTCAGGAACACACATCATCACACAATGATTATATGCAGGTGCTTTATTGAAGAGCTCTGGGTGTCAGGGGTACACAGACCCAAATCTGACCCATCTTGCTTTTGAGTTGAACATGTTTTATACTCTATCGTTATACAACTTAGATATTAATTATTAAACTTACATTGTTCTATTGTATGCATTGTTTTTACCCAAGCATGGATTTCTCGTGATCCCACCCCAGCCCCCTAACATTGTTCCTCATGTTCTTTAAACAATAATTATATCTAATCACATCTAACAATTCTATCATTTATCATATATTGATTCCACAGGTGCAGTTTCACATGATCTTTAGCAAGCACAAGGCCTAACATTTCCAGGGCCTACTTTTCCCAGGGCTTGCCAAGCCTAACTTTCTTTCTGAGTTCCCGAACTTCCTAAGATTTTAAAATGTTTTATGATCACCTCCAGACACAAGGAGTCCTGTCTGAACAGTCACAAAGCTACATCTATTTTTAATTTTAACTTTTATAAATTTTTCCAGAGCCTGCTGGCTGTGTTCAAGGTTTTCTCCCTATTCCCTCCCTAGTGCACATTCTCCAGAAACTCTGCTTTTACATCCTTTTGCATTGATTAAAGTTACCTGCAATGACCAGTCAATCCAAACCCTGGGAAAACCTGAACTTCAATGTGTACCTAGGCAAAATATTTACCTCCCACATCTGAAGCCATGAGCTGCCAAGTACTGTCCCCACTGTCATACCCTGTCCCCTGGAGGTGTGCTGATGCCATTTCAAAGGGGTTGCCAATGAAAACAAGTTGAAGCTGTTCCTGTGTTCTCATGTCCTGCACAGCAGTAACTGGGAATTCAAGAATGGATTCAGGAGACAGTGGGTGCACAGGGAGCCACCAAGACTTTGGGATGCTGAAATGGACCAGCCTGGTGCCTGTGCCCGAGCTCCAAATGGACGACCTAACAATGGTTGAATGGACACACCATGGGGACTGGAGACTCCTACTCCTAGTTCTGTGAGCTACACTATTCACCTGTCATCCACCAGATGATTTTTTCATCTTTGCTTGAAATCCAGGAGAGGAAAAGGTCAACATGGAAAAGTGTTCTCCCAATTCTAGTGACACCTGTGCCTGCACACCACCTGTGCCCATGGCAGGATGGTTGGAGACTGGATGATGTTGATGATACTTTGCAACACCAAGTGCTCAGGGATTCTGGGATTGCCCAAGTGGAGAGCAAAACTGAGCCGTGTAAGTCCCTGCTTTTTTTCAGCGCATGCTGCTTCTTCCTTTGTTCCAAGCAAGTCCAGGATTTGGTTTCATGTGTCTTTAAGGTGCCTGGACAGAAGAGAGGGAGGGCAGCTGCAGCACAGGGCTCCTGCCCCATCAGACTCTCTCTCTCTCTCTCTTTCTCAGGATGGCGCCAATGCCGCTGCCTTGGGACACCTGAGTGTGGAAGGCGAGCTCGCCTTCAAGCACGGCCATCCAAGTCAGTCACGGGCACAGGCTACAGCTGAAGCTGGCAAGCGTCGCTGTGAGGCTGCAAGTGAAGAGAAAGCCATTGTGGCCAACTCTGCTGAAGCCTTTTGCCAAAGCAAAGGCAATTGTGCCCACAGCCTCCCCCTGTTTGGCACCCGGCTGCTGCGGACGCCTCAGTGCGCAGGTGCCGACGTTGGGGCTGCTGCTGTTCCTGGGCACACTCTGCTGCTGTTTCTGTGGGCTCCAGAGCCGCTTGGGCAGCAGCCACTGGGCAGCCCTGCCGGAGGAGACATCGCCACCCTCCCCATGGTGGCAGCAGCTCTGTGGGCCCCGAGCTCTGTGTCAGGGGGGCCTCGGTCACAGCAGCGTGGCCTGGGCAACCGCGAGGGCCCGGGCTGGCCGCCAGCCCTGCCTCTGCCCACTGCCCCTTCCTGGAGGCACCCAGTGGCCGTGGCCTGGCAGCACCCCCTGCCCTCCATGTCCCCAGCCAGCCCAGCCTGGGCACCTCGGGCTGTCACCACCCTCCCGCTGGGGTGGTGTCCCAGCCTCCAGGCCTTCTGCTGCAGGCCTGGGGGACATTTTGGGGCAGCACCGGAGCAGCCAGGTGTAAGGGACCAGGCGGCTGCCCGGGGGCTGCTTATGGCCTCTGACACCCAATTCCTCAGGGCTTCCCACCACCCCGGCTCCTCCAGGGCCTTCTGTCCCCTTGGAACCTCCTGCCACCCACTCCCTCACACATGCCCCTCGTGCCTTCCCACTGCCTTGTCCCGTCTGGGCCTCCGCAGCCCCTCATCCCTTCACGGCCTCCCAGCACCCCGTGCCCTCAGGGGCTCCCCCAGCCTGGCCCGGCAGCAGCGCCGCAGCCCCACAGGAGCTCCAGCAGCTCCTCAGCCATCACGGCAGCAACACACGGGCAGCAGGACACAGATGGCGCTTCCTGCCTGCCACAGGGCTTGTGGCTTCAGCACAACCACCAAAGGCCAAGGGGCTTCTGGCCATTTCCCCTGCGCCACTGCACGCCCCGGCAGGTTGCTGAACACAAGAACCCTTTTCCCTCTCTTCCCCTATGCCCCACACACCCTGGGCAGCAAAAGAAAGGTCTCGGGACTCTTGTGGTTTATAACATATCCTATATTATTTACATACTAGATGGAAACGAAACGAAGAAAAGAACAATCTCTATGAAAAAAAAAATAACAAATGGCCCATGTGGCCCCAGAAGATAGAGCCTCTCAGCCCTAACATATCCTATACTATTTACATACTAAAAAGAAAAAAATAGAAGAAAACAATTCTTATGAAATAAAAAATCCCGGCTGGCCCAGGTGGCCCCAGCAAACAGAACGTCCCATATCAGCCTTGAGCACATCTGCAGCAGCGCAGCCAGCCCAGGCCCGACAGACGAGGCCGTGTCCTCCATGCCCTGAGGATTTGGTCTTGCATCCTCTGGAGAATGGAGTAACGGGCACTCTGGATGGCCCGGAGGACATACAGCGTTTCAAGTGCCAGGTCTGACACGGCACCGCTTCTGTCCTCTGTCAGGCGTTCGAGGGCTGCAAGAGAGACAAACAGAGCCACGGTCACACCCCAGAGCTGTGGGGGCCCAGCGAGAGCCCCCTGCCAGGGCCATGCCAGCCGGCTCTTGCCTTGGCCAGGAGGGAGCAGGGACCAAGGGGGTCAGCCCGAAGCTGCTGGCCACAAATGCCCCACGTGGCCCTGAAATCTCACTGTGCTCTGCCCATGCCGCCCCTCACCGGGACAGGGAGCAGAGCCCTCCACAGCCAGGCCAGGGCTTGCAGCTGCCCCCGACAGCCACCGCTGTCAGCCCGCTGCCCTGGCTCACCTCTGCACAACACCTGGAGCTCTGCGTGCTGCCCCCTCAGCTGCTCCCCGGCCATCCCTGAGAACACAGAGCCTGTCAGGGTCCCAGCAGCACAGCTCCCTGCCAGCGGCGCTGCCAGCCCTGTGGCCACACGGCCTCCTGCCCCGGCAGGGCTCAGTCCGAGCCCTTGCCGCACCCTGACTCAGCCCAAGGGCACGGCTGCCAGAGGCCGGCAGCAGCAGCCCCGAGGACAGCCGGGGCTCCAGGGCGCCGGGCCCGGGTGCCGCTGCCGGGGCAGCAGCCGGGGCTGGGGCCGAGCTGCGGCGGGGCGGGGAGGGAGCCCGGGCTCGGGACTCACCGATGACCCTGATGGCCGCCGCTCGCAGGGTCTCCTGTGGGTCCTGCAGGTACTGCAGGGCCCGACGCAGGTGCTCGGCCAAGGGGATCCTGTGGTCGGCCAGCTGGAGAGAGCGGCAGGAGGGAAGGGTTGGCGCGGGCTCTGTCCCTCGGCCGGGCGCTGCTGCCTGCGGCCAGCCCCGGCCTCCCGTGCCCGGCCAGCCCTGAGGCCCGGCCAGCAGCCGCTGGCGCCGGGCTCTGGAGGGGGCAGAGGGCCGGCTGCTGCCCGGGGAGCCGCGGTGCCGGCCCGGCCCGCAGCCCCGCTGGGCCGGGGCTCCATCGGCACCCGGCTCGGGGCCACAGGGGGCTGGAGAAGAAGCCGTGCGGCCCCCGGCTGCAGCAGAGGGCAGAGGCACAGCTGCCAGCCCCACACACTGAGCACCGGGGCCAGGGGGCTTCTCTAGTCTGAGGCTGGCACTTGCAGGCCGCCCTTACCACGAGCTTGGCAAACTTCCACAGCTTCTCCTTCCTCACAGCTTTTTCTAGGTCTGACCTCTTCAGGAAGTCAGCCGCGCGAAGGAGCGTTGTCCGAGAGGCCTGGGAAGCAGCAGAGAGCCGCAAATGGCCCCACAAGGCAGGGCACAGGAGTGTCCCAGTGCCAAGGGCTGGAGGAGGCTGCAGCCTGCAAGCCTGCGTCAGGGCAGGAGGCAGCTGAGCCCCCTGCCAAGGCGCAGCAGCAGCCCAGGAGTCCTCACCTCTGCCACATGCCGATTCTCGTCTTGGCAGTGGAAAAAGAGTGGGAGCAGGCTCTGGTACACTCGTTCCTTCAGGGGCTTTCTTCCTTCTTCTTCTGCTGAAGACATCACCCTTCGAAGGAGAAACATGGAGAGCAGCTGCACTTGGCTATCAGGCTGTATGAAAGGAAGGAAGGAAAAATGACCTCATCATTGGCTTCTTGTGGCCCACATTGGCGCAGGCCTGCAAATGCACAGGGCACAAAGTGTCCGGGCAGCAGGCAGTGGCCGTGGCTGGGGCACAGAGCCTTACATTGTCCAGGAGTTTCAGGAGCGGCTCAGCCAGCTGCAGGGCCCTGCGCCAGGATATTGGGGTGTCTTCATCTATGAAAATATAGCTCAGGAGAGCAATGCTCATCCTGGCCACGTCACTGTCCAAGTCCCACAGGAGGTGCACTAGTCTTCCTGTCAGGCTCTGAATTCTTTCGGCCTGTGCAGAACACAAGGGTGTGAAAGCCCGGGCAGCTGCCGCAGGGCCCAGAGGCCAAAGGGCTGTCCCAAAGCACTCGGGCAGCTGAAGCAGGAGGCAGGAGAGCTGCGAGGAGCTGCCTCAGTGCCCAAGGCAAAGGCCAGCCAAGGCCAAGTGACAGCATTGCCCAGCCTCATGCTGCCCACACGGCTTCAGCTGCTGCCCCCTTCTCACCATGGAGGGATGATCCTTTAGCAGGAGGAGAGCCCTGAGAACCTGGTGATGCATCTCTGTGGAGTTGTACCACAGGTACTTATACAAGATCTCCATTAGGCTGTCACCACAGTCACTCAAGTCCAGGCAATCTAGGAGCTGAAAGGCACAGGGCAGTGAGAGGGGAGCCGGCCGGCAGGAGCCTGGAAGTGCGCAGGGCTGGGCCCAGGCAGCAGCACAGGGCGGCGGGTGCCATCCCAGGCAGTTGTGGCTATGGCAGGGGACAGGGCTGGCAGGGAGCTGAGCGAGGTAGTGCTGGCCATCAGGCTCACCTCCACAAGGAATGCCATGGCAGAGACATCCCAGTGTGGCAACGGTTTGCTGAGCACCTCAAGCAGGTAGCTTAAGATGCCTTTACACAAGTGGGCAGATGCACGGCGCATTACCCTGGAAGGCGGAAAATGGCAGAAAGAGTCTCAGCAAGGGTGCGAAAAACCTCTCCCAGGACTGATGGACACAGTTGTCCTATTGCCCCAGAACCCTGTGAGGGTATTTGGGCCCTTCAGATGTGGCTGCTCCTGGGCACCCTCCTCTCACAGCCTTTTGCAGTCTCCTTGGCCATCCCTCAGTGACGAGGCCCTCAGGCCCATGGCCATGGGGACTGTGGGAGGCATCCCGGGCAGGGGGCACAAATGTCAGAGGCAGTGGGTAGAAGGGGGCTCACCTGGCCAGCAGACCCATGGCATAGTGGTGGGTGTCAGCACAGAGCAGCGTGTCCCAGCCACACTTGCGTTCCATTGCCACCACCACATGCTCCAAGTGGAGACTGCAGAGCAGGGCCTTCAGGGTCTGCACTGCAAACCTGTGTGCACAGCAAAGCCCAGGTGACGCTGGGAGCGCTGGCTCTGAGGCTGGGGAAGTGGCAGGGACAGGAGGAGTGGCATGGAGCACCTGTTGGGGCTGGTGGAGAGGCCGTGTTGCTCCTGGCATTCCTTCCAGAAGGTATGGACGTCCTCTGTCATATACAAAGTACTGAAGTACGTTTGGAAGAGGAGATGCACAAAGAGGCGGGGGAAATAGACTGTGAGGATCTGTGGGCAACAGGGCCCCTGGAGGATCTTCCACATCACCAGAGTTGCCTGCAGAGGACAAAGCAGCCCGAGACAGCGCTCAGTGCCGGGGCGTCCGTGTGGCAGGGCCTGAGCGTGGCAGGGAGAGGCCAGGGGAGACGCAGGGGGAGCAGCGGGCCTGGTGGCCCTGAAGCTGCCCCTAGGCCAGGTTTGTGGCCAGTGCCTGAAGCAGGGAGATGCAGTGGGGGAAGGAGGCAACAGAGTTGCTGGAGAGGCAGCCGGCCTTGCGGTGAGCAAAGGCCAGCTCCCGAAACTCACAGTCAGGGAAAAGACAGCCGTCTTGTCCCCATCAGAGGTGCCCAGGTTTTTCTGCGGCCAGCTCCCCACCACATTGATGAGGAGCGGTGTCACTTCCTCTGAAATCCAGGGCGAGAGCAAGATGGTCGTCCACATGGCCATAGCAGCTCTGCGGGGTCAGACACATCACCGTGGGCTGGGCAGCAGCGGGGAGCTGAGCTGGCCACCAGCTCTGCCTGTGCCCACTGCCCCTGAGCGGCAGCAGCAGCCAGGCAGCCCAGCCCTGTGGGGACAGGCCCCTGAGGGGCAGGCTGGGAGCACGGCAGCGGGCTCGGGGGCCGACTTTGTATCAAGGCTGGCAAAGGGAGCAGCCAGAGGGCCCTGGAAGTCTGTGTTGCTCACAGCCCTGGGCCGGGCTGTACAGGGTGATGGGCTGGGGAGCCCTGAGGCCTCGGGGCAGCTGGGCCCCATACCTGTCACACGTTGGGGCCACCCGCAGGAGAGTGATGGCCACATCATCGGGCTCTGCCTCAGCCACTTGCATCAGGGCCCAGTCCATCCTGTGCTCAGCAGCCTCATTGGCCATGAGCCACTGGTGGATGTACCTCACCACGCCGGGCACCTGGAGAAGGCACAGGGAGACTTGGAATGCTAGCAGAGGGAGTCAGCAATGTGCCCAGCTTCTTCCCCAGACAAGTGCTTCTCTTCCAGCACGCTGCCATGGCCTCAAAAGGTTCAAGTGAGCAGCAGGTGTGGCTTGGGAAAGCCAAGCAATTGCTGGAGGATCAAAGGCTGGCCACAGGCTGCTTACTTGCTCTGGATTGAAAAGAGCCGTCTCTACAAGCAGATCCAGCTGGGCAGCGCTGCTCTGTTCTACCAAGACCTCTGAGGATGCCTTGACCTCAGTGTCCATGGGACTGGTCTCTTCCTTGCCAATTCTCGTGATGAATTGGTAAAGAAACTGTAGGAGAAGGGCAGGAAGGCAGGGAAGTTGCATGGAGTGCTCCAAGTGCGGTGCTGGGCTGAGCAGTGCCAGCAGGCCCAGCGCAGGTGGGGATGGCTGCAGGTACCTGCGCTGCTCTGCGGAAGCGGCCACGGGCGGTGTCCTGCTCTTGTGTGCCGTCCATGGCTGCATCTGGCAAAGAGCAGCCAGAGCTGAGGGGCTGCGGGAGAGGCCGGAGAGCACAGCCCAGCCCTGCGTTCCCCAGGCAGGGACAGTCCCGGGATGCCCCAGGGGATGCAGCACGGCCACTGCTGCGGGGGCAGCCCCAGCCCCTTTTTTGTGCTGTCCATGGGTGTGTGTCCACAGGACAGTGTGGGATGGGATGAGATGGGATGCAATGGGATGGGATGGGGCCAAGATGGCCGCAGGCACCAGCCCTGTGGCGCAGCTCTGCCACTCACCCTCCTCCAGCGGCTGCAACTGCTGCACCTCTTCGGTCTCTGGTGCTGGGGCAGCTCCAGGGCCTTCTTCCTTGACCTCCTCCTCCTCCTCCTCCACCCAGGCCAGCTTGGGCACTCTTGGTGGTCGCTGCTCCCTGTCTTCTTTCGGACTCTCCAATCCTTTCCATAGGAACAGCACCAGGGGATGGCATGGCATGGAATGGGATGGGGCCAAGCTGGCAACAGGCACTAGCCCTAAGGCCGAGCTCTGCAACTCACCCTCCTGTGGTGCCTGGAACTCCTGCACTTCTTCAGACTCCTGTGCCAGGACAGCTCCAGAGCCTTCTTCTTCCTGCTCCTCAAGCCAGGCCAACTTGGGCACTCTTGGGGGTCGCTGCTCCATGGCAGTGACTGGATTTATGGTTGCTTGCAGGAGAGATGGCTCGGAAAAGCTCAGACTCAGCAAGTCCTGCAGTCGTGCCTGGAAGGCACCTGCAAGACTCAAGTCCTGGCAAGATTGCAAGACAGCGAGTCCTGCACTTGGGTCTTGAAGGCTCCTGCCACAAGGACAGGAGGCTCCTGGACAGGGATTGTGGTCTGGTCTCAAGGGCAGAGACTGCAGGGATGGGCGACACGTCGGAAAAGCTCCGGGTCACCAAGTCCCACGGTCTGCCCTCAAGAGAACCTTAAGAAGGAAGGCTCAGCAAGGCCACAGGTCAGCAAGACCTGTGGTCTGGCCTCGAGGTCACCTGTAGTAATAGTGCTTCAGAAAAGCTCCAGGTCCGACACAAAGGAGTGCGCTGTGCGGGGGCTCCTCACAGCACTGCTCTGGCGCGTCCTGACCCGTCGCGTGCACCGAGCACTGTGGCGTGGCCCTGTCACCGCCAGCTCCTATGTCAGCACGTGTCACAAAGGGCCCTTTGACATCTGCTCCCGTTGCCACCATCCCACGGTGACCGTGCTGCAGCGTGTCACAAAGGGCCCTTGCACACCCTGCCCTCCGCCCTGGGGCCGCCCCCATCCCCCCCCAAGTGGCCCAGCTTGGAAGGAATCCCTTGTCCAAAGTGTCTAAGACAGCCTGATGGGATCTTTAGGAACAGCTTGTTAGAAATGAAATGGAGGCAAATTGATCAATAAGAATTTCATTGAAAACTTTGTAAAATTTACTCATGGATGTTATAAATACACAAAAAAAAGGATATATAAGAAAAGGTTTTTATTAATTATAGCAAGCCAGCAATACGCAAAGTCGGCGTCGGGCGGCAGGGAGGAGGAGGAGAAACCTCTTCCCACAGAGCTGCCGCCGCTTCCCGCTTCCGTGTCTGTCCTTTTATTTGTTTCGGCCTCCTGGTGATGTGGCTTTCCTCCGGCGTTTCTGACCATGCGTCTCTGGTCATTAGATGATCTTTCTCTGCCCTCTTGTGGTCGTAGAAAGGGAGGCTTCAAGTCTTCTTCACTCCTGTTCCATTGACCTTTTCTCACTGTTTCTCTCTCCAAGTTTATCTTGTCCTAGTGTTCCAGGAATTTCTGCTAGGCTGTTATTAATTATGCCAACTTCAGCGAGTTAGTGGCCTTCAAACCCCTTTCTCAACTTTATATCTAAAGTACAATTTCGCAAAGCATTCTATCATATCTATATATTTAGGCGAACAAAAGAGCTTCTATCTATCACAATGGAAATGTCTCGGTGTTGAGAGACAGGTGTCTGCTAGGGAGGGCAGGAGCCTCCCTTGGAATGAAAAATGTAGACCCCCTCCCTCCGAATTATGATAATCCTGAAATCAAGGGGCTCTCAGGCAGAGATCTGGGGATAGGAATAACAGTTTTTTACTAATATTTATAACCAGGCAAACAAACAACAATAACTACAGCGTTAGCAAGAAAACAGAGCCAGGGACCCCGTGACAGCTTTCTGGGCTGAGACGGGAAAGGATGGAGGAGAGGCTTTGTTTCACAAACCCCCTCGGGTTGGCAGTCAGTGCTGGTGCTCCTGCAGGGCTCTGAGGAACACTCAGCTGGAACAGCAGGGATGAGCTGAGATCCCGGGCCAGTGGCTGAGGTGGATCAGCAGCTCCGTGGCGGTGGCTGGCACTGCCACACGTTCCGGCAGGACAGGGAGTGCGAGGCCACCAATGAAGAGGGAAGAAGGAGAAGAAGCAGCAGCTCCATCTGGGTGATGGCGAAATTCCCTTCTCCCCACCACAACAGCTCTGCACCCAAAGTGTTCTTCTCCGAAGCTGAAGAAGCCACCAAACTGTCCCCACCCTCCCCTTTTCCTGCCCCCTTCCCCCCCTGGGCCCAGCCAAACTCTTTGTTTTTCCTCAAGCACCCACCAGGTACCTGCAGTTAAGTTTTCCCTGCAAGTCATGAGTAAAAATTCCACAGGCAAGCCAGAACTAAATAGAAAATAAAGGACACCTAACCCCCAACACCTGTAAGTTGTATCTTGAGAGTCAGCCAGGATCTTTGTTTGCCAGAAACACCTCTGAAGTTTAATCAAGGCATTAGTCATCAAAATTATTTTGAAAATTTAAAGCTCAAAGTAGCCAAAATACTCAATGTAACTAATTGCTGGGTATGTTCTCAGCTCAGGTTGGGAGGAATGGGGTTCCCTCGGAGGGCTCACCCTGTGGGGTGGCCAAAACTCTGTCAATGGGCTCTGACTTGTAACGGATCCAGTGCAGGGACACTGACAGAAAACTGTGCTGTGGAACACAGGAATGCAATTATCAGTTTTACAGGATTGACTGAGATTTCCCTTCCGGAGAAACCAAGCCCTGTTCTAGTTGGAGGCCACAATGTGAAAGGATTTCTGTGCTTTACCATCACAAGCTTACTCATTCTTTTTCCTCACCCTCATTCACGTTAGGAACAATAATTCTGTTGTCCATGGAGCTGGCACCTTTTGAATTCCAGAATAATGTCCCCAAGGTCCTTTGCTGTTCAGCTTTACCCCGCTGTCTGTGGCTAACAAGGCTTGCTGGGGTCCTTTCCCCTTCGGCTGGAGAGGTGCTGGGTCCCAGTCCCTGAGGGACAGCCAGGCTCCTGTCTGGAATTGGTGTGGAAGTCCCTCAGGGTCACATCAGCCTTCACATGGAGCCCCGTGGATCTGAGCATTTTCCAAAGGGGCCGTTGGGGCAAACAGGGAGATTTGGTCTGGCAGGGTCTGTAAAACAATATCCCATCCCATCGACTTGTTCTGGCAGAGAACACTTGGCTGCAGGGACATATTCCCATTGTTCCTGCCCAGGTCTCAGGATTCAAACAGTGTTGTCTTTGCCCAGAGCTGTTCCTTCAGCTGGCTTGGGAGGGCCATTTGGCCTCTGGACCCACACTCTGGCTCCTTTATTAGGACTGCTGGGTCCAAACTCTTTTTATCCACAAATGGAGACAATTTGAAGTGGATATCCTTTCTTCACAATTATTTTTTAAATGGCGATATCAATATTTCTTCTACCTTGTCATGGGGTTGAACAATCAAATCTTGTTCACTATTGTTTAACAGACTTACTTCAATTTCTCCTTGATAATCTGCATCAATTCCTCCTCCCGTGACATGAACCCTTTGCAAGGCCAAGCTCCAGTGAGCAGTTATCAAACCAAAGTGTCCTGGAGGAATCTGAATTCTTATTCCTGTATTTTAAACTGTCATTTGCTTCTGATTTCTCCTAATGAATTCCAGTGCATGAAGGTCCAGCCCTGCAGCCTCTGGGGTGGCCCTGGCAGGGGCCATCACAGCCAGAACAATTTCCCAGGCAGCCCAAGTCTCACTGTCCATGGCTGTGTTTGCAAATTGGGTGCAGCCGTGCACACCCAGGGGTTTCCATTTCCCAGTGGGCGCATTGTTAAGGGCATGGAGCCCATCTGGGAGATGGGTTCTCCACCGGGACAGGTTCCCATCTCCTCATTTTATCAACTGCTCTTTTAACAATTGTTCAACCAATCCTGTAGCTTGTAGATAGTGTGATACATGAAAAACCCAGCAGTCTTAATCACTGTGTTTTTCACAGGAATAGACAAAGCATTCCATATCACAGCATTGCCAAACCCTATAAAAATTGCCAGTTTTATCCCTTCCTCCGTTATTCCTTGTATACAATTCACAAAGTTCACCGTTGACATTTGGGTCTTTGCTAGTCCTTTTTTGTAGGGTATTTTAGTGTTACAGTGAGCAGCCAAAGCTAACAAATTGAAATTGTCAGCATTATTTCACATTATCGATTTTTAGTTATATATATAAATATATATTATTGTGTTGTTATAATTATTGTTGTTATTGCTATTGTTATTATTATTTTACTTGGACAAACAAACCTGAGCTAAAGACTAAAACCCTCTTCTGTCACTCCACGTGGGAGCATTCCGAAAACAAATGTTCCTTCTGTTGGTGCTGTTAACAAAATCCCTCCTTGTCTTCCCAAACCCATGAGTTCTTTTCCTTTTTTCATATGCAATGTTTGGATGCATTTTAAGACATCCAGCGGTTCAGCCTCTTTTAACCGACTGCCCCACTGCTCGCACGGTGCTCCGACCTCAGCCCCACTCCAGAGCCAGCGAACTCTGGGGAGAGCTTCCCTTCTGGGAATTACAGATGGGACTGATTCCTTACATTTACATTTTAAAAGTGACATTTTGTTGTGATCTGGCTAGACTTTGCCAGTTTTGTTTCAGCAGCGGGCAGAGTCAGCACCAAAGGCACAAACACCACCTGAAGGAATCAGTGTCACTAACTGCAGCTCCAAGCAGCAAAGGATGACAAAAGGAGCAGCTCAGCAATGAATCCAATCATCAGTGCCAAAGATTGCCTGCAGGGATTAACAAAGATCCAGCACCAGTTCCCCTCAGACTTTGCCATCCCCAGATCCACCCATCAGCTGGGGAAGCTGTCACAGCCAAGGGCTGGAGAGCCACTCCAGACACTGGGAATTGCTGCAGGTGCCTCCAGCCACAGGTGAGGCTCCAACCCCGCTGTGAGAGAGGGCCAAGCTTTGATAGTGCTGAATAAACAAACTGACAGCACTTCTGGTGTGGGAACATCTGGTTTCATCCTCCTCTTGGTTCCCTACAGAAGCCTGGCCAGGCCTCAAGGAGGAACCAAGGGAGTCAACCCTGACCATACACCCCAAACAAGGCCAGATGTTGGATTTCATGGCCTTGTCTGGCTTTTAAACACAGAAAGGTCAATCCATGTTTCATTGATGAGTGGATACATCTATCACAGTGTTCATGACCATGCATATTTCAGTAATGAGCAGATGGACAGATAACCTTTGGCTGGAAGGTTCTCCAGAGATCACCTTTGGCTCAGGGCCTGTTGTTCAGGCCTCACTCAGGGCCTGTTGTGCAGACCTTGGCACTTCAGAAACGAGGGTTAGTGGGGGGCTTGACACTGCTGGGTGACTGGCTGGACTGGATGAGCTCAGAGGTCTTTTCCAGCAGAATGCATTCTATAATACCAGGATTCTATCTGCTGCATTCAGCTAGGTCCATTACTTAGCAGCATTACTTTAGTCCAAAAGCCCCCTCTTGCTCAGCTCTTGTGGCCTGAGACTTCAGCTCCTTCAGCTCCCGGTGCTGAGCTGCTCAAGCTGAAGGAGACCACTCGGAGAGAAGAATAAGTTCATTCAATTCCTTCTGGGACACGGAGAGGGGAAATGTGAAAACAGGAGCATTGTTTGGTGTGGCCTCCTCTCTGCCCTTCACACCTTTCAGTGCTTTGACCCAGCCAAGAGCTTTCTCCAGGATTCAATGAAGCAGCTGTTCCTGCTCCCAGCTCTGGCTCTTCCCAGTCTCTGACCTTGACTGGTTTTGTTCCTCTTGCTGTGCCCTCTGTTCCCCCAGGGGGCTGCCCCAGACTGAGGGATCAGATGCAGGCACTGCTGCTGCTCCCTCGGGACCAGCCCCAGTTTGGTTGTTGCTGTCAGTGCCAGCAGAAGCCGTGGCTGGAGCAGCGGGTGCTGACAGTGGCCCAAGGCCCGGGGCTGGAGGGGTCCCTGGGCTGGGGCTGGGAGGGAGCTGCCCCTTGTTCTCCCTCTGCCTCCCACAGAGCTGGGCCGGGCACAAGTGGGGCAGCAGAGCCAACAGGGAGCCTGCGAGTCTCTTGCAGCCGTGCCTGCTCAGAGTTTGGCCTTGGAGCTTCAGGTGGGCAAAGGCAGCTGCTCTGCTCCCTCTGCGTGTGCCCGTGTTCAGCACTGCTGCTCCGTCAGTCTGTGCCCAGCAACGGGGAAAAGCCTCAGCCCTGCAGGGCCAGGAGCTGCCGGGCTCTGCCTGAGCAGCTCAGCCAGCGGGAAGGGAGCTGCTCCACACGGGAACCAGGAGCAAAGGACATGCCTTTTCTAGGACATGTTTTCTGTAAAAAAAACCAACAAAAACAACAAAAGCAAACAAACAACAACAAAAAATAAACCAAAAAATATGAAAGATAAAAATTACCCCCAAATGTGTAGTGAAAAATCTTCTATAACACTGGAGTAAGAAAGAGGTAACTGATCTTTTGAAAAAGAGAACTCAGCTTTGATTTTAGTTCTTAGTTTGTACCCGTGCTAGTGAAAAGGATCCATTAGCTGCCTTCCTTGAGAGATTTTATGGATGTTTTCCAATATTAAGATATTTTACACTGCAGTTAAAGGAATAGAAAATTGAAATACATGTTCTTCATGACTGTGTCTTGAGTGTAAAAATTTTGCAGTTTGGAACTTGGACCTAAATGATGAGTTCGGCGGGAGAAATGCAGCACTCAATATGAATGATCAGCAAGTCTCATTTATTGGTAACTCTGCAACCACTTATATAGCATCAATAATTAGGCTCATACAAAGTGTAAAAGCAAGCTCATTATTGGATATTTTTATTTAAGGTCAACTCCACCTAATTCCACATTCCTGTGATCGTTCTTCTATGCTGAATTCACATTCTTCTGATCACAGCGTCCTGTTCTCTGTTAACAGTTATCACTAAGACCTTCCTGACCTTGCAACATCTCACACCAACTCTACTCCATTGTCTCATTCTTTCCCAGCTAACTGCTGCATGGGAACATGACCTTTGCTCTCTAGCCATTCCTCTACAATTCCCCTGTTTTCTTTTTGTACTAACAAAACTGTAGAAGTAGCCCTTTTCATCATGTTTTGCAAGCATTGCAGTATGCAAGGAATAAACAGTAGCACAATCACAATGATCAATATAACAACAATTGCCATTTGTGCCAAATATTTTAACCATCCTGTGAGACCTAGGGATTGAAACCATTCCTCTAATGGATTTGTTTCCATGGTTAATATTTTCATATTGTTCTGTAGTTGTCGGAGATGAGCATGAATAGACACTGAATGGTCAGAAATATTCATGCAACACATTCCATCAAAGTCTTCACAGCCATGGCCCTGTGCTAATAGTAAAAAATCAATAGCAGCTCTATTCTGCAATACAGCATGCCTAACACTCTTCATTTCCGAAAGCAAATCAGAGAAAACCTTTGATGTAATATTAAACTGTTTTCCTGTCCAACATACCAGTCGTCGTAACTGTGTTAAGGCTTGAGCACTAGATACTCCAGGTGTAAAAAGAGATGACACAATCACTGTAGGACGTTCCCAAAGTTCAACCTGATCCTTGCATTCTGGCCCCAATTGGAACACACTTCTCTTTGTTCGTTACCTGATTCTATTGGATCCTCATAGTTGCTGTATAGTGGGTGCAAACAATGTCAATTTCCCAAAATAACAAGGCCCTCCATAAATGTTTGCTGGCAGTCCTTGCCATGCACGATGTCCACAGATTAGAAAAATACCAGGTGGTAATTGCAGAGGTGAACTGCTAGAATTTACCTTGTGAGACCAATTGCCACAGTATGCATCATTATTCTGCAAATACAGCAAATTTTGTGGAGAAATATTTGTACCATTTGGCCCATGAGACTTTTTTGCATGATTGTTCCTAGCCCAATTGACAAAAGTTAAACAATTATTGCTAGGGGCTGAGCCTAACAGTCTTAACTCTCGTGGCTCTGACCCGGTAACATTTAAACCTGTAGCAATGTACCAAATTTGAGCACCAATGGGATTTGCTGGGATTAAACCTGTGTCACAAATATTGATCGTGAATCTACCTGATGGAATTTCACATGTTTTGTTTGCTTCCTTGGGCATTTTCCAATTCTTTGTCCATTTTTTAAACATTGTGGCATTGAGTGAATCATCTAAAGGTGCGCCCACTAAACAAGTTCGAAAAGGATCTGAAGGGGTGGCCATTGAAAGGCAAAAATTATCCTGTCTAGTTTGATTAGCCCACGTTACCCACGTATTTTGTCTCTCTTCCATGTCAATCAAAAACCCTTCATTTCCCTTTATCATGGTAAACCACCATAACAACCTGATCAGAGGTAGTCCTTTAAGAACCTTAAAAAGATTGTGGCAGTTCAGCCAGCATCTTGGCTGGATCCCATGTGAGATCTTGCTTCCCTTTTCTGTTACCCCTCTGCCTTGCCCGTCGATTCGGTTGCTTCGAACCACCGGCTGTTCCATCTTCTCAGCAGCAGGGATAACTTTCAGGGAAAGACCCTTTCTCTCGAGACTGCCGTTTTAAGAATTGCTCCCAATTTTTATTTTTTACCCCTGGAATATCACACCTGACCTGTGTAAGTGTTTTATAACAGTGTATTGTGGTTATTTCAATAATATACGGCAAAGGGGTATTAGGATGATAACAATAATTTTCTGGATTTATCACAAAAGCAAAAATCTCTCACCATCTATCAGATCCTTTTCAAATTGTCCTGTTTGCACATCTTCCTGTAATGCAACCTCAGTGAAATTTCTTTCAAAGTTGTAACACTCTGTACAAATCCCTCTTGGGGATCGACCCCACTTAGAATGTGCCCACCACTTTTCTTTACACACCTTACAAATGTAACATACAAAAGGATAACATTCACACTCTGGTACTGTATACAAGATTTTCATGTGAGAGTTCATCAGATCCCGTCTCTATGTTGATGGTAGAGAGCGAGAAGTATCTGCAGAATTTTCTGGATCAGCTGAAGGTAAATCCCTGGGATCAGCAGGTTTAGTCCATCGGCTCGGCACCCAGACAGGCCCTGTGGGGGTAGACACACAAAGATAACCACGTCCCCAATACAGTACCTTGCTGGGACCTCCCCACAGTCCTGTTTTTGGATCTTTATAGACCAATCGGTTTGCCCTAGCATTTCTTTCTCCTAAACCCACATCCCATTTGTGACTACAAATATGGATAATAGCAAAGGCAGCAGTCCTCAACTTTACTGCTCTTTGAAGCTGCAAAAACAGTTCATATAAACGAGGATTTTTTACTTCCTTTATGTCTGCTTTTTCAATATGTTCACTCACTCCTGCAACATATAAAGAATCAGTTACCACATTAACAGGACCCTTAAACTGCACCAAAACCCAAACAACAGCGACTAATTCCAGAGTTTGTAATGTGTCCTCCTTTTGAGCTGGAATAATGTGATGATTCCATTGTCCTTCTGAATTTTGCCATGTAGCAGCAGCTGTGGGAGATTTCTTTCCAGCATCAGTGAACACCGTTGATGCCCCTGGTAACAGCAAAATGATTGTTTGGGCTTTTCAATCCAATTCTGCTGGCCTATCCATCGTAGTGGTATTCGAGGCACCTCCTCAGTACTGACCACACTGCTGTTGTCAAGCAATGCTTCTTGCAGTGTGGAGCTGTGAATTAAATACCAGTCTAAAGTGTCCTTTTTTATTGGTATCTGAATGACAGCTGGATCTGCACCCATAATTTGTCACAATCACTTCTACCTTTGTTTTATTAAATCTGCTAAAATTTCAATTTTTTGAATTAAGGTATGTCTCTGTTGTAGTGGTGGCAACAACCACTCTAGTAGCCATATCTCCCCTGTTTTCTTTTGTTGCTGTGTTAAAGCACCGATGAGATGTTGAGGTCCAAACCATACAGTAAAGTTAATGTCGAAGTCTGGATCTCGCCTACGAACAACACCTGTCTGGATACCGTCCATTATTTTATTGAGAGCTTCTTCTTGTTCACTGGTGACCTGTATAGGTGCTGTAGGATCAGTACCTTTCAACAAAGGTCATAAGGGTTGTAAAAGTTCATTAGAAATACTCACAACAGGTTTAAGGCATTGCAAATCCCCCAGCAATCGCTGAGCATCATGAACAGTATGAAGTGACGTGTTCAATGACAGTTTCTGAGGGGCAACATACTGCTCAGTTAAAGTCCCCCCGAGATATTTCCATGGGGATGACTGCTGTATTTTCTCAGGTGCAACAGTCAGTCCATTCTGAAGTAGTTGTGTTTGAATGTCTTTAACTTGTTAATCTGCAAAAGGTTGTGACTGAGCAAAAAGAACGTCATCCATATAGTGATAAATAATAGTTGTAGGCCACTGAACACGTAGTGGTTGCAAAGCATTATCAACATAAAGCTGGCACAAGGTAGGAGAATTACGCATACCCTGTGGTAAAACTGTCCATTCAAATCTCTTGTCTGGTTCTGCTCGATTTAATGAGGGCAAGGTAAAAGCAAATCTGCAAGTATCCTGTTCATGCAGTGAGATAGTGTAAAAACAATCCTTTAAATCAATTATTAACAAGGGCCAATCTCTTGGAAACATTGCAGGATTGGGCAAACCAGGTTGTAGCGCCCCCATTGGCTCCATTTGTTCATTTACTGCACGTAAGTCATGCAGCAATCGATATTTTCCAGATTTTTTTTTTATAACAAAAATAGGGGCATTCCAAGGACTTGTTGACAACTTTAAATGTCCTTGTTGATATTGTTCCAGCACTAATAGATGAGCTTGTTGCAGACTTTCCCTTTTTAAAGGCCAGTGTTCAACCCATACTGGTTCCTGAATTATCCATTTACGTGGGAGTGGGAAAGTCCAAACAATGGCCTCTATTCTAAAGGGTGCTCATTGGTCAAAATAACACCAAGTTGGGACAAAATATCTCACCCTATTAGACATTGAACCTTGTCTGGTAATGGAACAATTGACAAAACAGAATTGATGACCTTCCCATCTAATTGTATCTGGATTTGTGGAGACCTTTTTGCCAAAGTTAAGCCTCCCACCCCTGTAACAGTAACCATACTGGACAACAAAGGCCATTCCTGGGGCCAATACTGTGGAGCAACAATACTTGAGTCTGCCCCAGTATCCAATAGTCCTTCTAATTGGTGGGATTCTCCGTTATAATTGGGAACAACTTTTCGCTTGGGTCGAGTGTTTAAGCCCAGGGTAAGCAATGTAAGTCCTCCTGTAGAACCAAATCCACCTGTACCCTGTAATTGATTTTTCAGTGGTGTCAATTGATGGGTATATTGTGGTACTGGCACCAGTTGTGCAATTCGCTGTCCCTTATCAATTCTGACTGGTGGTGCCAGTGTATATGCCATGATATATATTTCACCAGAATAGTCCACATCAATTACTCCAGGTAAAATAAACAGTCCCATTAGACTAGCAGATGAATGTCCCAACACTATTGCGCCCACAGCTTTTCCATTTATTATCACTGGTCCCATAATTCCCATGGGAATCTTGTAGGGCTGAGATGTCAATAAATCCACAGTCACTGAGGCTGCCAGGTGTCGTGGTTTTAAACCAGTAAGTAAAAAATTACTTATTTCTTGTTGTGAGATATGGATTAGAACAAGAGCAAAACAGGCTTAAAACTTAAAAAGAATAAAGACAGTTTATTAACAAACTACAAGAATAAGAACACCAGAATAAACTTTCAGAAAACCCCCTTATCTTCAACATCTTAACTATTCTTCTGTACACATGACAACATAGAGACAAATAACTTTAGGACTCTGGTGGTTAAAAACAGTCTTAATTCTTGCTACAGTCTTTTCATCAGTCTTTGTAGAGAAACAGAAGTCTCTTTCTGTTAACTTACGGAGTTTCTCACAAGAAAACTATTTTTTGTCATAGTTTTCTATTTCTCTAATGCCTGCTGCCCAGAAATCTGTCATTAGATCTTCTCCTCCCATTTCACATCTCTCCGAGGTGTGTATTGGTCACTGAGCTTAGGGATTTTATTTTTAAGGATAAGTCATTCAAAGGCAGAAGTCTTCTTCATCTGTCTCTGTGAGCCTTCCTGGAAAACAGTTTTCTCTTTGCCCCCCAAAGCTTCAAAATCTTCACTCAACTCAATTCCAGCAACTCACAGTATCACAAGTACTCTCTGTCTTTTGCTCAAAAGTTACACTTTGAATACTCTATTCTTCCCAACACTCATCATGAATTAAAGGAGTCTTTTTATACTATTATTGTCTATCTCCATAGCTTTAACAGAAAGATATTTCAGCTGTAAAGCATCTCCTTATTCTCTCTTTCTTATTTAAACTTAACTCTTTTCTTCACTGTTTTTGGTGGTTCTATGATGTCTTCTCTATGTTGATTGTCTCTCTCTGTTTTTCTGAGAAAAGGAGTAATCTGTATGTTTATCCAGGTAGTAAAAGAATTAAAAGCTTTAGGAAAACTGCAAGAGTTCATGGTGTTAAGTTTCAGTCTAGCAGCTAAAACTGAAAACCAAGCTTGGCTGACGAGCGCTGCTTCTCTTCCCTCTCCCCTCCTCCACCCCGCGGCCTTGTTGGCCTGGAGAGGGAGGGAGGAGGCTGAGACAGAGCCTTGTTACCTCCTCAGAAGCCGGAAACCAAAGAGAATAAGAGAATTCTGTCTGTACTTCTTAAGGGGGTGTTTACAAGTTGAATTCACTTTTTAATAGTCAGATCTGCTGTCAATTCTTGGAAATGACTCATAATTGGTCAGGAGGAAAAACTCCCATCAGCCACTAGCAGCTTCAACTTCTCTTCTTTCTAAGCTGTCTTAAAAGTAAAGCTACCCTATGACAGCTCTCTTGTTCTCTTTGGTTTCTGGCTTCTGACGAGGTAACAGGCTCTGTCTCGGCCTCCTCCCCCCTCCAGGCCGGACAAGGCCGCAGAGGGCGGGGGGGGAGAAACGGAGCCGGCCGGCCTGGCTTCGTTTGCAGTTTCTGCTGCTGGACTGAAACCTGACACCATCAACATCTGCAGCTTTCCAAGACTTTAACTCTTTTACTACCTGGATAAAACGTACAGATTACTCCTTTTTCCCAGAGAGACAGAGAGAGACAGACAATCAACATAAAGACGACATCATAAAACCATCAAAAACTGTGATGAAAGGAGTTAAGTTTTAGATGCGGAAGAGAGAATAAGGAGATGCTTTAATTAAACTGAAATATTTTTCTGTTAAAGCTATGGAGATGGACAATAGTGTTCTGAAAAAGAGCTCCTTTAATTCATGACAGAGTATATTGGGAGGAATGGAGTGTTCAAAGTGTGGAATTTGAGCAAATAGTGAAGTGATTGTGATGCTGTGAGATACTGAAACAGAGGGAGAAGTAATAGTTGAAGATTTGTGGCCTTTTGAGAGGCAAAGAGAAAACTTCTCTTTCCAGGGAGGCTCACAGAGACAGATGAAGAGAACTTTTGCCTTTGAATAACTCATCCTTAAAAATGACATCCCAAGACTCATTTGACCCATAACACACCTCAGAGTGATGTGAAATGGGAGGAGTGAACTGCTGACAGATTTTTTCCAGGCAGCTGGCATCAGAGAAATAGAAAACTATAACAGAAATGGTTTTCTTGCGAAAACTCCATAGATTAGCAGAAGACTTGTGTTTCTCTACAAAGCTGATGAAAAGACTCTAGCAGTAATTGGGAGTGTTTTAAACACCAAAGTTCCAAGTTTTTTGTCTCTATGTTTTCATGTGAACAAAGGAATGGTTGGGTAGTGGGGGAGAAAGAGGTTTTCTGGAAGTTATTCTGGTTTTCTTATTCTTGTAGTTCTGTTAAAAAACTTTCTTTATTCCTTTTAAGTCTCTTTTGCTCTTGTTCTAATGTATATCTCACAGCAAGAAATAAGTAAGTTTTCTTGTAATTTTTTAGCTACTGCTTTAAAACCATGACATTTATTTGGTGCGTTGGCTGGGAAATGAAATTAGCAAATCTAAACCACAACATTGTGCTGCACCCCAGGGCCAGGCTCTGCCTCTCTTTGCTCTGGCTGCTGCTTCCAAGCTGTCCTCTGTGATTTGGATTTGCAAGCCACCTCTCTGACCAGCTTCCACTTTGCTTGAAAAATTCAGCACCATGTTGGGGGCTGAACAAGTCCCAGAGCTGGGGAGAAGGATTTGAGATGCAATTTGCATCCCAGAGTTGTTACAGTGGGGAAAATGTCCCATCCCTCCTGTGCCTGGAGCTGCTAATCTTGTTGCAAATATTGAAAACCTCTTTAGCTTCTCTCATTCTACCTAAATTTGATGACTGCTTTGATTTCACACCTCTTTCATGCAGGTTTTTCCTCTGTCCTTGGCTAGAATTGTCAGGCCTGAGAAATTTTGTTGAGCCTTGGGACAGCTCCCATCATCACTCCCTGCTCCTAATGCTGCTTTGAATTCTCTTGGGAATGTGAGCATGAGGGAAACTGGGGGGACTTTAGTGAGAGGAAAAGTGAGGCACAGAGGCTGAAGTGCAAATGCAGAGTGTGCAGGGTCAGCACAGTCTGCAGTGCTGTGGGGATTTGGGCCATGCAAACAGATGTTTCTTCTCTGGGAATGGCTGATTCCTTTGGTGTGTCTCCTCCTGAAATTGCTGTGCACCAGGGCTGGTGCCGGAGCTGCAGCAGCACAAAGTTGCCAGGGAGCCGTGTGGGAGCCAGTGGGAATCATTTCTTTGCTGCTTTGGATGAAAAGTTGTGACATGAATCTCAGTGTCAGGGAGGTGCCACGTTCATGCTGCTGCAGTGCCCACACACGGTGTCTGGAGACAGCTCAGGAGAAAAGGAAGAAAAGCCAGGATGAAATCCCATGTGCTACTGAACTCTATCAGAAAGTGCTTGGAGTGAAGTGTGTGAAGTGACTGGGGAGAGCTGGATAGAAAGGACGGCTCTGAGCAGTGTGTGGTACATCATGACATCCTTGCAGTGATCTTTGCACAGAGATGAAAAAGTATCAGTTTGCATGGTCTGAATCTGTGGGTCTGGAAATTCTGCGTGTTGCACAAGCTGTGCTGAGCTCACCTGGCTCTGAAATAGCTGAAATATCATCTCTGCACCTTAGGCAGGAAGAGCATCAGAGTTGTGAAGAGATGAATAAAAATCAGTCGTAACCCAGAAGCAAACCTTGGCAATAGACATGTGTGGCAAGTGAGGAGACAAAGCTTTCATACTTGTCCTGGGAGAATGAATTCAGCAATAAAAAATCCTGTCTCTTGGCATTAAAATACTTTAGTTTCAGCTCTACCCCAGCCCATCAATGTCCCTGTGTGGTTGGGGGTTGTTCTCCCCCTGTAGCTCTCTGCAGGTTGGTGCTAATTCAAGATGTTCCGGCAGGTTCCAAGGTTTTGGTGCCTGAGCAGGGAGTGCAGAACAGGGATTACAAGTGCTGACATTTGCTGTGCTAGAAAGTCCAAGGGACAAATTTGTGCCAATTAAGGTCTCCCTTTTAACTAGGAGGAACAATTGATGTTGTGCTTGTAGCAGAGTGTGGTGAGAGAGGGGGTTTCCAAAGGAAATCTTGGTGCATGTGGGCCAGAGGCCCTGTGCTGAGGCTCCCTCCAGGCTGGCTCCAGCCCCTCAGGGTGCCCAGGAAGCAGGCTGCCCGCAGCCCAGTGCAGCCTCCTTAGCCCTGGGGCGAGCCAGGGTAGAGCCATGGATGAGGCTGAGCCCTGCTCCCATGTGGGATGCCATGGGACAGGGCCCACTGGGATTTGCCCCTCCAGCTACCAAGTGTGTGCAGAGAAACTGCAAGGAGAGGGTGAGCTCTGTCAGTGGGACCCCCTGTGCACAGGGAGCCCACTCCTGGGGTGGCTGTGCCAGCTCCCGCAGGGACATCCAGCCCTGGGAACCTGGAGCGAGTGGAAAGCACAACTTTGCAAATGTGCCCGAGGCAAATGCAAAGAGAACTGGGGTGTGAAAAACAAAGAATGTTTATTTGTAGAAGAAAAGGAACAAGAATGAACTACACAACATATTTACATTGTAAGAATATTGATAACAACAACAACAACAAACTATAGAACCTATTTTCCTAAGAACATATCTAACAAAACTACATGAAACGTATTTACAGAACACTACAGGAAACTCTAAAACATCTATCTGAACACAACAACTGTAAAACGTATATACAGCAGGGTGGCATCTGTGTCCGGGATGTGCCTCAGTCCTGGAAGAAAAACAAGTAGCACGGTCAGTGCAGTCAGGCATGGAGGGGTGTTCCATGTGCTGCCAGGCTGGGACACTGGCACAGTGGGACTCTGCTGCCAGAAGTGAGGCTGGCTGGGGCTGGGGGCTGTGGCCCAGGCACTGGAACAGGGCTTGTGTGGCCCAAAGCAAGCCCAGGCCAGGCCAGGGATGGCCAGCAGAATCCAGTGCATGGGCTAGCGTGTCCCTGAGCAGGGAGTGCCCAGCCCAGCCCCAGGCTGGCAGCAGGGGACCCACTCTGCCTGTGGGGAGCACCTGCCTGTTCTGCTGCTGGCATCGCTCTTCATCCCAACACCATGTCCTCCTCCTCGTCTTCCATATCAATATCCATCTCCTCAATGTGCTCTTCCATGTCCACCTCCATTTCTTCCTCTCCCATCTCCTGTCCATCCACTTCCATTTCCTCTTCTGTATCCATCTGTGTATCCACTTCCATCTCTTCCTCCATCTCTTTCATATCCACCTCCATCTCCTCCTCTGTGTCTGTGACAGCCTGCAGAGGTAGCAAAATCTCCCAGTGGGGTCCCTTTCCCACACTATCCCACAGAGCTCCAGCCCAGCCATGCAGCTGCGGGGTGTCCACCTCCGTGGAATAGTACCATACCTTCTTTGGAGCAAATGCAGACATCCTGCAGGGATGGAGAGCAAAATGCACACACCGGGGAGCTTTTGGGACTGCTGGGGGTATGAGGGAGCAGGTGACAACAAGGTGACAGGGGTAGGCCTGGAGCAGGGTGAAGAGCGTGCTGACACAAGGAGCCAAGGGTTGTGTTGTGGCCGTTGCTGGATGCTGGAAGTTCTAGCTGGAGCGTGCACTGTGACATCAGTGACAGGAGCCCAGGCCCAGGCTGAAGTGGACAAGGGAGATGCTAGAATGATGGAATCCCTGGGTGCTTGGGCTTGGAAGGGACCCTAAAGACCATCTTGTTCCAAGCTGAGCAATCTTCCCCCAGAACAGGTTGCTCAGAGCCCTGCTCCCAGCTGGCCTTGGATGTTGCCAAGGATGGAGCATCCCCAGCCTCTGTGCCCAGCCTGGGCCAGTGGCCCAGCAGCCTGAGTGGAAAAGAGCAGCTGCATTAGATCCAACTTCAATCTCACTCCTGCAGTTGAAAGCCTTCTCCTCTCTGTGCCCATCTTTCCTAGAGCTGCAGGGAGGCCTCCCCAGCCCCTTCTCTTTCCAGGCTGAGCATCCCCAGCCCCACATGGACAGCACTCAGATCCGTGGGGGTCGAGGCTAAAGGGTGGCAAACGGCATCAGGAAGTGAGAGATGGAAGCTCTTGGAGATGGAAGGTTTGCCTCTAAATGGAGAAAAGAAATGAAAGTGGAGGGGAAAATGGTGGGACTCTGGCTCTGTTCTAACTGGGGAAGATTTTCTTTTCTTCTTTTCTGTTGTGCTGATCGATGTATTGTTGTTTGAAAGGAGATTTGGCAAAATATCCATTGTCTTCTCCACTAATAAAAAAACCCCACCAAATTCCAGTAAAATCTGACAAAATTCCCACCAAAATCCCACAAAATGGCAGAAAAATCCCACAAAATTCCCTAAATTTTGTTTAAATCCCAGAAATTGCAGAAAAAATCCACAAAATTCCAGAAAAAATCCACAAAATTCCTGAAGAATTCCACAAAAATTAATGAAAAATCTCATAATTCTTTAATTTTTCTTTAAATCCCACAACATTCTAGAAAAAATGCACAAAATTCCAGAAAAAACCCAACAAAATTCCCTGAATCTCCTCAAATTCCCACAACTAAACTCCAAACTCCATCCAACAAAAATCCCTCAAAATTCTTTAAATCTCCTGAAAATCCCACAAAATTTCAGAAAATTCCACAAATAATCCACAAAATTCTACAAAAAGTAACTAAATTCTCTAAATTACCTCAAATTCCCACAAAATTGCAGAAAAGCTCCACAAAATTCCCTAAATCTACTCATAATCCCACCAAATTCCAGAACTATACCACAAAATCTCCTCCAGTTTTCAAAGACAGCCAGAAATAACCCTCAAAATTCCAGAAAAAATCCACAAAATTTCAGAAAAATCCCACGGTTTCCCAAATCACTTCAAAATTCCTTGATATTCCCTAAATTTTCTCAAAATTGCTTAAAATTCAAAAAAACCCTACAAAATTCCAATAAATTCCACAAAAATATTTAAATTTTCTCAAAATTCCACGGAATTCCAGAAAAATTCCACAAAAATCCCACAAAAGTCCACAAAAATCCAGGAAAATCTCACAGAATTCATTAAGTTTCTTCAAAATTCTACAAAATTGCACAAAAATGTTCAAAATTCCACAAAAAAATCCACAAAACTCCAGTAAAATCTGATAAAATTCTACAAAAATCTCACAGAATTCAAGAAAAATTCCACAAAATTGCAGTAAAAATAGATAAAATGACACAAAAATCCCAATAATCCCATGTAATTCTACAAAAATCCCACAGAATTCTTCAAATTTTCATAAAATCTACCAAAATCTAGAAAAAATCCCACAAAATTCCCTAAATCTACTCAAAATTCCACCAAATTCCAGAGCTATACCACAAAATCTCGTTTCCACCGATGGCCAGAAATAACTCTCAAAATTCCAGAAAAAATCCACAAAATTCCAGAAAATTCCTTCAAAGTTCCAGAAAAATCCCACTAAATTCCCCAAACCTTGCAAAATTCCACAAAATTCCAGAAAAAATCCATGAAATTCCCTAAATCTCCTCAAAATCCCACAAAATTTCCCAAAAACCCCATGGTTTCCCAAATCACCTCAAAATTCCTCGAAATTCCCTAAATTTTTTCAAAATTGCATAAAATTAAAAAAATCCCTACAAAATTTCAAAAGAATTCCACAAAAATATTTAAATTTTCTCAAAATTCCACAAAATTCCAGAAAAATTCCACAAAAATCCCACCAAAGTCCACAAAAAATCCAAGAAAATCTCACAGAATTTCTTAAGTCTCTTCAAAATTCCACAAAAAATGTTCAAAATTCCACCAAAAATTCACAAAACTCCAGTAAAATCTGATAAAATTACACAATAATCTCACAGAATTCAAGAAAAATTCCACAAAATTGCAGTAAAATCTGAAAAAATGACACAAAAATCCCAAGAATTCCACAAAAATCCCACGTAATTCTACAAAAATGCCACAGAATTCTTCAAATTTTCTCAAAATCCAAAAAAATTCCAGAAAAAATCCCACAAAATTCTACAAAAAAACCCAACAAAAATCCCTAAATCACCTCAAAATCCCACAAAATTCCACAAAACTTCCACAAAATTCCCTAAGTCTTTGCAATATCCCACAAAATTCAAGACAAAAATCCAAATAATTCCACAAAAATCCCCCAAAATTCCAGAGAAATTTCAGAAACTTCCACAAAAATCCCAGAAAATTTCCTACATTTTCTCAAAATGCCATGTGTGATGGATTGACATTTCAGAAAAGAAAAAGGAACACCTAAGGAAGTTGAAGCTGCTGGAGGCTGAGAGGAGTTTTTCTCCTGGCCCATAAGAGGCCATTGCTGAGAAGTGCCAGCAGTCTTGACTCGGTCAAAAATCTCTACAAAATTCCACAAAATTCCACAAAAATCCCACAAAATCATTTAAATCTCCTCAAAATTTTACAAAAAATCTAGAAAATTTCCACAAAAATCTAGAAAAATTCCCAAAATTCCATACATTTCCTCAAAATCCCATGATTCCACAAAAATCTTACAAAATTCCCTAAATCTTTTCAAAATCACACAAAATTATTTAAATCACCCCAAAATCCTGCAAAATTCCAGATGGATCCCTCAAAATTCCACAAAACTTCCACAAAATTCCATACGTCTCCTCAAAATTCCAGAAAATTCCAGAATAATCCCACACAATTATTTAAATCTCCTCAAAATCCTCTAGAATTCCAGAAAAATTCTACAAAATTACCTAAATCTCATCAAAATCCCACAAAATTCCAGAAAAAATCCACAAAATTCCAGAAAAATCCCACAAAAATTCCTACATTTTCTCAAAATGCCACGTCTGATGGGTTGACGTTTCAGAAAAGAAAGAGAAACACCTAAGGAAGTTGAAGCTGCTGGAGGCTGAGAGGAGTTTTTCTGCTGGCCCATAAGAGGCCATTGCTGAGAAGTGCCAGCAGTTTTGCCCATTGCAAAGTGCCATCAAGCTGGGAACAGCACTTGAAGCCCTAAGGCCGGCAATTTCTCTTGGCTCTCTTTGCTTTGCGCCTTTTGAAGAGGTAGCAGGGCTCGGCTTCAGCCTCCTTCCCCCCAGGCCAGCCAAGGCCACGGGAGGGGAGCGGGGCTGGCCGCAGCTCTGCGCTTCCCGGGGAGGATGGAGACTGGCAAGTGCCAGGAGCCCCTTCTCAGAGGCTTGGCTGGGCCTTGCACAGCGGGGCTGCCGGGCCAGGCCGCTCCCTGCCTGGCCTGCACTTTGTGCCGCTGCTCAGTTTCACCACAGGCTGCCACTAAAGGCAGGGAAAGATAGCAGCTTGCAGCTTTGTGCTCAGATAATGGCCACACTCCCCACAGCAGCCATGGGGAAAAATCATCTGTGTTCCTGAATGCCAACAATTTCATCCGATTTCACTGGAATTTTGTGGGATTCTCTGGAATTTTGTGGGATTTGGAGGAGACTTGAAGAATTTTGACGGACTTTTCTTAGATTTTGTGGAAATTTGTTGGGCTTTTGTGGGATGTTTCTAGAATTTGGTAGGATTTTGAGAAGATTGTGGGAATTTTGTGGTATTATTCTGGAATTTAGTTGGATTTTGAGAAAATTTAAAGAATTTTCTGGGATGTTTCTGGAATTTGGTGGGTTTTTTTTGAATTTTGTGAAAATTTCTGGAATTTTGTGGGATTTTGAGGAAATTTGAAGAAGTTTGAGGGATTTATCTTAGATTTTGAGGGAATTGGTGGAGGTTTTGTGAGATGTTTCTGGAATTTTGTGGGCTTTTGAGGAGACTTGAAGAATTTTGTGAGACTTTTCTTAGATTTTGTGGGAATTGAAGGTGATTTTGCGGGATTTTTCTGGAATTCTGTGGACATTTGAGGACATTTTGTGGGATGTTTCTGGATTTTTGTGGGGTTTTAATAACATTTAGGGAATTTTGTGGGATTGTTTTTCTGGAATATTCTAAGGCTTTTCAAGAATTTTGTGGGATTTTTAGGAGCTGTGGGAATTTTGTGGGATTTTTCTGGAATTTTGTGGACATTTGTGTAGATTTTGTGAGATGTTTCTGGAATCTGTTAGGGTTTTGAAAATGTATAGGGAATTTTGTGGGATTTTCCTGGAATTTTGTGGGGCTTTTAAAGAATTTTGTGGAAATTTGAGGAGACTTGAAAAATCTTGAAGGACTTTTCTTAGATTTTGTGGGAGTTGGTTTAGATTTTTTGGGATGTCTCTGGAATTTGGTAGGGTTTTGAGAAGATTTAGGGGATTTTGTGGGAATTTGAGGAGATTTTGTTGTATATTTCAGGAATTTTGTGAAATAATGAGAAGATTTAGTGAATTTTGTGGGATTTTTCTTGAATTTGGTGGTCATTTGAGGACATTTTGTGGGATATTTCTGGAGTTTCGTAAGGTTTTGAGAAGATTTAGTAAATTTTGTGGGATTTTCCTGGAATTCTGTGGGGCTTTTTAAGAATTTTGCGGGGTTTTGAGGAGACTTGAAGCATTCTGAGGGATTTTTATAGAATTTTGTGGAAATGTGTGGAGATTTTCTGGGATGTTTCTGGAATTTGGTAGAATTTTGAGAAGATTTAGGGAATATTGTGGGATGTTTCTGGAATTTTGTGGGATATTGAGAAAATTTTAAAAATTTTGTGGGATGTTTTTTGAATTTTTGTGGAGATTTGTGTAGATTTTGTGGGATGTTTCTGGAATTTGGTAGTGTTGTGAGAAGATTTAGGGAATTTTGTGGGATTTTTCTGGAATTTAGTGGGGATTTTAAGGAATTTTGTGGGATTTAGAGGAGACTAGAAGAATTTTGAGGGATTTCTCTGAAATTTTGTAGGAATTGGTGGAGATTTTGTGAGATGTTTCTAAAATTTGATAGGTATTTAGAAAATTTAGGGAATTTTGTGGGATTTACCTGGAATTTTGTGGGGCTTTTCAAGAATTTTGTGGGATTTAGAGGAAATGAAGAATTTTGAGAGATTTTTCTGGAATTTTGTAGAAATTTGTGGAGATTTTGTGGGATGCTTCAGGAATTTTGTGGGGAAATGAGGAGATTTATGAAATTTTGTGGGATTTTTCTTGAATTTTGTGTACATTTGTGGAGATTTTGTGAGATGTTTCAGGAATCTGGTAGGGTTTTGAGAAAATTTAGGGAATTTTATGGGATTTTTCTGTAATTTTCTGTGGATTTTCAAGAACTTAGTTTGATTTTTCCATAATTTTGTGGACATTTGTGGACATTTTGTGGGATGTTGCTGGAATTTGGTAGGATTTTGACAAGACTTAGTAAATTTTTTGGGATGTTTCAGGAATTTTTTGGGATATTGAGATTTAGGGAAATTTGTGGGATTTTTCTGTTCGATTTTGTGGGAATTGGTGGACATTTTATGAGATGTTGCTGGAATTTTGTGGGATATTGAGGAGATGTGAGGAAATTTGTGGGATTTTTTCCATAATTGTGTGGACATTTTTGGACATTTTGTGGGACGTTGCTGGAATTTGGAAGGGTTTTGAGAAGATTTAGGGAATTTTGAGGGATTTTTCTGGATTTTTGTGTGACTTTTCAATAATTTTGAGGGATTTTTCTTAGATTTTGTGAAAATTGGTGGAATTTTTGTGAGATGTTTCTAGAATTTTGAGGGATATTGAAAAGATTTAGGGAAATTTGTGGGATTTTTCCGAAATTGTGTGGACATTTGTGGACGTTTGTGGACATTTTGTGGGATGTTGCTGGAATTCGGCAGGGTTTTGAGAAGATTTAGGGAATTTTGTGGGATATTTTTTGTACTTTTGTGGGTCTTTTTAAGAATTTTGAGGGTTATTGTGGAAATTTGTGGACATTTTGTGAGAAATTGCAGGAATTTGGTAGGGTTTTGAGAAGATTCCAGGAATTCTGTGCTATTTTTTTAGAATGTTGTGGAATTTTCAGGAATCCTGTGGGATTTTGAGGAGATTTGAAGAATTTGAGGGATTCTTCTTAGTTTTTGTGGAAAGTGGTGGAGATTTTCTGGGATGTTTGTAGAATTTTGTGGATTTTTGTGGAATTTTGTGGGATTTTGATGAGACATTGACATGGTTTTAAAACTGAAATTAAATAACTACTAGAAAACGTAGTTACTTTTTGCTGTGAGATAGGGATTAGAAAAAGAGCAAAACAGGCTTAAAACTTCAAAGGAATAAAGAAAGTTTATTAACAAAAGTACAAGAATAAGAACACCAGAATAAACCTCCAGAAAACCCCTTTATCCCCCACTACCCAACCATTCTCTTGTTCACATGATAACATAGGGACAAAAAGCTTTGGAACTTTGGTGTTTAAAACAGTCCAAATTCTTGCTAGAGTCTTTTCATCACCCTTTGTAGAAAAATAGAAGTCTTCTGCTAATCTATGGAGTTTTTCACACAAAAACCATTTCTGTTATAGTTTTCTATTTTCCTGATGCCAGCTGCCCAGAAATCCTGTCACCAGTTCACTCCTCCCATTTCACATCACTCTGAGGTGTGTATGGGTTAATGAGTCTAGGGGTGTCATTTTTAAGGATGAGTTATTCAAAGGCAAAAGTTCTCTTCATCTGTCTCTGTGAGCTTCTCTGGAAACAGAAGTTTTCTCTTTGCCTCTCAAGGCCGCAAATCTTCAACTATTACTTCTCCCCTCTGTTCCAGCACCTCACTGTATCACAATTACTCCACCTCTTGCTCAAAATCCACACTTTGAACACTCCATTCCTCCCAATATACTCTGTCATGAATTAAAGGAGTTTTTTTTCAGATCACTATTGTCCATCTCCATAGCTTTAACAGAAAAATATTTCAGCTTAATTAAAGCATCTCCTTATTCTCTACCTCTTCTGAAGCTTAATTCTTTCCTTTACTGTTTCTGATAGTTTATGAAGTCTCTTTATATGTTGATTCCTCTCTTTTTCTCTCTCTGGGTAAAAGGATTAATCTGCAAGTCTCATCTGGGTAATGAAAAGGTTAAAATCTTGCCCAGGCTTTGTAGATGGTTCTGTGATCTCTGCCGGAGCAGCGGCTGGAGCTGTGTGCGCTGGAAGATTCTTCATGGCTGCTCTGGAGAGTGTGGTCACTGTCTCAGCCCGCCGCAGCTCAAGAGCTTTTTCTTTCTTTCCTGGGCAGTCTGTGGTGAATTCAGTCGCAGCAAAAAGTGCAGCCGAGCCAGGGAGCGGCCTGGCCCGGCCAGAGCCCGGGGCAAGCCCCGCAGGCCCCATCTCCCGGCCGGGAGCCGCGGCAGGCCCAGCCCAGCCCCTGCCCGGGCCGCATGGGCTGGGCCGGGGACGGGAAGCCAGCTGGAGCTCAGTTACCTTTCACAGCCAGCAAACCAAGAGACAAAGAAATTCCCAGCCTTAGGGCTTAAGTGCTGTTCACAGCTTGATCTCACTTTGCAGTGCTTAAAACTGCTGTCAATTCTTAGAAATGGCCAGCTGTTGGCGAGGAGACAAACTCCCATCAGCCACCAGCAGTTTTAACTTCCTTAGGTGTTTCTCTTTGTTTTCTTCATTGCCAATCAATCACAAAACCCTACCGAATTCCAGAAACATCCCACAAAATCCCCACAAATGCCACAAAATGCCAGAAAAATCCCTCAAAATTCTTCAGCTCTCCTCAAAATCCCACAAAATCCCATAAAAATCCCACAAAATTCCCTAAATCTTCTCAAAAGTCTACCAAATTCCAGCAACATCCACCAAAATGTCCTCAAATGTCAAAAAAATTCAACAAAAATGCCCTAAAATTCCCTAAATATCCTCCTTATCCCCCAAAATTCATGAAACATCTCACAAAAACTCCTCAATTTTCCACAAAATTCCAGAGAAATCCCACAAAATTCTTGAAACATCCCACAAAATTCCTAAAGAATCCCAAAAAATTACCTAAATCTTTTCAAAACCCTTCCAAATTCCAGAGACATTCCACAAAACCTACACAAAAATCCACAAAATTTCAGAAAAATCCTAGAACATTCCCTAAATTTTCCCAATACCCTAACAAATTCCGAAAACATCCCACAAAATCTACAGAAATGCCAATATTTTTGAAAAATCCTACAAAATTCCCACAGCTCCTCAAAATCCCAAGAAATTCTTGAAAAGCTTTAGAATATTCCAGAAAAAATCCTACAAAATTCCCTAAATCATCTCAATATCCCAGAAAATTCTAGAAACAACCCAGAAAATCTCCACAAATGTCAAAAAAATTCAAGAAAAATCCTACAAAATTCCTTAAATCTTCCCAGAACCATACCAAACTCCAGAAGCATCCCACAAAATCTAAACTAACTCCCACTAAATCTAAGAAAAATGCCTCGAAAATCTTCAAGTCTCCTCAAAATCTCACAAAATTCTTGAAAAGCCCCACAAAAATCCAGGAAAATCTCACAGAATTCCCTACATTTTCCCAAACCCCTACCAAATTCCAGCAACATCCCATAAAATCTCCACAGATGCCCATAATATTGAAGAAAAATCACACAAAATTCCCACAGCTCTTCAAAATCATACACAATTCATGAAAATCCTTAGAATATTCCAGAAAAAATTCACAAAATTCTCTCAATTTTCTCTAAACTGTCGTTCCGATTGGGAACGGCTTTAAAGAACGACAATGGACTCTCAAGGGAGTCACGACATAAGAATTCCCAGTTTATTGCTTCAGCCCTGTCTTATAGACAGATACGTGGAAAGTACAGAAAGGAAACTCTTATTGGTTAACAAAGTGCTACATCACCATCATTGGTCAGGGGCACTTGCCCCCCTGACTCTCTCCTGCAAGGAGAAACAACAGGCTGCAAAACAACACCTGCAAGGCTGTTTAGTATCTCTGAGAATTGTTTTAATTCTTTCTCATGAATTTCTCAGGCTAGCCTTCAGTCAGGCCTGAGAGCTATGTGGCCTGTAATAACTACAGGCACTCTGGTTCAAATTTAGCATCCATAACTCACCCTTTTCTGTTAAATAAAAAAGCAGTGTTTGTTCTATATTCTACTGGGCCCTTGTAGAATAAAGAACAAACACAGCTCAAGAGGTTTTTTGCTAGAACTTTGAATGGATGCTGATGTAGAATTAATTTAGAATTTTGGTTTATGTTTTGGTATTTAGGATTTGTTCTCTTTGCAAGGACTTGATGGTTTATATTATATTCTTATTTATATTAGAAATATTAGACAAGAGTCTAATATTTCTAATTCAGTGAATTAATACACACACTATACAAAACTATATACAACATTGTTAGTCTGTTCGAATTGACAGTCTAACATGTCAATAGAGTAGTTTGAAAGAACACTAAAGTGATAAAAACAATGCACAATGCAATTTATATGCAATTTATGCTGCTTTGATCCCCTCTTCTTATCCCGCTTTTTTTTATTTTCTTTTTTCAAATACAATTGTGGGATTTTTGAGGGATTTATAAAGTTTTTATTGTTGTTCCTGTTATTGTTCGTCGGGTTTGAACAGTAGTTCATGAATTTCAGGAAGGTTTAGGGAATTTGAAGTTACCATCTCTTCACGGCTGTTTGTCAGTTCTGTAAACACAAAATTTAAAAGATACAAATTAGTGAGTAAGTTTGGGTCCTGCAGGGACTGCAGGACTGAATGGATGCTGGCACGGCTCAGGCCACTGGAGCCGACGGACTCATTGAGGCATCTCCTCGGGTCGGTGCAGAAGGTCCCAGTGGAGTGGCCCACCGTTGTCTTTCTCTCCCCCCGCCACCTTTATGGGTGCGGGGGGGCCGCTGCTAGAGCTCAGATTGAGAGCGCAGCACGGCAAGTGCTCTCTCTCTCTCCCGCGCCTCCCCGCTGGAGCGCGGGGGGAGCGTGAGGGCGAGCCGTCTTGCGCACGCGCGGGGCGAGCGAGGTTCGCCGGCCCCCCGCCCCGCGCTTTCTCGCCGGTGCTTCGGACGCGCGGGGGGGGCGATGCTTGCCACGGGCCTGGCCCCGGCCCCAGATCTGGGCTTGAGTTCGGGTTTTTCGGGGTTCTCGCGGCCGGCGGCAGCGGGCAGGCGCAGGGGGAAGGCGAGGTTGTTGTTTTCCTTCCCCCCGCCGCTCCTCTGCCAGGGGAAGCCGCGCGCCCCGCCGCGTTGGTACCGGGGGGATTGGTTCGCGCACGCGCGGGGCGAGCGAAGCCGCCGGTCCCCCCCGCCGTTTTTCTGCCGGGGGGAGCCGCGTGCCCCGCCGCGTTGGTACACGGGGGGTCTTTTTGGGCGGGCCCCTCCCCCCCCTCGGCGGCGGCGGCGGCCCGCCGTGTTTCGGAGCTGCGCTCGGACTCTCCAGCGGCTCCCCGCGCGCCGGGCGCGGGAGAGCCGAGCGCCGACTCTCTCCCCCTCCCCCGCTGCGCTGACGGGCCGCAGCGGGGATGTCTGCGCTTCTGTTCGCGGCACAGAAGGAAGAAGCTCGGCCAGCGTGGAGGGGCTGGAGAAAGGAGGTTCTGCGGTGGCTGGCGGTGGCGCTTTTGGCGCCGGCGGAGGCTCTGCGGGTGGCACAGGCGGAGGCGGGCAGTCTCTGCTTTCCTGCCGCTTTCCCGTTGGCAAAGCTCGCGCGCCAAGCTCCGCGGATGGCGGCCGCTCAAACCTCTCTGGAGAGGGAGATTTTCGGGCTGTAGATTGCTCCCGCTCGCCGCTAAAGTCATCTGAAGGTCTGGGCAGAGCTAAAAGAGCACTATGCAGCTCATCTACGGTTTCATTTCCCGGTCCCTTATCTTGTACAACGGAGGAACTTTCGGCATCAAAGTTTCTCCTCCCAGTTTCACTGTCCTCAGACTGGCTCCGTTTCAGCGCTTTAAAAAGCGCTCCCCAGGTGGCCGCCAGGCCACCCACGCTGGTATCTCCGTTAGTCAATTCCGACCATAAATAGTCACCTATCGACGACCAAGTCTCGAGATCAAAGGCATTGTCCATAGTTATATCAAAACCTTGCTCTTTCACCCACTGAAATAAAGCACGCATGGCATCTTCAGAAACACTGAGTCCCATGCAGGGCAGGGCATCCTGCCATGCAAGGTAGGCAAGCTGTTCATCAGCTGAAGTACAGTTCCCCATTATGAGGACTTTATCTTGGCGGCTCCGCGAATGCAATTATGCACACGCTATCGGCTCAGACCCGGGATTTTGAGCTCTGCTTCACCAAGATAGGCCATTCCAAGCCCGCTCACCGGCAGGGCTCCACTATCCCGCTGGTTTCCAGAACCAGCTTCCTCTAGGAAAGCCCGGAAGAATTCCACTTACCCCTCTAGGGGGAAGGGCTGGCTTTTTCCCGCTCGCTGCTTACCCTCAGGGGATTAGCAGAAGTCACGTCGGTTGCTTTCTGACCTCGGGGGTCGGCTGCAGTTTATGTCGGGTTACCGGACCTCGGGGGTCGGTTCAACTTCACGTCGGCGGTCACCAGATGTCGTTCCAATTGGGAACGGCAAGAAAGAACGACACGGGACTCTCAGGGGAGTCACAACATGAGAATTCCTTAGTTTATTGCTTCAGGCCTGTCTTATAGACAGATACGTGGAAAGTACAGAAAGGAAACTCTTATTGGTTAACAAAGTGCTACATCACCATCATTGGTCAGGGGCACTCTACCCGTCTGACTCCCTCCTGCAAGGGAAAACAAGAGACTGCAAAACAACACCTGCAAGGCTGTTTAGTGTCCCTGAGAATTGTTTTAATTCCTTCTCATATTTTTCCCAGGATACTTTCTCAGGCAGCCGGAGGAGCCATGCGGCCTGCAATTTGTACAGGCACTGTGGTTCAGATTTAGCATCCATACAGACATCTCTTCCAGGGATGTTGCACAGGGACTGCAAAGAGCTTGGAGAGTGACAAGATACCAACCCAGAGGTCCTCTGGCCCCTGTGCAGCTTTGGCCATTGTCCTCTAACATTTGGTACCCAGGGTCTTACCCGACACCCTTGCAGTGCCCAGTTGTCAAAAGTAGAAGGGGATCTTAGCACACCATGGCAGGGTTCTGATCTGGGCTCCCTTCTAGATTGGAATCACAACTTGCATTATCCAGAGGCCCTGCTGGATGATGGCTTGAAACACTTGAGAAATGCTGGAGGTAAGTTCTCAATGGTCCTTTCCTGGCAGAATAAGCAGTTTCAATGTCCTGGCACCACTGCAGGTGTCAGAACAGAGACATACACGTGTGTGCCCTCGCCCATCGCGTTCCCCTCACCACTGCTGTGGCTCAGTGCTGCCTGTGCAGATGAGCAGAGGTGACAGAAGCTTCTGTGGCTGTTGAGTTACAGGTGTGTCTGCAGGCAGGACTTTCCCAGCTCCTGGGTTGGTAACTGTACGCAAGCCCGGCTCCCATCGCAGGGGTGAGTGGTGTGTCCCTCCTGACCCCACAGGCTGAGCACTGGTTTTCTGGGATCCATTCCTGCAAAGGGGAACTGTTTTCTCTTAAGGTCCTCCAAGTGGAAAGAACAAAGCTGCAGGACACCAGAAACTCCATGTGCCATCAAAACCCATGAGGCAAATGCTGAAGGAAATGCTGCAGGGAGGACAAGGTGGGTCCATGTCCCTCAGCCTTCTCCTTTGTCTCAGCAGCCAGGACCCCTGCTCTGGCCCTGTCACCCCCCACCAGGGATGTTGCACAGGGACTGCAAAGAGGGTGGAGAGTGACCAGAGCCAGCCCAGAGCTCCCCAGGCCCCTCTGCAGCTTTGGCCATGTCCACTGACATCTGGTACTCACGATCTAACCCAAACCCCTTGCAGTGCCCACTACCCCAAGGCAGAAGTGGATCCCAGCGCACCATGGACGTGGTTCTGATCTGTACTGGCTTCTAGACTGGGATCAGGACATGGATTATCTGGAAGCCCAGCTAGATGACAGCTGGCAAGACTTGGAGAATGCTGGAGGCAAGTTCTCAATGTGCTTTTCCTGATGGAATAATGTCAAGGTGGCAAGAGCTCACTCATGTGCCATATCCCTTAACATAATCTCAGGGCTGAAGGATTCTGGAAGCCTTGCTCTGCTCCCTTCTGGAGCCTTGAGTGATCCCTCAGCATCGCTGTCAGTGGGAGGAAGGAGCATTTAGCTGTCAATCTTCTTCCCATGTGCAATGCCAGTGTCTCCTTCCGTGTGCTCTATGCAGCCACGGAGAGGAGCAGAGAGGGAAGGGGCTGTGCCCAGGGCTGTGCCTTGCGCAGCTCCTTTGCCAGCCCCAGGGAGCCTGAGGATCTCCTACAGAGCCACGGGAGCTCTTCTGTCCTGCCTTTCCTTGCAGCCAAGCCTCCTGGTGAAGGTGATCTGGCTTCCCAACCCACGTCCAGGACTGAGGCTCGGGGAGATGGCGAGGGTAGGTGAAGGCCTTTCCTCCTGGGAGAGCTGCCAGCTCAGAGCCCAAAGCTCAGCCAGGACAGCATCGCTGCAGGTGTCAGGACAGAGCCGTACACGTGTGTGCCCTCACCCTGCACAATCCCCTCACTACTGCTCAGAATTGGCAGCTTTTTGGAGGAGGGAGGGCCCTGGCCCTGGCCCAAAAGCCAAGGCATTTTTTGAACCTTATCCCCATATTTGACAAGCATGAGGTCCTGAAAATGCCAGCACCCAAATCAAGAACTTCTCCATCTGGTTCAGCTGTGCCTCTTCCTTTCTCAAGGGATGGACCAAAAGACCATGCAGGTGGAGACGTTTCCCAGAGGAAGCAGTGGCTCATTGGCAGGAAAGACGGCGATGCCAGGCACAGGCCCAGACACAGGAGGTAATTGCTGTGCTGGGCTCAGCCCTTGGCGGGGCTGTGTGCCAGCAGCTCTTCCCCTAGGGCTGGCCCTTGCATGACCCAGCAGCAGCCAAAGCTGGAGGCACCTCGGCTTCCAGGCCTCTGGAGCTCATTTCCAGCTCCTGGGAAATGGGACTCATGCACCAACATCTATCCCACTGCAGCTGCTCCCAGAGGTAGCCGTGAGCGCCCAGAGGCCCAAGGCACAGGAGCAGCCCCGAGCGGGAGCCCTGCCACGAGCCCAGGGCCACAGCCAGCCCTGGCTCCCAAGTGAGCAGGGGCTGCACTGGCCCCTGACAGGGCCTGGCTCTGTCCCCTTGGGCTGGGGGAGATGTCATGGAGAAGGGAGGCTCAGGGGTGGCAGTGGCTCAGGGATGGGTTTGGCCCGTGTCCCTGGCAGGAGCCACTGCCCAAGCAGCTGTGCTGTCCCCCGGGCTCTGCTCCCGGCCTTCTGGGCTTTGTTGGGTGGCACAGCCTGTGCCAAGGGCCAACAAGGTGCCTGCAGGCCCCAGCTCTGGGGGAAACAGAGAACATCCTGGACATACCCACCGTGCTGCCAGCTCAGCAGCGCAGCACAGCACGGGCTCTCACTGCCCATTGCTCCCACAGATGCAGCCAGCACCACAACACGTGTTCCCAATTCCCAGAAGGGTATCAGAAGAGGTTTCTGTCAGGGAACACGCTGTTGGCCAGAATTAATGGCAGGCCTGATTTGTTTGGTGCATTTACTCGTTTTATGCGGTGTTGGAATCTGGTATTGCTGGAAGACAAAACGGTGAGTGTTTTGTTCATCTTTCCCTCAAACAGCTTCTTTTGAAAGTCTATTGTAGAATAGAAACATTCCCAGTGAGGCTGCTGTGGACCTGTAGATAGTCATTGGTTGTCCAAATAACTCTGCCAAGAGTTCTGCTGCTGCCCAGGCCTTTAATTGGCCTCTTAATTGCTGGGCATTGTCCTGGGGAGCCCGCTGGGGCTGCAGCCAGTGCTGGCTGCCACTGAGGCTGCCTGGCCAAGAGCAGCCCCAGGAGCAGCGGGCAGAGGCAAAGCAAGGTGGGCAGGAGAAAGAGTGGGGACGAGATTGCCCTTGAAAGGCAGAGGCGCTCTGGGGCCCGCTCCTGGCCAGGGACCCTGCCCAGAGCCATCCCCTGCTCTCCAGGGCCTTGAGGGGCAGCTGTCCAGCTGGGCCAAGCTGGGCCAGCAGCTCCAGCCGTGCTGGGAAACTTTGGCCGATCTGGGCCCTGCTGTGCAGGAGGGTCCCTGCGTGCCAGCGGCAGCTGGGGGCCTCAGCCACCTCCTCTCTCCACAGGAGCACCTCTGCACCTCCAGATGTCCTGCCAAACACGTTAGTCTGGGAGACCTGCACCTGTCATCCTCCATCTGCAAGCCAGTGTCCGTTGTCCCTGCCACAGCTGCATTATCAGCTTATTGCTGTGCCACCACCACCCAGAACAGGACCCTCTGTCCCTGCAGGTGCTGGCCCTGCTGCCTGGCCAGGCCTGAATGTGGGCCCCTCCTGTCAGGGAAGGGCTTGAGCAACACCTCTGGGCTTCTGCTCTGGGCTCTGGCTGGTACCACCAGCACTGGCACAGCTGCTTGGCTGGCCACAGCCTTGGCTGGGCAGGCATCAGCCAGGCATGGGGCACCATGTTGACTTTGTTTTTCCTTTTTAGAAATTAGAAACTTTTAGAACTCTTTAGAATTATTATTGGTAGAAAGTAAACCCCAAATATGTCTTCCCAATTTCCATAGTTCTTTAGGATTTTTCAAACGAGTGTTAGAATTCTGAAAAGGCGACCGCGTTTTGTCTTTGCTTTTCATTTTTAGAAATATGAAATTTTTAGAAATATTTAGAAATATTTTTTGTAGAAAGAAATCTACAAATATTTTTTTACTTATTTCCATAGTAGTTCAGGATTTTTCAAGGTAGTTTTAGAATTCAGATAATCTCGGAACATTTTACACATCTAGAATAAAAACTGAAATTGCATTCAATTGGTGATCTTTATTCTAGGAAGAACTAAGACACCCCAAAACACCCAGTCTACTGGAGAGGCTCTTTTCCCGCTGGAGATTTGTACCTAGTCTCAACAACTAACCTAAGACCTTTCCCCAGATATTTTTCGGGACTTCTGACAAGCTCCCCTCTTAGGCTTCAGAGGGAATCTTTGAGCACAGTGAGAATCTCCCGCTGTGCAGGAGGGTCCCTGTGTGCCAGCTGCAGCTGGGACCTCAGCCATCTCCTCTCTCAATAGGTGCCCCTCTGCAGCTTCACAAGAAAGGCCAAACACCTCCCTCAGGGACACCTGCACCACACATTTCACATCTCCATGCCCATGCCCAATGTCCCTGGCACAGCTGCATTACCAGCTTGCTGCTGTGCAGATGCTGCCACCACCCACAGCAAGGCCCTGTGTCCCTGAAGGGACCCGCCCTGCTCTGTGGCCTGGACTGAAGGTGGGTCCCTCCTGCCAGGGCAGGGCCCAGCACAGCTCTTCTGTTCCAATAAAGAGATGGAGCTCTCACCCCAGTGTCCAGCTGGTACCACCAGCAAAGCCCACACAGCACCAGCCCTGGCTGAGCCCCATGTCCAGGAGCAGGCAGGGCTGACCAGAGTGTGGGTGGCAGGAGCCAGGCAGGGGCTGCTGTGACCAGCAGCGGGGCACTGAGGGGCTGGGGGAGTCCGTGTTGAGCGTCCCTGGGATGAGGGCACATTTCCTTCAGTGGCATCACCTGGGCCTGGACCTCCTCCAGTGCCAAGCCCAGGAAAAGAGGAAACCATCAAGAGCATCTCCCGGGACACTGCCTGACGAGCAATGTCAGCAGGCAAAACCAAGGTTTTGTTTAGCAATGACCCTTTGAAGAAGTCAAAGACTGACAGTCAGGGCAGTCCAGTAGTACAGATGGGAGTACTTCCCTCTGGGAAGGGGCTCCTGTCACTTCACAGTCTCCATCCCCCGCCGGGAACCGCAGAACTCTGGCCAGCCCTGCTCCCCCCCGTGCCCTTGTCAGACCTGGGGGGGAGGAGGCTGAACCGGAGCCCTGTGACCTCTTCAAAAGCCAGAAACCAAAGAGAAAGAGAAATTCCTGGGATTAAGGTTTAAAGGGTGGTGTTCACAGGTTGATGTCACTCTTCAATGGTTAAAACTACTGTCAGTTCTCAGAAATGGCCAGGTACTGGCCAGGAGGAAAAACTCCCATCAGCCTCCAGCAACCTTAACTTCCATAGCTGTTTCTCTTTTTTTTTAAATGTCAATATATCAAACACCACAGCAGTAACAGCCCCAGTGTTCCACTCTCTCTGACACCACAGCAGTGACAGCCCCAATTTCCTCCTCCCTGTTACACCTGTCGTGGTTTTAAAGCATTAGTTCAAAAATCACTGGAAAACTTATTCATTTCTTGCTGTGAGATGTGGATTATGAGAAGGGCAAAAGATGCTTATAAGGAATAGAGTAAGTGTCATGGTTTCAAAGCTGTAACTAAAAAAAATTACTAGAAAACTCACTTATTTCTTCCTATGAGATATGGATTAGAACAAGAGCAAAACAGGCTTAAAACTTCAAAGGAATAAAGAAAGTTTATTAATAAAACTACAAGAATAAGAACACCAGAAAAAACTTCCAGAAAACACTTTTAACCCCCACTACCCAACCATTCTCTTGTTCACATGACAACATAGAGACAAAAAACTTTGGAACTTTGGTGTTTAAAACAGTCCCAATTCCTGTTAGAGTCTTTTCATCAGACTTTGTATAGTAAAAGAAGTCTTCTGCTAATCTATGGAGATTTTCACACGAAAACCATTTCTGTTATAGTTTTCTATTTTCCTGATGCCAGCTGCCCAGAAATCTGTCACCAGTTCACTCCTCCCATTTCACATCACTCTGAGGTGTGTATGGGTCAATGAGTCTAGGGATGTCATTTTAAGGATGAGTTATTCAAAGGCAAAAGTTCTTTTCATCTGTCTCTGTGAGCTTCTCTGGAAACAGAAGTTTTCTCTTTGCCTCTCAAAATGCATCAAATCTTCAACTATTACTTCTCCCCACTCTGTTCCAGCACCTCACTGTATCACAATTACTCCACCTCTTGGTGAAAATCCACCCTTTGAACACTCCATTCCTCCCTATATACTCTGTCATGAATTAAAGGAGTTTTTTCAGGACACTATTATCCATCCCCATAGCTTTAACAGAAAAATATTTCAGTTTAATTAAAGCATCTCCTTATTCTCTCTTCCCCATCTAAAACTTAAACTAAACTTAACTCTAAATCTAAAACTTAACTCTTTTCCTCACCGTCTTTGGTAGTTTTATGATGTCTTCTTCATGTTGATTGTCTCTCTCTCTCTGTCTCTCTGGGAAAAAGGAGTAATCTGTATGTTTTATCCAGGTAGTAAAAGAGTTAAAGTCTTGGAGAGCTGCAGATGTTGATGGTGTCAGGTTTCAGTTCAGCAGCAGAAACTGCAAACCAAGCCAGGCCGGCCGGCTCCGTTTCTCCCCCCCCGCCCTCTGCGGCCTTGTCCGGCCTGGAGGGGGGAGGAGGCCGAGACAGAGCCTGTTACCTCGTCAGAAGCCAGAAACCAAAGAGAACAAGAGAGCCCTGGCTTTACATCTCAAGGTGGTGTTCACAAGTTGATCTCACTTTTCAATGGTCAAAACTGCTCTCAGTTCTTAGAAATGACCAATAATTGGTCAGGTGGAAAGACTCCCATCAGACACCAGCAGCTTCAACTTCCTTAGCCCCCAAAGCTATCTTAAAGGTAAAGTCACCCCAAGACACCCAACCAAATTCCTTCAACGTCTCACAAAATCTCCACCAATTTCCACAAAATCTAAGAAAAATTCCTCAAAATTCTTCAAGTCTCCTCCAAATTCCGCAAAATACTGGAAAAGCACCACACAATTCCTTCAATCTTCTCAAAACATTACCAAATTCCTGCAGCATCCCACAAAATGTCCACAAATGTCCACAAAATTCAAGAAAAATCCCTCAAAATTCTTCAAGTCTCCTCAAAACCCCACAGAATCCCACAAACATCCTACAAAATCCCACAAAATTTCCGCAATATCCCACAAAATTCTAGAAAAATTCCACAAAAATTCCAGAAAAATCCCACAAAATTCCCTAAATCTTCTCATAACCCAACCAAAATTCTGCAACCTCTAAAAAATCTCCACCAATTTTCATAAAATATAAGAAAAATCATCCTCAAAATTCTTCAAGTCTCCTAAAAATCCCACAAAATCCTAAAAAAGCCCCTCAAAATTCCAGAAAAATGCCACAGAATTCCTTCAATCTTCTCAAAACTAAACCAAATTCCAGCAACATCCAACAAAATGTCCACAAATGCCCACAAAATTCAAGAAAATCTCTCAGAATTCTTCAAGTCTCCTCAAAATCCCACAAAATCCCAAAACATTGCACAAACATCCCAAAGTCTCCTCAATGTCCCACAAAATTCCAGAGAAATCCCACAAAATTCTTTCAATTTTCTCTATACCCCACAAAATTTCAGCAACATCCCATAACATCTCCTCAATATCCCACAAAATTCCCGAATAATCCCGCAAAATTCACTAATTTTTTTCAAAAACCTACCAAATTCCATAAATATCGCACAAAATCTACACAAATCTCCACAAAATTCAAGAAAAATCCCACAAAATTCCTTAAATCACCTCAAAATTCCACAAAATTTTAGAAACATCCTACAAAATTTCCACAAAATTCAAGAAACATCCCACAAAATTCTTAAAAAGACCCACAAAATTCCAGAAAAATCCCACAGACTTCCCTAAATCTTCTCAAAACCTTACCGAATTCTGGCAAGATCTCACTAAATCTCCACCAATTTCCTCAAAATCAAAGTAAACCCTCCAAAATTCTTTAAATCTCCTCAAAATCCCTCAAAAATCCCACAAAATTCCAGAGAAATTCCACAAAAATCCAGAAAAGTCTCCACAAATTTCCACAAAATTCAAGAAAAATCCCACAAAATTCTTGAATGGCCCCACAAAATTCCAGAAAAAACCAAAAAAAATCCCTAAATTTTCTCAATATCCTAGAAAATTTCAGAAGCATCCCAAACATCCCCTCAATATCCCACAAAAAACTAGAGAAAGGCCACAAAATTCCAGAAAAATCCCACAAAATTCCCTAAACCTTCTCAAAACCCTACCAAATTCCAGAAACATCCCACAAAAAATCCACAGATGTCCACAAAAATCAAGAAAAATCCAACAAAATTCTTGAAAAGCCACACAAAATTCCAGGAAAATCCCACAAAATTCCCTAAATCTTCTCAAAACCCGACCAAATTCCTGAAACATCTCACAAAAATCTCCTCCAATTTCCAGATAATTCAAGAGAAATCCCTCAAAAATTCATTAAATTTCCTCAATATCCCAGAAAAACACACAAAAATCCCACAAATGTCCAGAAAGATCCCCACAAAATCTCCTCAATATTTCAAAAAATCTCACAAATTTCTACAACAATTCCAGAAAACTCCCACAAAAATACCTACATCTCCTCAATATTCCACAAAATTTCAGAAACATCCCACAAAAACTGTACAAATTTCCACAAAACTCAAAAAAATCCTACAGAATTCTTGAAAAGCCCCTCAAAATGTTAGAAAAATCCAACATAATTCCCTAAATCTTCTCAAAACATTACAAAATTCCACAGACATCTTGCAAAATCTCCACCAGTTTCCACATTATCTAAGAAAAATCCCTAAAAATTCTTCAAGTCTCCTCCAAATTCCAATAAATTCAAGAGAAATCCTCAAAACTCCAGGAAAATGTTACAAAATTCCTTCAATCTTCTCAAAACCCTACCAAACTCCAGCAACATCCCACAAAATGTCCACAAAATTCAAGAAAAATCCCTCAAAAATTCTTCAAGTCTCCTCAAAATCCCACAAACATCCCACAAAATCTCCTCAGTATCCCACAAAATTCTGGGAAACCCCACAAAATTACAGAAAAATTCCACAAAATTCCCTCAATCTTCTCAAAACCCAACCAAATTCCTGAAACATCTCACAAAATCTCCTCCAATTTCCAGAAAATTCAAGAAAAATACCTCAAAAATTCATTAAATTTCCTCAATATCCCACAAAATTCCAGAACCATCTCACAAAATCTCCACAAAGTTCCACAAAATTCAAGCAAAATCCCACAAAATTCATTAAATTTCCTCAATATCCCACAAAATTTAAGAACCATCTCACAAAATCTCATCAAATTTCCACAAAATTCAAGAAAAATCCCACAAAATTCTTGAAAAGCCCATCAAAGTTCCAGAAAAATGCCACAAAATTCCCTAAATCTTCTCAAAACATTACAAAATTCCACAGATATCTCGCAAAATCTCCACCAATTTCCACAAAATCTAGGTAAAATCCCTCACAATCCTTCAAGTCTCCTGAAAATCTCACAAAAATCCCACAAAATTCCAGAAACATCCCACAAAATCTCCTCTGTATCACAAAAAAATTCTGGAAAAGCCCCACAAAGTTGTAGAAAAATGGCACAAAATTCCCTCAATCTTCTCAAAACATTTCAAAATTCCAGAGACGTCGCAAAAAATCTTCACCAGTTTCCACCAAATCTAAGAAAATTCCCTCAAAATTCTTCAAGTCTCCTCAAAATCCCAGAAACATCTCACAAAATCTCCACAATAACCCAAAAAATTCTGGAAAACCCCACAAAATTGCAGAAAAATGCCACAAAATTCCCTCAATCTTCTCAAAACCCCACCAAATTCCTGCAACATCTCACAAAATCTCCACCCATTTCCACAAAATCTAGGAAAAATCCCTCAAAATTCTTCAAGTCTCCTCCAAATCCCACAAATTCTGGAAAAGCCCCACACAGTTCCCTAAATCTTCTCAAATTTCTACCAAATTCCTGCAACATCCCACAAAATCTCCACACATTTCCACAAAATTCAAGAAAACTCCCACAAAATTCTTGAAAAGCTCCTCAAAATTGCAGAAAAATGCCACAAAATTCCCTAAATCTTCTCAAAACATTACAAAATTCCAAAGACATCTCCCAAAATCTCCACCAATTTCCACAAAATCTAAGAAAATTGCCTCAAAATTCTTCAAGTCTCCTCCAAATTCTAAGAAATTCAAGAGAAATCCTCAAAATTCAAGGAAAATGTTACCAAATTCCTTCAATCTTCTCAAAACCCTACCAAACTCCAGCAACATCCCACAAAATGTCCACAAAATTCAAGAAAAATCCATCAAAAATTCTTCAACTCTCCTCAAAATCCCACAAACATCTCACAAAATCATCTCAAAAAATCTCCTCAATATCCCACAAAATTCTGGAAAACCCCACAAAATTACAGAAAAATTCCACAAAATTCCCTGAATCTTCTCAAAACTGAACCAAATTCCTGCAACATCTCACAAAATCTCCACCAATTTCCACAAAATCTAGGAAAAATCCCGCAAAATTCTTCAAGTCTCCTCAAAATCCCACAAAAATCCCACAGAATTCCAGAAACATCCCACAAAATCTCCTCAATATCACAAAAAATTCTGGAAAACCCCCACAAAGTTGCAGAAAAATGGCACAAAATTCCCTCAGTCTTCTCAAAACATTACAAAATTCCAGAGATGTCGCAAAAAATCTCCACCAATTTGCACAAAATCTAGGAAAAATCCCTCAAAATTCTTCAAGTTTCCTCCAACTTCCACAGAATACTGGAAAAGCCCCACAAAATTCCTTAAATCTTCTCAAAAGATTACCGAATTGCAGCAACATCCCACAAAATGTCCACAAATATCCACAAAATTCAAGAAAAATCCCTCAAAATTCTTCAAGTCTCCTCAAAACCTTACAGAATCCCACAAACATCCTACAAAATCCCACAAAATTTCCGCAATATCCCACAAAATTCTAGAAAAATTCCACAAAAATTCCAGAAAAATCCCACAAAATTCCCTAAATCTTCTCATAACCCAACCAAAATTCTGCAACCTCTAAAAAATCTCCACCAATTTTCATAAAATAAAAGAAAAATCATCCTCAAAATTCTTCAAGTCTCCTAAAAATCCCACAAAATCCTAAAAAAGCCCCACAAAATTTCAGAAAAATGCCACAGAATTCCTTCAATCTTCTCAAAACTAATCCAAATTCCAGCAACATCCCACAAAATGTCCACAAATGCCCACAAAATTCAAGAAAATCTCTCAGAATTCTTCAAGTCTCCTCAAAATCCCACAAAATCCCAAAACATTGCACAAACATCCCACAAAGTCTCCTCAATGTCCCACAACATTCTAGAGAAATCACACAAAATTCTTTCAATTTTCTCAATACCCCACAAAATTTCAGCAACATCCCATAACATCTCCTCAATATCCCACAAAATTCTAGACAAATCCCACAAAATTCCCAGATAATCTTGCAAAATTCACTAAATTTTCTCTAGAACCTAACAAATTCCATAAAGATCCCACAAAATCTACACAAATGTCAAAAAAATTAAAGAAAAATCCCAGAAAATTCCTTAAATACCTCAAAATTCAACAAAATTTTAGAAACATCCTACAAATCTCCACAAAATTCAAGAAACATCCCACAAAATTCACTATATTTTCTCAAAACCCAACCAAATTCCAGCAACATCCCACAAAATCTCTAAAAATGTCCACAAAATTCAAGAACAATCACACAAATTTCCCTAATCTCCTCAAAATCCCACAAAATTCCAGAAAAATCCCACAAAATTCTTGAAAAGCATTACAAAATTTCAGAAAAATCCCACAAAATTCCCTAAATCTTCCCAAAACCCAAACAAATTCGAGAAACATCTCTCAAAATCTCTACCAATGACCACAAAATCTAAGAAAAATCCCTCAGAATTCTTCAAGTCTCCTCAATATCCCAGAAAAACACACAAAAATCCCACAAATGTCCAGAAAGATCCCACAAAATCCCCTCAATATCCCAATAAATCTCACAAACTTTTAAAAAATTCCAGGAAAACCCCACAGAATTCCCTAAATCTCCTCAACATCCCCAAAAATACCAGAAACATTCCACAAAATCTCTACAAATTTCCACAAAATCTAAGAAAATTCCCTCAAAATTCTTTACGTCCCCTCCAAATCCCACAAAATTTTGTAAAAGCTCCACAAAATTCCAGAAAAATCTTACAAAATGTCCTAAATCTTCTCACCACCCAATCTAATTCCTGCAACCTTCTGGAGATTTCTCACAAAATCTCCACCATTTCCCAAAAAATCTAAGAAAAATCCCACGAAATTCTTCAAGTCTCCTCAAAATCCCACAAAATCCCACAAAAATCCCATAAAATTCCAGAAACATCCCACAAAATCTCCTCCAAATCCCACAAAATTCTGGAGAAATTTTTCAAAATTGCAGAAAAATCCCACGAAGTTCTTGAAAAGCCCCACAAAATTCCAGAAAAATTCCACCAAATTCCCTACATTTTCTCAAACCCCTACGAAATTCCAGCAACATCCACAAAATGTCCACAAATGTCCATAAAATTTCAGAAAAATCCCACAAAATTCCAGTAAAATCTGATGAAATTGTTAGAGTTCAGGAACACACATCATCACAGAATGATTATATGAAGGTGTTTTATTGAAGAGCTCTGGGTGTCAGGGGTACACAGACCCAAATCTGACCCATCTTGCTTTTGAGTTGAACATGTTTTATACTCCATCGTTATATAACTTACATATTAATTATTAAACTTACATTGTTCTATTGAATGCATTGTTTTTACCAAAGCATGGATTTCTCGTGATCCCCCCCAGCCCCCTAACATTGTTCCTCATGTTCTTTAAACAATAATTATATCTAATCACATCTAACAATTCTATCATTTATCATATATTGATTCCACAGGTGCAGTTTCACATGATCTTTAGCAAGCACAAGGCCTAACATTTCCCAGGGCTTTCCAAACACAACTTCTTTCTAAGTCCCCACATTTTCTATGATTTTAAAACCGTTTACTATCATTCCCCCCTTTGAAAGCATTTTCACTTCACTATAAGTGCAAATGTTTGCACTTGATACAGTCCTTTGTTTCTGAGTTTACACTCGATGTTCTTCGAATCCTTGATTGATGTAAACGTTGTCCTGGATGCTGTCAGGAACTGGAGAACCAGAAGATGGTGGGGGTGGATCTCGTGTCCGTGCCTTTATTATTTTCTGGTTCCGGGATGTTTTCTTCTGTATTTCTCCCTTGAAGATGCTGTGAATTAACCAAATTGCTAAGAATACAATTAGTGAGATTATCACACTCTCAATGATAGATTTAATCCATGAACTCACATTCCACCCTAACCCTTGGAAGATTTTGCCTAACCAACTTGTAGTCAAATCCTTTTGCTCTTCCTGTGCTTTGTGCTCTATTTGTTGCAACTGATTGATGTCATATTCTACATCTGCAGTCACATTTGGGATGTGGACACAGCAATGATCAATCCATCCATTTAAAAACCCACACACTCCATGCTCTTTCAGGAGTAATAAATTGTAATTGTACATTTAGTTCTTTAAATCTTTCCCAGCTCACTCTTGCCAATTTCTCTACCTGACCTGTAGGTTTGTACAACATTTCTTTATTCTGATAGTTTACTCTAGGACCGAGCAAAGACTCTAGGGCCCAGCCAAATTTCACTCTACAAGAGGGTTCTTGCCAAGTGTCATCCTGATTCTGTTCCTATCCTAATCTTCCCTAGCTATGCCTGTGTCTAGCCACTGAGTTGTTTTTAAGCACATTTCACATTTTGACATTACTGATTTTACCATTGTTAGCATCTGTACCGAGATTAATTTTTGTTTCATCCATTTCACCAATGCCTCTGCACACCAATGACATTTGTTATGTTTCATTTATAGAATTTCTCTCATTATCAAGGGGGTAAACACTATTTGTCTTTGTGCAGTTACATACCTCCCTTCTGAATTCTTTTGTGCATTTAGAAAATGTCCCAATTTCTCATCTCCTATTGAATATTTCGGTTTTGGAGGCAAATTAAATTGAGATACATTAACTTTTAAAGATATCAATGCCATTGTTCTTTGCCCTTTTCAAGCAATCTGTCGAGCTCAAGTCTGCTTTTCCATTTTCTTCACAAATTTTGGAGTTTCCTGATTGGTGTCCTTTGCAGTGCACAATTGCTACTTGTTCAGGTTTTGTATTGCTTTTATCAATTGCAGGACTGCATCTTGATGTTTAATGTGTGTACCTTGAGCAGACAGCAGTCTTCTTTCTTTCCACAGCACTCTGTGGACATGCACTACTCCAAAGCATACTCTGAGCCAGTCCAGATGTTTCCCCTTTTCCCTTTACTCAATTCTAGTGCTCTGCTTAAGGCAACCAGTTCTGCCCTCTGGGCAGATGCATTTGCTGATAATGCTTTTGCCTCCACTATTGCACTGACTGTTGTTACCGCATATCCAGCGTATCTGGTCCCGTTCTCCACCAAGCTGCTTCCATCTGTGAATAGCTCTCACTCTGGGTGCTCCAGTGGGATGTCTTTCAGGTCTTCTCTTGCCAAATAGGTGTCCTCTATTACTTCTACACAGTCATGCTCTAATGGGCCTTCTTCAGTTGTGGTACCCAGGAACAGAGCTGCATTCAAGAGGTCAGTTGTCTTTAGTGTGACATCATCCTGCTCAGTCAGGATTACCTGGAATTTCATCATCCTGCTTGGAGATAGACAATGGCCCCTCTTTTGTTCTAAAACAGTGCTCACCATGTGTGGCACAGAGACATCTATGTGTCTCCCCATGGTGAGTTTCCTGGCTTCTTGTGGCAGCATCACGCTGGCTGCAACTGCCCGCAGGCATGAAGGCCATCCAGCACTCCCCTTGTCAAGCTGTTTGGAAAAGCAGCCTACCGGCCTTTCCCAGCTTCCCAAACCTTGGCTCAGCACTCCCAGTGCTAGGTGTAGTCTTTCATGCACAAACAGCTGGAAATCTTTGGACAAATCTGGCAATCCGAACGCCGGAGCAGTTGTCAATGCCTCCTTCAGTTTGAGGAAGGCCTCCTTCTGTGCTCTGCCCCAGGTAAACGGCTGCATCTTCTGGGCCTCATCCAGGGCTTTTGCAATTAGTCCATAGTCCATGATCCACAGGCAGCACCACCCTGTCATCCCAAGGAAGACTCGCAGCTCATGCACGTTCTGGGGTTCTGGAATAGCACAAATAGCTTGAATACAATTAGTACCCAGCTTACATTGCCCTGGTGAGATTTCACATCCCAGGGAAATCACACTCTGCCAGGCAATTTGTGCCTTTTCTTTAGACTCCTTATATCCTCCCATTCCCAGCTGATCTCAAATTTCAATTGTTACCTTTATGCAGGTTGTTTTCTCTTCTGTAGCTATCAGTATATCCTCAACATACTGTAACAGCAGGTATTGTTTTCTCAGTACTTGCCCGTTCTCGGTCCAAATCTCCAGCTCCTTCCCCAGCCGGCTTCCAAATAGGGTTGGACTGTTCTTGTATCCTTGTGGGAGTCGTGTTCAGGTGAGCTGAGTTTTCCTTCTATTTTCTGGACTTGCCCACTCAAAGACAAACAGTTTCCTACTTTTTTTGTCAAGGGGTGTGCAGAAAAAGGCATCTTTTAAATCAAGTACAGTAAACCATTTCTCTTTCTCTTTTATAGATGTTGCAATAGATATAGAATGAGCAAGGATTAGCTACCACTGGGTAAATATCTTTAGTTGTTCCATTTATTGTTCTCAAATCCTGCACCAGTCCTTATTGGTCAACACAGAAATTTGGGCTCCAGTGTTAACTACAAAAGTAAAAAGTGGATGTATAGGACCCACTATTATGGAGAAACAGCTCAGACTATTCAGCCTAGACTTCACAGAAGTATGGAGAACATCGTTTATTTCTATCTTCAGCACACTTTTATAGGGTTTTACAGGGTCCCTGGGCTAAGCAAGTTACTCTTGGTTAATCCACACAGGTTTACATTTTTTCTCTTATACACAAGGATATTGTTTTGCTTCATTCTCTCTGCTTCAGGAAAGTTTCAAGGACATGAGCCTTTAATATCACGACTTATACCAAAGGCTGGTTTGTGCAGACAGGCCTTTACTAAAATATCATGCCCACCTTCTGTTCAAATATTCTCTACACACTATTGCTGTAATCAGTATGTCTCCAGTTTTGTTATCTCTAGTGAGCATTTGAAATAAAAGCAACCTCTGCCTCTCTGCTCACCCAGGAGAGGCAGAGTTCCCAGTTTCCCTGATTCTGAGGCTCTTTGGGCTCCACTCCCAGAAGCTGAGAAGGAGATGGCTTTGGCTCACAGCCCAGAGCCTGTGGAGCTGTGCTGGGTTATCCAATGGGGCATTCCATACAATGAACTTGGGACAGTGCCAATTAGAAACAACTTCACTCAACTTTGAAGTGAGAAGCCATCTATTACCTTGCTGGGGACCCCCTTCTTTATCTCCAGTGACCACCAATACTGGCAGTGAGAGATTTCTTTTCTCTTGTCTGGGTTTTCCTTAAGAGAGCCAATGCATTTAACACCTTTGCTTTCTCTGATTTTTCTTCTGCCATTTTTACAGGTCCATCATTTCTACTGGAATGAATTAGCTCTTTTGGAGGGTAAATTTGATTCAGGAGAGGGGTTTCCCCCTCTTCTGTTTCTTTTAGCGAGTCAGCATTTTTGAATTTTCATCCTGGAGGGCTGCTCGCAAGAGATGGATCTTACTCTTTTCTTCATTGAATTGTTTTTGCAAAATTTCAACTAAGTTTTAGAAGGAGTCTATTCTAGTTCTTTCCTCACTTCTTTGCTTAAAGCCAGTTTCTAGAGCTGCTGTAAAACAAGCTCCCAAAACTGAGCAGAGTAGAGTTTGATTTTTGCCCAGTTTAAATTTTTTTTCATCTTGTAAAGAACACACTCTATCAATCACATTTTCCAAATTAAACCAGGAACTAAGGGCCCACTTTTCTCCTCTTGGAGCAGGTCTGGCATTGTGTTTTGCTAACAGAGCATAAAATGCAGCTTTAACTTCTGCACTGCCCTTTTCAGTCATTTTTACAAAGGGAAAACCACTACAGGGAGGTATAAACTTCAATTACACACACCCACACCCACACACACACACACTGCTTTTTGCTTCCCTGTGTGGGTAAAAAGACCAAATATGCTCGGGTGGCACTCTTTCAGTTTAAAATTCTGATTGTCTCTTCGCTACACCAAGCACTCAAAATTCATACACACAACAACAACAAAAACATTCCCACCCTTTTGCACTAAGAGATCATTTGTGAAATTCTGCAGACAGAGCCCTCAAGTGAGTGTGGGGTGCTTTTCACCTCGGCGTGTGCAGTTTGTGGGAAATTTGAGTTGCCCCCCTTGCTTTCTAGACACCGCTCACTCTCTTGGGAGTGTCGGGCTGGGTGCGGCTGGAGCATAACATCTTTCCCCTAATACAGACTGCACAACAAACCTGCAGCCCCTTCTGTCTGTCACAAATCCTGTCCGTGACTCCAGTTTAAATGTCACGATTCGCTAACGCCAGTGGGAGTCGCGAGAAGTTTCTTTGATCTCAGAGGGCAAAAAGGACACAAGGGATTTCAGTTGAAATCACAACAGCAATAATGTACATTTATTTTAGTGATAACAAGGGTTATGTGATAGAGGAGAGGGAGTGAGAGAGGAGAAAGAAAACAAAGTAAAGAAAGAGAGAGGTTATAGCTACCAACAGATGAGACAGTGTCACAGGGGTCTTTTTCCATGGGGAGATCTCACCAAAATCAATTCAGCCTTATGTAATTCTTCCCCAAAGTGACCTTGTTTCCAGTGTGCTAAGAAGCACCCCAAAGGAGAAGTACCTGCTATGAGAGCATTGCTGCCCAAAACCCCTTTAAGCTTCTCCATGTCACAACTACAATACACCACAAATGCCAAACCTGCGACGCTTTCGCAGTCGTCTGACAGACGGCGCCCAGGCAATCCCAACAGGAATTCCTTTAGCCCAACCAAGCGCAGCTTTTGCTGCGTCTTATTGGCAGGCACCCAAACCAAAGTGAAAGCACCTTACCTCTTCTCCTGGGGACGCTGTGAGCAGCGCAGACGATCGCGGCCGATGGGCTCCCCGAGAATCCCTCGGTGCCGGCTGGAGCAGGATCGGGTCGCAAGCTCGCTCAGCAGCACTCACAAGGTCCCATCTGGGTCACCAAAATGTTAGAGTTCAGGAACACACATCATCACACAATGATTATATGCAGGTGCTTTATTGAAGAGCTCTGGGTGTCAGGGGTACACAGACCCAAATCTGACCCATCTTGCTTTTGAGTTGAACATGTTTTATACTCTATGGTTATACAACTTAGATATTAATTATTAAACTTACATTGTTCTATTGTATGCATTGTTTTTACCCAAGCATGGATTTCTCGTGATCCCACCCCAGCCCCCTAACATTGTTCCTCATGTTCTTTAAACAATAATTATATCTAATCACATCTAACAATTCTATCATTTATCATATATTGATTACACAGGTGCAGTTTCACATGATCTTTAGCAAGCACAAGGCCTAACATTTCCAGGGCCTACTTTTCCCAGGGCTTGTCAAGCCTAACTTTCTTTCTGAGTTCCCGAACTTCCTAAGATTTTAAAATGTTTTACGATCACCTCCAGACACAGGGTGTCCTGTCTGAACAGTCATAAAGCTACATCTATTTTTAATTTTAACTTTTATAAATTTTTCCAGAGCCTGCTGGCTGTGTTCAAGATTTTCTCCCTATTCCCTCCCTAGTGCACATTCTCCAGAAACTCTGCTTTTACATCCTTTTGCATTGATTAAAGTTACCTGCAATGACCAGTCAATCCAAACCCTGGGAAAACTTGAACTTAAATGTGTACCTAGGAAAAATATCTGCCTCCCACATCTGAAGCCATGAGCTGCCAAGTACTGTCCCCACTGTCATACCCTGTCCCCTGGAGCTCTGCTGATGCCATTTCAAAGGGGTTGCCAATGAAAACAAGTTTGAATACTTTCGTAGTTTCCACATTGGCATTCAAATCCTTGACTAGAAAAATCACAAGTCAAGATTTCTAGGATTCTTCCATACCAAAGCTGTCATTCTCACCCTGGATTTTAGAGTGTCTGAACAGTCAGACAAGGTTTTAGTTTTAGACTCTAGAGACAAAGTCCCTGCTGTTCAGCGATCCCATTCCATCAGCATATAGTCCTGATGATTCCTTTAGGCAGGAGCAGCAAAGGCAAGAATGAGCCAAACAAGCTGTTCCTGTGTTCTCATGTCCTGCACAGCAGTAACTGGGAGTTCAAGAATGGATTCAGGAGACAGTGGGTGCACAGGGAGCCACCAAGACTTTGGGATGCTGAAATGGACCAGCCTGGTGCCTGTGCCCGGGCTGCACCGCGCTGAGCTCCAACTGGACAATCTAACAATGGTTGAATGGACACACCATGGGCCACTGGAGACTCCTACTCCTAGTTCTGTGAGCCACACTATTCACCTGTCATTCACCAGATGATTTTTTCATCTTTGCTTGAAATCCAGGAGAGGAAAAGGTCAACATGGAAAAGTGTTCTCCCAATTCTAGTGACACCTGTGCCTGCACACCACCTGTGCCCATGGCAGGGTGGTTGGAGACTGGATGATGTTGATGATACTTTGCAACACCAAGTGCTCAGGGATTCTGGGATTGCCCAAGTGGAGAGCAAAACTGAGCTGTGTAAGTCCCTGCTTTTTTTCAGTGCATGCTGCTTCTTCCTTTGTTCCAAGCAAGTCCAGGATTTGGTTTCATGTGTCTTTAAGGTGCCTGGACAGATGAGAGGGAGGGCAGCTGCAGCATAGGGCTCCTGCCCCGTCAGACTCTCTCTCTCTCTCTCTCTCTCTCTCTCTCTTCCTCAGGATGGTGCCAATGCCTCTGCCTTGGGGCACCTGAGTGTGGAAGGCGAGCTCGCCCTCAAGCACGGCCATCCAAGTCAGTCACGGGCACAGGCTGCAGCTGAAGCTGGCAAGCGTTGCTGTGAGGCTGCAAGTGAAGAGAAAGCCATTGTGGCCAACTCTGCTGAAGCCTTTTGCCAAAGCAAAGGCAATTGTGCCCACAGCCTCCCCCTGTTTGGCACCCGGCTGCTGCGGACGCCTCAGTGCGCAGGTGCCGACGTTGGGGCTGCTGCTGTTCCTGGGCACACTCTGCTGCTGTTTCTGTGGGCTCCAGAGCCGCTTGGGCAGCAGCCACTGGGCAGCCCTGCCGGAGGAGACATCGCCACCCTCCCCATGGTGGCAGCAGCTCTGTGGGCCCCGAGCTCTGTGTCAGGGGGGCCTCGGTCACAGCAGCGTGGCCTGGGCAGCCGCGAGGGCCCGGGCTGGCCGCCAGCCCTGCCTCTGCCCACTGCCCCTTCCTGGAGGCACCCAGTGGCCGTGGCCTGGCAGCACCCCCTGCCCTCCATGTCCCCAGCCAGCCCAGCCTGGGCACCTCGGGCTGTCCCCACCCTCCCGCTGGGGTGGTGTCCCAGCCTCCAGGCCTTCTGCTGCAGGCCTGGGGGACATTTTGGGGCAGCACCGGAGCAGCCTCGTGTCAGGGACCAGGCGGCTGCCCGGGGGCTGCTTATGGCCTCTGACACCCAATTCCTCAGGGCTTCCCACCACCCCGGCTCCTCCAGGGCCTTCTGTCCCCTTGGAACCTCCTGCCACCCACTCCCTCACACATCCCCCTCGTGCCTTCCCACTGCCTTGTCCCGTCTGGGCCTCCGCAGCCCCTCATCCCTTCACGGCCTCCCAGCACCCCGTGCCCTCAGGGGCTCCCCCAGCCTGGCCCGGCAGCAGCGCCGCAGCCCCACAGGAGCTCCAGCAGCTCCTCAGCCATCACGGCAGCAACACACGGGCAGCAGGACACAGATGGCACTTCCTGTCTGCCACAGGGCTTGTGGCTTCAGCACAACCACCAAAGGCCAAGGGGCTTCTGGCCATTTCCCCTGCACCACTGCATGCCCCGGCAGGTTGCTGAACACAAGAACCCTTTTCCCTCTCTTCCCCTATGCCCCACACACCCTGGGCAGCAAAAGAAAGGTCTTGGGACTCTTGTGGTTTATAACATATTCTATATTATTTACATACTAGATGGAAACGAAACGAAGAAAAGAACAATCTCTATGAAAAAAAAAATAACAGATGGCCCATGTGGCCCCAGAAGATAGAGCCTCTCAGCCCTAACATATCCTATATTATTTACATAGTAAGAAGAAGAGAAAAAAGGAAAAGAACAACCCTTATGAAATAAAAAATCCTGGCTGGCCCATGTGGCCCCAGAAGACAGAGCCTCTCAGGTCAGCTCTGAGTACACCTCCAACAGTGCAGCCAGCCCAGGCCCGACAGACGAGGCCGTGTCCGCCATGCCCTGAGGATTTGGTCTTGCATCCTCTGGAGAATGGAGTAACGGGCACTCTGGATGGCCCGGAGGACATACAGTGTCTCAAGTGCCAGGTCTGACACGGCACCGCTTCTGTCCTCCGTCAGGCGTTCGAGGGCTGCAAGAGAGACAAACAGAGCCACGGTCAGATCCCAGAGCTGTGGGGGCCCAGCGAGAGCCCCCTGCCAGGGCCATGCCAGCCGGCTCTTGCCTTGGCCAGGAGGGAGCAGGGAGCAAGGGGGTCAGCCCGAAGCTGCTGGCCACAAATGCCCCATGTGGCCCTGAAATCTCACTGTGCTCTGCCCACGCCGTCCCTCATCGGCACAGGGAGCAGAGCCCTCCACAGCCTGGCCAGGGCTTGCAGCTGCCCCCAACAGCCACCACTGTCAGCCCGCTGCCCTGGCTCACCTCTGCACAAGACCTGGAGCTCTGCCTGCTGCCCCCTCAGCTGCTCCCCGGCCATCCCTGAGAACACAGAGCCTGTCAGGGTCCCAGCAGCACAGCTCCCTGCCAGCGGCGCTGCCAGCTCTGTGGCCACACGGCCTCCTGCCCCGGCAGGGCTCAGCCCGGGCCCTTGCCGCATCCTGACTCAGCCCAAGGGCACGGCTGCCAGAGGCCGGCAGCAGCAGCCCCGAGGGCAGCCGGGGCTCCAGGGCGCCGGGCCCGGGTGCCGCTGCCGGGGCAGCAGCCGGGGCTGGGGCCGAGCTGCGGCGGGGCGGGGAGGGAGCCCGGGCTCGGGACTCACCGATGACCCTGATGGCCGCCGCTCGCAGGGTCTCCTGTGGGTCCTGCAGGTACTGCAGGGCCCGGCGCAGGTGCTCGGCCAAGGGGATCCTGTGGTCGGCCAGCTGGAGAGAGCGGCAGGAGGGAAGGGTTGGCGTGGGCTCTGCCCCTCGGCCGGGCGCTGCTGCCTGCGGCCAGCCCCGGCCTCCCGTGCCCGGCCAGCCCTGAGGCCCGGCCAGCAGCCGCTGGCGCCGGGCTCTGGAGGGGGCAGAGGGCCGGCTGCTGCCCGGGGAGCCGCGGTGCCGGCCCGGCCCGCAGCCCCGCTGGGCTGGGGCTCCATCGGCACCCGGTTCGGGGCCACAGGGGGCTGGAGAAGAAGCCGTGCGGCCCCCGGCTGCAGCAGTGGGCAGGGGCACAGCTGCCAGCCCCACACACCGAGCACCGGGGCCAGGGGGCTTCTGTAGATTGAGGCTGGGACTTCCAGGCTGTCCTTACCACGAGCTTGGCAAACTTCCACAGCTTCTCCTTCCTCACAGCTTTCTCCAGGTCTGGCCTCTTCAGAAAGCCAGCCGCGCGAAGGAGCGTTGTCCGAGAGGCCTGGGGAGCAGCAGAGAGCAGCAAATGGCCCCACAAGGCAGGGCACAGGAGTGTCCCAGTGCCAAGGGCTGGAGGAGGCTGCAGCCTGCAAGCCTGCGTCAGGGCAGGAGGCAGCTGAGCCCCCTGCCAAGGCGCAGCAGCAGCCCAGGAGTCCTCACCTCTGCCACATGCCGATTCTCATCTTGGCAGTGGAAAAAGAGTGGGAGCAGGCTCTGGTACACTCGTTCCTTCAGGGGCTTTCTTCCTTCTTCTTCTGCTGAAGACATCACTCTTCGAAGGAGAGACATGGAGAGCAGCTGCACCTGGCTATCAGGCTGTATGAAAGGAAGGAAGGAAAAATGACCTTATCATTGGCTTCTTATGGCCCACATCGGCACAGGTCTGCAAATGCACAGGGCACAAAATGTCCGGGCAGCAGGCAGTGGCCGTGGCTGGGGCACAGAGCCTTACATTGTCCAGGAGTTTCAGGAGCGGCTCAGCCAGCTGCAGGGCCCTGCGCCAGGATATTGGGGTGTCTTCTTTCAGGAAAGTATGGCTCAGGAGAGCAATGCTCATCCTGGCCACGTCACTGTCCAAGTCCCACAGGAGGTGCACTAGTCTTCCTGTCAGGCTCTGCATTCTTTCGGCCTGTGCAGAACACAAGGGTGTGAAAGCCCGGGCAGCTGCCGCAGGGCCCAGAGGCCAAAGGGCTGTCCCAAAGCACTCGGGCAGCTGAAGCAGGAGGCAGGAGAGCTGGGAGGAGCTGCCTCAGTGCCCAAGGCAAAGGCCAGCCAAGGCCAAGTGACAGCATTGCCCAGCCTCATGCTGCCCACACGGCTTCATCTGCTGCCCCCTTCTCACCATGGAGGGATGGTCCCTTAGCAGGAGGAGAGCCCTGAGCACCTGGTGATGCATCTCTGTGGAGTTGTACCACAGGTACTTATACAAGATCTCCATTAGGCTGTCACCACAGTCACTCAAGTCCAGGCAATCTAGGAGCTGAAAGGCACAGGGCAGTGAGAGGGGAGCCGGCCGGCAGGAGCCTGGAAGTGCGCAGGGCTGGGCCCAGGCAGCAGCACAGGGCGCAGGTGCCATCCCAGGCAGCTGTGGCTGTGCCAGGGGACAGGGCTGGCAGGGAGCTGAGCGAGGTAGTGCTGGCCATCAGGCTCACCTCCACAAGGAATGCCATGGCAGAGACATCCCAGAGTGGCAACGGTTTGCTGAGCACCTCAAGCAGGTAGCTTAAGATGCCTTTGCACAAGTGGATGGATGCACGGCGCATTACCCTGGAAGGCGGAAAATGGCAGAAAGAGTCTCAGCAAGGGTGCGAGAAACCTCTCCCAGGACTGATGGACACAGTTGTCCTATTGCCCCAGTACCCTGTGAGGCGATTTGGGCCCTTGAGATGTGGCTGCTCCTGGACAGGTTCCTCTCGCAGCATTTTGTAGTCTCCTTGGCAATCCCTCGGTGACGAGGCCCTCAGGCCCATGGCCACGGGGACTGTGGGGGGCATCCCGGGCAGGGGGCACAAATGTCAGAGGCAGTGGGGAGAAGGGGGGCTCACCTGGCCAGCAGACCCATGGCATAGTGGTGGGTGTCAGCACAGAGCAGCGTGTCCCAGCCACGCTTGCGTTCCATTGCCACCACCACATGCTCCAAGTGGAGACTGCAGAGCAGGGCCTTCAGGGTCTGCACTGCAAACCTGTGTGCACAGCAAAGCCCAGGTGACGCTGGGAGCGCTGGCTCCGAGGCTGGGGAAGTGGCAGGGACAGGAGGAGTGGCATGGAGCACCTGTTGGGGCTGGTGGAGAGGCCGTGTTGCTCCTGGCATTCCTTCCAGAAGGTATGGACGTCCTCTGTCATATACAAAGTACTGAAGTACGTTTGGAAGAGGAGATGCACAAAGAGGCGGGGGAAATAGACTGTGAGGATCTGTGGGCAACAGGGCCCCTGGAGGATCTTCCACATCACCAGAGTTGCCTGTAGAGGACAAAGCAGCCCAAGACAGCGCTCAGTGCCGGGGCGTCCGTGTGGCAGGGCCTGAGCGTGGCAGGGAGAGGCCGGGGCAGACGCAGGGGGAGCAGCGGGCCTGGTGGCCCTGAAGCTGCCCCTAGGCCAGGTTTGTGGCCAGTGCCTGAAGCAGGGAGATGCAGTGGGGGAAGGAGGCAACAGAGTTGCTGGAGAGGCGGCCGGCCTTGCGGTGAGCAAAGGCCAGCTCCCGAAACTCACAGTCAGGGAAAAGACAGCCGTCTTGTCCCCATCAGAGGTGCCCAGGTTTTTCTGCGGCCAGCTCCCCACCACATTGATGAGGAGCGGTGTCACTTCCTCTGAAATCCAGGGCGAGAGCAAGATGGTCGTCCACATGGCCATAGCAGCTCTGCGGGGTCAGACACAGCACCGTGGGCTGGGCAGCAGCAGGGAGCTGAGCTGGCCGCCAGCTCTGCCTGTGCCCACTGGCCCTGAGCGGCAGCAGCAGCCAGGCAGCCCAGCCCTGTGGGGACAGGCCCCTGAGGGGCAGGCTGGCAGCACGGCAGCGGGCTCAGGGGCCGACTTTGTAGCAGGGCTGGCAAAGGGAGCAGCCAGAGGGCCCTGCAAGTCTATGTTGCTCACAGCCCTGGGCCGGGCTGTACAGGGTGATGGGCTGGGGAGCCCTGAGGCCTCAGGGCAGCTGGGCCCCATACCTGTCACACGTTGGGGCCACCCGCAGGAGAGTGATGGCCACATCATCGGGCTCTGCCTCGGCCACTTGCATCAGGGCCCAGTCCATCCTGTGCTCAGCAGCCTCATTGGCCATGAGCCACTGGTGGATGTACCTCACCACGCCGGGCACCTGGAGAAGGCACAGGGAGACTTGGAATGCTAGCAGAGGGAGTCAGCAATGTGCCCAGCTTCTTCCCCAGACAAGTGCTTCTCTTCCAGCACGCTGCCATGGCCTCAAAAGCTCCAAGTGAGCAGCAGGTGTGGCTTGGGAAAGCCAAGCAATTGCTGGAGGATCAAAGGCTGGCCACAGGCTGCTTACTTGCTCTGGATTGAAAAGAGCCGTCTCTACAAGCAGATCCAGCTGGGCAGCACTGCTCTGTTCTACCAAGACCTCTGAGGATGCCTTGACCTCAGTGTCCATGGGACTGGTGTCTTCCTTGCCAATTCTCTTGATGTATTGGTAAAGAAACTGTAGGAGAAGGGCAGGAAGGCAGGGAAGTTGCATGGAGTGCTCCAAGTGCGGTGATGGGCTGAGCAGTGCCAGCAGGCCCAGCGCAGGTGGGGATGGCTGCAGGTACCTGCGCTGCTCTGCGGAAGCGGCCACGGGCGGTGTCCTGCTCTTGTGTGCCGTCCATGGCTGCATCTGGCAAAGAGCAGCCAGAGCTGAGGGGCTGCGGGAGAGGCCGGAGAGCACAGCCCAGCCCTGCGTTCCCTAGGCAGGGACACTCTAGGGATGCCCCAGGGGATGCAGCACGGCCACTGCTGCGGGGGCAGCCCCAGCCCCTTTTTTGTGCTGTCCATGGGTGTGTGTCCACAGGACAGTGTGGGATGGGATGAGATGGGATGCAATGGGATGGGATGGGGCCAAGATGGCCGCAGGCACCAGCCCTGTGGCCCAGCTCTGCCACTCACCCTCCTCCAGCGGCTGCAACTGCTGCACCTCTTCGGTCTCTGGTGCTGGGGCAGCTCCAGGACCTTCTTCCTCGACCTCCTCCTCCTCCTTCTCCACCCAGGCCAGTTTGGGCACTCTTGGGGGTCGCTGCTCCAAATCTTTTAGACTCTCCAATCCTTTCCATAGGAACAGCACCAGGGGATGGCATGGCATGGAATGGGATGGGGCCAAGCTGGCAACAGGCACTAGCCCTAAGGCCGAGCTCTGCAACTCACCCTCCTGTGGTGCCTGGAACTCCTGCACCTCTTCAGACTCCTGTGCCAGGACAGCTCCAGAGCCTTCTTCCTCCTCCTGCTCCTCAAGCCAGGCCAACTTGGGCACTCTTGGGGGTCTCTGCTCCATGGCAGTGACTGGATTTCTGGCTACTTGCAGGAGAGATGGCTCGGAAAAGCTCAGAGTCAGCAAGTTCTGCAGTCGTGCCTGGAAGGCACCTGCAAGACTCAAGTCCTGGCAAGATTGCAAGACAGCGAGTCCTGCACTTGGGTCTTGAGGGCTCCTGCCAGAAGGACAGGAGGCTCCTCGACAGGGATTGTGGTCTGGTCTCAAGGGCAGAGACTGCAGGGATGGGCGACACGTCGGAAAAGCTCCGGGTCACCAAGTCCCACGGTCTGCCCTCAAGAGAACCTTAAGAAGGAAGGGTCAGCAAGGCCACAGGTCAGCAAGACCTGTGGTCTGGCCTCGAGGTCACCTGCAGTAATAGTGCTTCAGAAAAGCTCCAGGTCCGACACAAAGGAGCGCGCTGTGTGGGGGCTCCTCACAGCACCCCTCTGGCGCGTCCTGACCCGTCGCGTGCACCGAGCACTGTGGCGTGGCCCTGTCACCGCCAGCTCCTATGGCAGCACGTGTCACAAAGGGCCCTTTGACATCTGCTCCTGTTGCCACCATCCCACGGTGACCGTGCTGCAGCGTGTCACAAAGGGCCCTTGCACACCCTGCCCTCCGCCCTGGGGCCGCCCCCATCCCCCCCCAAGTGGCCCAGCTTGGAAGGAATCCCTTGCCCAAAGTGTCTAAGACAGCCTGACGGGATCTTTAGGAACAGCTTGTTAGAAATGAAATGGAGTCAAATTTATCAATAAGAATTTTATTGAAAACTTTGTAAAATTTACTCATGGAAATGTCTCGGTTTTTGGAGACAGGTGTCTGCTAGGGAGGGCAGGAGCCTCCCTTGGAATGAAAAATGTAGACCCCCTCCCTCCAAATTATGATAATCTTGAAATCAAGGGGCTCTCAGGCAGAGATCTGGGGATAGGAATAACAGTTCTTTACTAGTATTTATAACCAGGCAAACAAACAACAATAACTACAGCGTTAGCAAGAAAACAGAGCCAGGGACCCCGTGACAGCTTTCTGGGCTGAGACGGGAAAGGATGGAGGAGAGGCTTTGTTTCACAAACCCCCTCGAGTTGGCAGTCAGTGCTGGTGCTCCTGCAGGGCTCTGAGGAACACTCAGCTGGGAACAGCAGGGATGAGCTGAGATCCCGGGCCAGTGGCTGAGGTGGATCAGCAGCTCCGTGGCGGTGGCTGGCACTGCCACACGTCCCGGCAGGACAGGGGGTGCGAGGCCACCAAGGAAGAGGGAAGAAGGAGAAGAAGCAGCAGCTCCATCTGGGTGATGGCGAAATTCCCTTCTCCCCACCACAACAGCTCTGCACCCAAAGTGTTCTTCTCTGAAGCTGAAGAAGCCACCAAACTGTCCCCACCCTCCCCTTTTCCTGCCCCCTTCCCCCCCTGGGCCCAGCCAAACTCTTTGTTTTTCCTCAAGCACCCACCAGGTACCCGCAGTTAAGTTTTCCCTGCAAGTCATGAGTAAAAATTCCACAGGCAAGCCAGAACTAAATAGAAAAAAAATGACACCTATCCCCCAACACCTGTAAGTTGTATCTTGAGAGTCAGCCAGGATCTTTGTTTGCCAGAAACACCTCTGAAGTTTAATCAAGGCATTAGTCATCAAAATTATTTTGAAAATTTAAAGCTCAAAGTAGCCAAAATACTCAATGTAACTAATTGCTGGGTATGTTCTCAGCTCAGGTTGGGAGGAATGGGGTTCCCTCGGAGGGCTCACCCTGTGGGGTGGCCAAAACTCTGTCAATGGGCTCTGACTTGTAACGGATCCAGTGCAGGGACACTGACAGAAAACTGTGCTGTGGAACACAGGAATGCAATTGTCAGTTTTACAGGATTGACTGAGATTTCCCTTCAGGAGAAACCTTCAGTGTTCTAGTTGGAGGCCACAATGTGAAAGGATTTCTGTGCTTTACCATCACAAGCTTACTCATCCTTTTTCCTCACCCTCATTCACGTTAGGAACAATAATTCTGTTGTCCATGGAGCTGGCACCTTTTGTATTCCAGAATAATGTCCCCAAGGTCCTTTGCTGTTCAGCTTTACCGCGCTGTCTGTGGATAACAAGGCTTGCTGGGGTCCTTTTCCCTTTGGCTGGAGAGGTGCCGGGTCCCAGTCCCGGAGGGACAGCCAGGCTCCTGGCTGGAATTGGTGTGGAAGTCCCTCAGGGTCACATCAGCCTTCACATGGAGCCCCATGGATCTGAGCATTTTCCAAAGGGGCCGTTGGGGCAAACAGGGAGATTTGGTCTGGCAGGGTCTGTAAAACAATATCCCATCCCATTGACTTGTTCTGGCAGAGAACACTTGGCTGCAGGGACATATTCCCATTGTTCCTGCTCAGGTCTCAGGATTCAAACAGTGTAGTCTTTGCCCAGAGCTGTTCCTTCAGCTGGCTTGGGAGGGCCATTTGGCCTCTGGACCCACACTCTGGCTCCTTTATTAGGACTGCTGGGTCCAAACTCTTTTTATCCACAAATGGAGGCAATTTGAAGTGGATATTCTTTCTTCACAATTATTTTTTCAATTGCGATATCAATATTTCTTCTACCTTGTCATGGGGTTGAACAATCAAATCTTGTTCACTATTGTTTAACAGACTTACTTCAATTTCTCCTTGATAATCTGCATCAATTCCTCCTCCCGTGACATGAACCCTTTGCAAGGCCAAGCTCCAATGAGCAGTTATCAAACCAAAGTGTCCTGGAGGAATCTGAATTCTTATTCCTGTATTGTAAACTCTCATTTGCTTCTGATTTCTCCTAATGAATTCCAGTGCATGAAGGTCCAGCCCTGCAGCCTCTGGGCTGGCCCTGGCAGGGGCCATCACAGCCAGAACAATTTCCCAGGCAGTCCAAGTCTCACTGTCCATGGCTGTGTTTGCAAATTGGGTGCAGCCGTGCACACCCAGGGGTTTCCATTTCCCAGTGGGCCCATTGTTAAGGGCATGGAGCCCATCTGGGAGATGGGTTCTCTACCGGGACAGGTTCCCATCTCCCCGTTTTATCAACTGCTCTTTTAACAATTGTTCAACCAATCCTCTAGCTTGTAGATCGTGTGGTACATGAAAAACGCAGCAGTCTTAATCACTGTGTTTTTCCCAGGAACAGACAAAGCATTCCACATCACAGCATCACCAAACCCTATAAAAATAGCCAGTTTTATCCCTTCCTCCTATATTCCTTGTATACAGTTCACAATGTTTACCATTGACATTTGGGTCTTTGCTAGTCCTGTTTTGTAGGGTATTTTAGTGTTACAGTGAGCAGCCAAAGGTAACAAATTGGAATTGTCAGCATTATTTCACATTTTTGATTTTTAGTTATATATATAAATATATATTATTGTGTTGTTATTACTATTATTATTGTTATTGTTATTATTATTTTACTTGGACAAACAAACCTGAGCTAAAGACTAAAACCTTCTTCTGTCACTCCACGTGGGAGCATTCCGAAAACAATTGTTCCTTCTCTTGGTGCTGTTAACAAAATCCATCCTCGTCTTCCCAAACCCATGAGTTCTTTTCATTTTCCCATATGCAATGTTTGGATGCATTTTAAGACATCCAGCAGTTCAGCCTCTTTTAACCGACTGCCCCACTGCTCGCACGGTGCTCCGACCTCAGCCCCACTCCAGAGCCAGCGAACTCTGGGGAGAGCTTCCCTTCTGGGAATTACAGATGGGACTGATTCCTTACATTTACATTTTAAAAGTGACATTTTGTTGTGATCTGGCTAGACTTTGCCAGTTTTGTTTCAGCAGCGGGCAGAGTCAGCACCAAAGGCACAAACACCACCTGAAGGAATCAGTGTCACTTACTGCAGCTCCAAGCAGCAAAAGATGACAAAAGGAGCAGCTCAACAATGAATCCAATCATCAGTGCCAAAGATTGCCTGCAGGGATTAACAAAGATCCAGCACCAGTTCCCCTCAGACTTTGCCATCCCCAGATCCACCCATCAGCTGGGGAAGCTGTCACAGCCAAGGGCTGGAGAGCCACTCCAGACACTGGGAATTGCTGCAGGTGCCTCCAGCCACAGGTGAGGCTCCAACCCCGCTGTGAGAGAGGGCCCAGCTTTGATAGTGCTGAATAAACAAACTGACAGCACTTCTGGTGTGGGAACATCTGGTTTCATCCTCCTCTTGCGTCCCTGCCAAAGCCTGGCCAGGCCTCAAGGAGGAACCAAGGGAGTCGACCCTGACCATACACCCCAAACAAGGCCAGATGTGGGATTTCATGGCCTTGTCTGGCTTCTAAACACAGAAAGGTCAATCCATGTTTCATTGATGAGTGGATACATCTATCACAGTGTTCATGACCATGAATATTTCAGTAATGAGCAGATGGACAGGTAACCTTTGGCTGGAAGGTTCATTCAGAGATCACCTTTGGCTCAGGGCCTGTTGTTCAGGCCTCACTCAGGGCCTGTTGTGCAGACCTTGGCACTTCAGAAACGAGGTTTAGTGGGGGGCTTGACACTGCTGGGTGACTGGCTGGACTGGATGAACTCAGAGGTCTTTTCCAGCAGAATGGATTCTATAATACCAGGATTCTATCTGCTGCATTCAGCTAGGTCCATTACTTAGCAGCATTACTTTAGTCCAAAAGCCCCCTCTTGCTCAGCTCTTGTGGCCTGAGGCTTCAGCTCCTTCAGCTCCCGGTGCTGAGCTGCTCAAGCTGAAGGAGACAACTGGGAGAGAAGAATAAGTTCATTCAATTCCTTCTGGGACACGGAGAGGGGAAATGTGAAAACAGGAGCATTGTTTGGTGTGGCCTCCTCTCTGCTCTTCACACTTTCAGTGCTTTGACCCAGCCAAGAGCTTTCTCCAGGATTCAATGAAGCAGCTGTTCCTGCTCCCAGCTCTGGCTCTTCCCAGTCTCTGACCTTGACTGGTTTTGTCCCTCTTGCTGTGCCCTCTGTTCCCCCAGGGGGCTGCCCCAGACTGAGGGATCAGATCCAGGCACTGCTGCTGCTCCCTCGGGACCAGCCCCAGTTTGGTTGTTGCTGTCAGTGCCAGCAGAAGCCGTGGCTGGAGCAGCGGGTGCTGACAGTGCCCCAAGGCCCGGGGCTGGAGGGGTCCCTGGGCTGGGGCTGGGAGGGAGCTGCCCCTTGTTCTCCCTCTGCCTCCCGCAGAGCTGGGCCGGGCACAAGTGGGGCAGCAGAGCCAACAGGGGGCCTGCGAGTCTCTTGCAGCCGTGCCTGCTCAGAGTTTGGCCTTGGAGCTTCAGGTGGGCAAAGGCAGCTGCTCTGCTCCCTCTGCGTGTGCCCGTGTTCAGCACTGCTGCTCCATCAGTCTGTGCCCAGCAACGGGGAAAAGCCTCAGCCCTGCAGGGCCAGGAGCTGCCGGGCTCTGCCTGAGCAGCTCAGCCAGCGGGAAGGGAGCTGCTCCACACGGGAACCAGGAGCAAAGGACATGCCTTTTCTAGGACATGTTTTCTGTAAAAAAAAACAACAAAAACAACAAAAGCAAGCAAAACCCCCCCCCCCAAAATATGAAAGATAAAAATTACCCCCAAATGTGTAGTGAAAAATCTTCTATAACACTGGAGTAAGAAAGAGGTAACTGATCTTTTGAAAAAGAGAACTCAGCTTTGATTTTAGTTCCTTAGTTTGTTCACGTGCTAGTGAAAAGGATCCATTAGCTGCCTTCCTTGAGAGATTTTATGGATGTTTTCCAATATTAAGATATTTTACACTGCAGTTAAAGGAATAGAAAATTGAAATACATGTTCTTCATGACTGTGTCTTGAGTGTAAAAATTTGCAGTTTGGAACTTGGTCCTAAATGATGAGTTCGGCGGGAGAAATGCAGCACTCAATATGAATGATCAGCAAGTCTCATTTATTGGTAACTCTAAAACCACTTATATAGCATCAATAATTAGGCTCATACAAAGTGTAAAAACAAGCTCATTATTGGATATTTTTATTTAAGGTCAACTCCACCTAATTCCACATTCCTGTGATCGTTCTTCTATGCTGAATTCACATTCTTCTGATCACAGCGTCCTGTTCTCAGTTAACAGTTATCACTAAGGCCTTCCTGACCTTGCAACATCTCACACCAACTGTACTCTATTGTCTCATTCTTTCCCAGCTAACTGCTGCATGGGAACATGACCTTTGCTCTCTAGCCATTCCTCTACAATTCCCCTGTTTTCTTTTTGTACTAACAAAACTGTAGAAGTAGCCCTTTTCATCATGTTTTGCAAGCATTGCAGTATGCAAGGAATAAACAGTAACACAATCACAATGATCAATATAACAACAATTGCCATTTGTGCCAAATATTTTAACCATCCTGTGAGACCTAGGGATTGAAACCATTCCTCTAATGGATTTGTTTCCATGGTTAATATTTTCATATTGTTCTGTAGTTGTCGGAGATGAGCATGAATAGACACTGAATGGTCAGAAATATTCATGCAACACATTCCATCAAAGTCTTCACAGCCATGGCCCTGTGCTAATAGTAAAAAATCAATAGCAGCTCTATTCTGCAATACAGCATGCCTAACACTCTTCATTTCCAAAAGCAAATCAGAGAAAACCTTTGATGTAATATTAAACTGTTTTCCTGTCCAACATGCCAGTCGTCGTAACTGTGTTAAGGCTTGAGCACTAGATACTCCAGGTGTAAAAAGAGATGACACAATCACTGTAGGACGTTCCCAAAGTTCAACCTGATCCTTGCATTCTGGCCCCAATTGGAACACACTTCTCTTTGTTCATAACCTGATTCTATTGGCTCCTCATAGTTGCTGTATAGTGGGTGCAAACAATGTCAATTTCCCAAAATAACAAGGCCCTCCATAAATGTTTGCTGGCAGTCCTTGCCATGCACGATGTCCACAGATTAGAAAAATACCAGGTGGTAATTGCAGAGGTGAACTGCTAGAATTTACCTTGTGAGACCAATTGCCACAGTATGCATCATTATTCTGCAAATACAGCAAATTTTGTGGAGAAATATTTGTACCATTTGGCCCATGAGACTTTTTTGCATGATTGTTCCTAGCCCAATTGACAAAAGTTAAACAATAATTGCTAGGGGCTGAGCCTAACAGTCTTAACTCTCGTGGCTCCGACCCGGTAACATTTAAACCTGTAGCAATGTACCAAATTTGAGCACCAATGGGATTTGCTGGGATTAAACCTGTGTCACAAATATTGATCGTGAATCTACCTGATGGAATTTCACATAATGTTTTGTTTGCTTCCTTGGGCATTTTCCAATTCTTTGTCCATTTTTTAAACATTGTGGCATTGAGTGAATCATCTAAAGGTGCGCCCACTAAACAAGTTCGAAAAGGATCTGAAGGGGTGGCCATTGAAAGGCAAAAATTATCCTGTCCAGTTTGATTGGCCCACATTATCCACATATTTTGTCTTTCATCAATGTCTATCAAGAGCCCCTCATTTCTTTTTATCATGGTAAACCACTACAACAACCGGATCAAAGATAGTCTCTTAAGGACTTTAAAAAGATTGTGGCAGTTCAGCCAGCACCTTGGCTGGATCCCATGGGAGATCTTGCTTCCCTTTTCTGTTACCCCTCTGCCTTGCCCGTCGATTCGGTTGCTTCGAACCACGGGCTGTTCCATCTTCTCGGCAGCAGGGATAACTTTCAGGGAAAGACCCTTTCTCTCGAGACTGCCGTTTTAAGAATTGCTCCCAATTTTTATTTTTTACCCCTGGAATATCACACCTGACCTGTGTAAGTGTTTTATGACAGTGTATCGTGGTTATTTCAATAATATACGGCAAAGGGGTATTAGGATGATAACAATAATTTTCTGGATTTATCACAAAAGCAAAAATCTCCCACCATCTATCAGATCCTTTTTCAAATTGTCCTGTTTGCACACCTTCCTGTAATGCAACCTCAGTGAAATTTCTTTCAAAGTTGTAACACTCTGTACAAATCCCTCTTGGGGATCGACCCCACTTAGAATGTGCCCACCACTTTTCTTTACACACCTTACAAATGTAACATACAAAAGGATAACATTCACACTCTGGTACTGTATACAAGATTTTCATGTGAGAGTTCATCAGATCCCGTCTCTATGTTGATGGTAGAGAGCGAGAAGTATCTGCAGAATTTTCTGGATCAGCTGAAGGTAAATCCCTGGGATCAGCAGGTTTAGTCCATCGGCTCGGCACCCAGACAGGCCCTGTGGGGGTAGACACACAAAGATAACCACGTCCCCAATAGAGTACCTTGCTGGGACCTCCCCACAGTCCTGTTTTTGGATCTTTATAGACCAATCGGTTTGCCCAGCATTTCTTTCTCCTAAACCCACATCCCATTTGTGACTACAAATATGGATAATAGCAAAGGCAGCAGTCCTCAACTTTACTGCTCTTTGAAGCTGCAAAAACAGTACATATAAACGAGGATTTTTTACTTCCTATATGTCTGCTTTTTCAATACGTTCACTCACTCCTGCAACATATAAAGAATCAGTTACCACATTAACAGGACCCTTAAACTGCACCAAAACCCAAACAACAGCGACTAATTCCAGAGTTTGTAATGTGTCCTCCTTTTGAGCTGGAATAATATGATGATTCCATTGTCCTTGTGAATCTTGCCATGTAGCAGCAGCTGTGCGAGATTTCTTTCCAGCATCAGTGAACACCGTTGATGCCCCTGGTAACGGCACAAATGATCGTTTGGGCTTTTCAATCCAATTCTGCTGGCCTATCCATCGTAGTGGTATTCGAGGCACCTCCCCAGTACTGACCACACTGCTGTTGTCAAGCAATGCTTCTTGCAGTGTGGAGCTGTGAATTAAATACCAGTCTAAAGTGTCCTTTTTTATTGGTATCTGAATGACAGCTGGATCTGCACCCATAATTTGTCACAATCGCTTCTACCTTTGTTTTATTAAATCTGCTAAAATTTCAATTTTTTGAATTAAGCTATGTCTCTGTTGTAGTGGTGGCAACAACCACTCTAGTACCCATATCTCCCCTGTTTCCTTTTGTTGCTGTGTTAAAGCACTGATGAGATGTTGAAGTCCAAACCATACAGTAAAGTTAATGTCCAAGTCTGGATCTCGCCTACGAACAACACCTGTCTGGATACCGTCCATTATTTTATTGAGAGCTTCTTGTTGTTCACTGGTGACCTGTATAGGTGCTGTAGGATCAGTACCTTTTAACAAAGGTCATAAGGATTGTGAAAGTTCATTAGGAATACCCACAACAGGTTTAAGGCATTGCAAATCTCCCAGCAATCGCTGAGCATCATGAACAGTATGAAGTGACATGTTCAATGACAGTTTCTGAGGGGCAACATACTGCTTGGTTAAAGTCCCCCCGAGATATTTCCATGGGGATGACTGCTCTATTTTCTCAGGTGCAACAACCAGTCCATTCTGAAGTAGTTGTGTTTGAATGTCCTTAACTTGTTTATCTGCAAAAGGTTGTGACTGAGCAAAAAGAATATCATCCATATAGTGATAAATAATAGTTGTAGGCCATCGAACACATAGTGGCTGCAAAGCATTATCAACATAAAGCTGGCACAAGGTAGGAGAATTACGCATACCCTGTGGTAAAACTGTCCATTCAAATCTCTTGTCTGGTTCTGCTCGATTTAATGAGGGCAAGGTAAAAGCAAATCTGCAAGTATCCTGTTCATGCAGTGAGATAGTGAAAAAACAGTCCTTTAAATCAATTATTAACAAGGGCCAATCTTTTGGCAACATTGCAGGATTGGGCAAAGCAGATTGCAGTGCCCCCATTGGCTCCATTTGTTCATTTAGTGCATGTAAGTCGTGCAATAATCGATATTTTCCAGATTTCTTTTTAATAACAAAAATAGGAGTATTCCAAGTGTCGTTCCGATTGGGAACGGCGATAAAGAACGACACTGGACTCTCAAGGGAGTCACAACACAAGAATTCCTTAGTTTATTGCTTCAGGCCTGTCTTATAGACAGATACGTGGAAAGGTACAGAAAAGAAACTCTTATTGGTTAGCAAAGTGCTACATCACTATCATTGGTCAGTGGGGCTCACCACCCTCTGACTTTCTCTTGCAAGGAAAACAAGGGACAGACAAACAGCACCTGGCAGTTGTTTTCTGTCTCTGAGGATTGTTTTGAAATCCTCCTTTGAATTCCCAGGCTAGCTTCTCAGGCAGGACTGAGAGGCTATGGGCCTGCAGTCTTTGCAGCTCCCTGCAGCCTGTTCCAAAGCTAGCATCCATAACTCACCCTTTTCTGTTAGAAAAAATAAAAAAGGCAGTGTTTGTTATATCCTACTGGGCCCTTGTAGGACAGAGAACAAACACAGCTCAAGAGGTTTCTTTACTAGAACTTTGAATGGATGCTGATCTAGAATTAATTTAGAATTTTGGCTTATGTTTTGGTATTTAAGAATTGTTCTCCTTGCAAGGACTTGATGGTTGACTCCAATGTTTCTAATTCAGTGAATTAGTACACATACTATATACAACACTATATACAACATTGTTAGTCTGTTCGAATTGACAGTCTAACTTGTCAATAGAGTAGTTTGAAAGAACACCAAAGTGATAAAAACAATGCACAATGCAATTTATGCTGCTTTGATCCCCTCTTCTTATCCCGTTTTTTTTTTTTTGTTTTTTTTTTTTTTTTTTGTTGTTTTTTGTTTTTTTGGTTTTTTTTCTGGATTTTTTCTTCAAATATAATTGAGGGGGTTTTTGAGGGATTTATAAAGATTACATGGTTGCTGTTATTGTTCATCGGGTTTGAACAGTAGTTCATGAATTCCAGGAAGGTTCAGGGAACTTGAAGTTACCATCTCTTCGCGGCTGGTTGTCAGTTCTGTAAACACAAGACTTAAAAGGTACAAAGTGAGTAAATTTGGGTCCCGCAGTGACTGCAGGACTTTGGTTTGCTCAGGTCGCCGGAGCTGACGGACTCGTTGAGGTATTTCTTTGGGTTGGTGCAGAAGGTCCCGGTGGAGGGGCCTGCCGCTGTCTTTCTCTCCCCCCGCCACCTTTATGGGTGCGGGGGGGCTTCTGTTAGAGCTCAGATTGGGAGCGCAGCACGACAAGCGCTCTCTCTCCCTCCCGCGCCTCCCCGCTGGAGCGCGGGGGGAGCGCAAGGGTGAGCGCAGCCGAGCACGGAGGAAGCGAGGTGGGCGCAGGGCTAGCGCGTCCCGCGCACGCGCGGGGCGAGCGAGGTTCGCCGGCCTCCCCCGCCGCTTTTTCGCCGGTACTTCGGACGCGGGCGAGCGCGAGATGAGTGCGGATTCGCGGATGCGCGGGTCGCGCAGGCGCGCATGGGGGGAGCGAGGCTCGCTCCCCTCCCCCACTCCGCACCTCTCCGCTGGAGCGCGGGAGAGCACAGGGGAGGCCTGGGCTCTCCCCCCCTCCCTCCCCCGCCGCTTCTCCGCCAGCACCTCGGATGGGCCGCAGCGGGGGTGTTTGCGCTTCTGTTCGCGGCACAGAAGGAAGAAGCTCGGACAGCGCGGAGGGGCTGGAGAAAGGAGGTTCTGCGGCCGCCAGCGGTGGCGCTTTTGGCGCCGGCGGAGGCTTTGCGGGTGGCACAGGCGGAGGCGGGCAGTCTCTGCTTTCCTGCCGCTTTCCCGTTGGCAAAGCCCGCGCGCCCAGCTCCATGGGTGACGGGCGCTCAAACTTTTCTGGAGAGGGAGATCTCTGGTTCGCAAACTGCTCCTGCCCGCGGTTAAAGTTCTGTAAGGGTCCAGGCAGAGCAGCGGGAGCGCTACGCTGCTCATCTACGGTCTTATCTCCCAGTTTCTCATCTTGTACAAAGGAGGCACCTCCGGCATCTAAGTTTTTCATCCCGGTTTCACTGTCCTCAGACTGGCTCCGTTTCAGCGCTTTAAAAAGCACTCCCCAGGTGGCTGCCAGGCTACACACGCTGATATCTCCGTTAATGAATTCCGACCATAAATGGTTCTCTATTGACAGCCAAAGTTCGAGATCAAAGGCATTGTCCATAGTTATATCAAAACCTTGCTCTTTAACCCACTGAAATAAAGCACGCATGGCATCTTCAGAAACACTGAGTCCCATGCGGGGCAGGGCATCCTGCCATGCAAGGTAGGCAAGCTGTTCATCAGCTGAAGTACAGTTCCCCATTATGAGGACTTTATCTTGGCGGCTCCGCGAATGCAATTATGCACACGCTATCGGCTCAGACCCGGGATTTTGAGCTCTGCTTCACCAAGATAGGCCGTTCCAAGCCCGCTCACCGGCAGGGCTCCACTATCCCGTTGGTTTCCAGAACCAGCTTCCTCTAGGAAAGCCCGGAAGAATTCCACTTACCCCTCTAGGGGGAAGGGCTGGCTTTTTCCCGCTCGCGGCTTACCCTCAGGGGATTAGCAGATCACGTCGGTTGCTTTCTGACCTCGGGGGTCGGCTGCAGTTTATGTCGGGTTACCGGACCTCAGGGGTCGGTTCAACTTCACGTCGGCGGTCACCAGATGTCGTTCCAATTGGGAACGGCAAGAAAGAACGACACGGGACTCTCAGGGGAGTCACAACACGAGAATTCCTTAGTTTATTGCTTCAGGCCTGTCTTATAGACAGATACGTGGAAAGTACAGAAAGGAAACTCTTATTGGTTAACAAAGTGCTACATCACCATCATTGGTCAGGGGCACTCTACCCCTCTGACTCCCTCCTGCAAGGGAAAACAAGAGACTGCAAGGCTGTTTAGTGTCCCTGAGAATTGTTTTAATTCCTTCTCATATTTTTCCCAGGATACTTTCTCAGGCAGCCGGAGGAGCCATGCGGCCTGCAATTTGTACAGGCACTGTGGTTCAGATTTAGCATCCATACAGACATCTCTTCCAGGGATGTTGCACAGGGACTGCAAAGAGCTTGGAGAGTGACAAGACACCAACCCAGAGGTCCTCTGGCCCCTGTGCAGCTTTGGCCATTGTCCTCTAACATTTGGTACCCAGGGTCTTACCCGACACCCTTGCAGTGCCCAGTTGTCAAAAGTAGAAGGGGATCTCAGCACACCTTGGCAGGGTTCTGATCTGGGCTCCCTCCTAGATTGGAATCACAACTTGCATTATCCAGAGGCCCTGCTGGATGACGGCTTGAAACACTTGAGAAATGCTGGAGGTAAGTTCTCAATGGTCCTTTCCTGGCAGAATAAGCAGTTTCAATGTCCTGGCACCACTGTAGGTGTCAGAACAGAGACATACACGTGTGTGCCCTCGCCCATCGCGTTCCCCTCACCACTCCCGTGGCTCAGTGCTGCCTGTGCAGATGAGCAGAGGTGACAGAAGCTTCTGTGGCTGTTGAGTTACAGGTGTGTCTGCAGGCAGGACTTTCCCAGCTCCTGGGTTGGTAACTGTACGCAAGCCCGGCTCCCATCGCAGGGGTGAGTGGTGTGTCCCTCCTGACCCCACAGGCTGAGCACTGGTTTTCTGGGATCCATTCCTGCAAAGGGGAACTGTTTTCTCTTAAGGTCCTCCAAGTGGAAAGAACAAAGCTGCAGGACACCAGAAACTCCATGTGCCATCAAAACCCATGAAACAAATGCTGAAGGAAATGCTGCAGGGAGGACAAGGTGGGTCCATGTCTCTCAGCCTTCTCCTGAGACTCAGCAGCCAGGACCCCTGCTCTGGCCCTGTCACCCCCCATCAGGGATGTTGCACAGGGACTGCAAAGAGGGTGGAGAGTGACCAGAGCCAGCCCAGAGCTCCCCAGGCCCCTCTGCAGCTTTGGCCATGTCCATTGACATCTGGTACTCACGATCTAACCCAAACCCCTTGCAGTGCCCACTACCCCAAGGCAGAAGTGGATCCCAGCGCACCATGGACGTAGTTCTGATCTGTACTGGCTTCTAGACTGGGATCAGGACATGGATTATCTGGAAGCCCAGCTAGATGACAGTTGGCAAGACTTGGAGAATGCTGGAGGCAAGTTCTCAATGTGCTTTTCCTGATGGAATAATGTCAAGGTGGCAAGAGCTCACTCATGTGCCATATCCCTTAACATAATCTCAGGGCTGAAGGATTCTGGAAGCCTTGCCCTGCTCCCTTCTGGAGCCTTGAGTGATCCCCCAGCATCGCTGTCAGTGGGAGGAAGGAGCATTTAGCTGTCAATCTTCTACCTGTGTGCAATGCCAGTGTCTCCTTCCATGTGCTCTGTGCAGCCACGGAGAGGAGCAGAGAGGGAAGGGGCTGTGCCCCGGGGCTGTGCCTTGTGCAGCTCCTTTGCCAGCCCCAGGGAGCCTGAGGATCTCCTACAGATCCACAGGAGCTCTTCAGTCCTGCCTTTCCTTGCAGCCAAGCCTCCTGGTGAAGGTGATCTGGCTTCCCAACCCACGTCCAGGACTGAGGCTCGGGGAGATGGCGAGGGTAGGTGAAGGCCTTTCCTCCTGGGAGAGCTGCCAGCTCAGAGCCCAAAGCTCAGCCAGGGCAGCATCGCTGCAGGTGTCAGGACAGAGCCGTGCACGTGTGTGCCCTCACCCTGCACAATCCCCTCACTACTGCTCAGAATTGGCAGCTTTTTGGAGGAGGGAGGGCCCTGGCCCTGGCCCAAAAGCCAAGGCATTTTTTGAACCTTATCCCCGTATTTGACAAGCATGAGGTCCTGAAAATGCCAGCACCCAAATCAAGAACTTCTCCATCTGGTTCAGCTGTGCCTCTTCCTTTCTCAAGGGATGGACCAAAAGACCATGCAGGTGGAGACGTTTCCCAGAGGAAGCAGTGGCTCATTGGCAGGAAAGAAGGCAATGTCAGGCACAGGCCCAGACACAGGAGGTAATTGCTGTGCTGGGCTCAGCCCTTGGCGGGGCTGTGTGCCAGCAGCTCTTCCCCTAGGGCTGGCCCTTGCATGACCCAGCAGCAGCCAAAGCTGGAGGCACCTTGGCTTCCAGGCCTCTGGAGCTCGTTTCCAGCTCCTGGGAAATGGGACTCATGCACCAACATCTATCCCACTGCAGCTGCTCCCAGAGGTAGCCGTGAGCGCCCAGAGGCCCAAGGCACAGGAGCAGCCCCGAGCGGGAGCCCTGCCACGAGCCCAGGGCCACAGCCAGCCCTGGCTCCCAACTGGGCAGGGGCTGCACTGGCCCCTGACAGGGCCTGGCTCTGTTCCCTTGGGCTGGGGGAGATGTCATGGAGAAGGGAGGCTCAGGGGTGGCAGTGGCTGCTCAGGGATGGGTTTGGCCCGTGTCCCTGGAAGGAGCCACTGCCCAAGCAGCTCTGCTGTCCCCCGGGCTCTGCTCCCGGCCTTCTGGGCTTTGTTGGGTGGCACAGCCTGTGCCAAGGGCCAACAAGGTGCCTGCAGGTCCCAGCTCTGGGGGAAACAGAGAACATCCTGGACATACCCACCATGCTGCCAGCTCAGCAGCGCAGCACAGCACGGGCTCTCACTGCCCATTGCTCCCACAGATGCAGCCAGCACCACAACACGTGTTCCCAATTCCCAGAAGGACATCGGAAGAGGTTTCTGTCAGGGAACACGCTGTTGGCCAGAAGTAATGGCAGGCCTGATTTGTTTGGTGCATTTCTTCGTTTTATGTGGTGTTGGAATCTGGTATTGCTGGAAGACAAAACGGTGAGTGTTTTGTTCATCTTTCCCTCAAACAGCTTCTTTTGAAAGTCTATTGTAGAATAGAAACATTCCCAGTGAGGCTGCTGTGGACCTGTAGATGGTCAGTGGTCCAAATAACTCTGCCAAGAGTTCTGCTGCTGCTCAGGCTTTTAATTGGCCTCTTAATTGCTGGGCCTTGTCCTGGGGAGCCCGCTGGGGCTGCAGCCAGTGCTGGCTCCCACTGAGGCTGCCTGGCCAAGAGCAGCCCCAGGAGCAGCGGGCAGAGGCAAAGCAAGGTGGGCAGGAGAAAGAGCGGGGACGAGATTGCCCTTGAAAGGCAGAGGCGCTCTGGGGCCCGCTCCTGGCCAGGGACCCTGCCCAGAGCCATCCCCTGCTCGCCGGGGCCTTGAGGGGCAGCTGTCCAGCTGGGCCAAGCTGTGCCAGCAGCTCCAGCCGTGCTGGGGAGCCTTGGCCGCTCTGGGCCCTGCTGTGCAGGAGGGTCCCTGCGTGCCAGCGGCAGCTGGGGGGCTCAGCCACCTCCTCTCTCCACAGGAGCACCTCTGCACCTCCAGATGTCCTGCCAAACACATTAGTCTGGGAGACCTGCACCTGTCATCCTCCATCTCCAAGCCAGTGTCCATTTTCCCTGCCACAGCTCCATTTTCAGCTTATTGCTGTGCCGCCAACACCCAGAACAGGACCCTCTGTCCCTGCAGGTGCTGGCCCTGGTGCCTGGCCAGGCCTGAATGTGGGCCCCTCCTGCCAGGGAAGGGCTTGAGCAACACCTTTGGGCTTCTGCTCTGGGCTCTGGCTGGTACCACCAGCACTGGCACAGCTGCTTGGCTGGCCACAGCCTTGGCTGGGCAGGCAGCAGCCGGGCATGGGGTACCATGTCATCTTTGTTTTTCATTTGTAGAAATTAGAAATTTTAGAACTCTTTAGAATTATTATTGATAGAAAGTAACCCAAAATATTTCTTCCCAATTTCCATAGTTGTTTAGTATTTTTCAAATTAGTTTTAGAATTCTGAAAAGGCAACCGCGTTTTGTCTTTGCTTTTCATTTTTAGAAATATGAAACTTTTAGAAATATTTAGAAATATTTTTTGTAGAAAGAAATCTACAAACATTTTTTTACTTATTTCCATAGTAGTTCAGGATTTTTCAAGGTAGTTTTAGAATTCAGATAATCTTGGAACATTTTACACATCTAGAATAAAAACTGAAATTGCATTCAATTGGTAATCTTTATTCTAGGAAGAACTAAGACACCCCAAAACACCCAGCCTACTGGAGAGGCTCTTTTCCTGCTGGAGATTTGTACCTCGTCTCAACAACTAACCTAAGACCTTTCCCCAGATATTTTTCGGGACTTCTGACAAGCTCCCCTCTTAGGCTTCAGAGGGAATCTTTGAGCACAGTGAGAATCCCCCGCTGTGCAGGAGGGTCCCTGTGAGCCAGCTGCAGCTGGGACCTCAGCCATCTCCTCTCTCAATAGGTGCCCCTCTGCAGCTTCACAAGAAAGGCCAAACACCTCCCTCAGGGACACCTGCACCACACATTTCACATTTCCATGCCCATGCCCAATGTCCCTGGCACAGCTGCATTACCAGCTTGCTGCTGTGCAGATGCTGCCACCACCCACAGCAAGGCCCTGTGTCCCTGAAGGGACCCGCCCTGCTCTGTGGCCTGGACTGAAGGTGGGTCCATCCTGCCAGGGCAGGGCCCAGCACAGCTCTTCTGCTCCAATAAAGAGATGGAGCTCTCACCCCAGTGTCCAGCTGGTACCACCAGCAAAGCCCACACAGCACCAGCCCTGGCTGAGCTCCATGTCCAGGAGCAGGCAGAGCTGACCAGAGTGTGGGTGGCAGGAGCCAGGCAGGGGCTGCTGTGACCAGCAGCGGGGCACTGAGGGGCTGGGGGAGTCCGTGTTGAGCGTCCCTGGGATGAGGGCACATTTCCTTCAGTGGCATCACCTGGGCCTGGACCTCCTCCAGTGCCAAGCCCAGGAAAAGAGGAAACCATCAAGAGCATCTCCCGGGACACTGCCTGACCAGCAATGTCAGCAGGCAAAACCAAGGTTTTGTTTAGCAATGACCCTTTGAAGAAGTCAAAGACTGACAGTCAGGGCAGTCCAGTAGTACAGATGGGAGTACTTCCCTCTGGGAAGGGGCTCCTGTCACTTCACAGTCTCCATCCCCTGCTGGGAACCGCAGAACTCCGGCCAGCCCTGCTCCCCCCATGCCCTTGTCAGACCTGGGGGGGAGGAGGCTGAACCGGAGCCCTGTGACCTCTTCAAAAGCCAGAAACCAAAGAGAAAGAGAAATTCCTGGGATTAAGGTTTAAAGGGTGGTGTTCACAGGTTGATGTCACTCTTCAATGGTTAAAACTACTGTCAGTTCTCAGAAATGGCCAGGTACTGGCCAGGAGGAAAAACTCCCATCAGCCTCCAGCAACCTTAACTTCCATAGCTGTTTCTCTTTTTTTTTAAATGTCAATATATCAAACACCACAGCAGTAACAGCCCCAGTGTTCCACTCTCTCTGACACCACAGCAGTGACAGCCCCAATTTCCTCCTCCCTGTTACACCTGTCGTGGTTTTAAAGCATTAGTTCAAAAATCACTGGAAAACTTATTCATTTCTTGCTGTGAGATGTGGATTATGAGAAGGGCAAAAGATGCTTAAAACTTAAAAGGAATAGAGTAAGTGTCGTGGTTTTAAAGAAGTAACTAAACAAAATTACTAGAAAACTCACTTATTTCTTCCTATGAGATATGGATTAGAACAGGAGCAAAACAGGCTTAAAACTTCAAAGGAATAAATAAAGTTTATTAATAAAACTACAAGAATAAGAACACCAGAATAAACTTCCAGAAAACACTTTTAACCCCCACTACCCAACCATTCTCTTGTTCACATGACAACATAGAGACAAAAAACTTTGGAACTTTGGTGTTTAAAAGAGTCCCAATTCCTGTTAGAGTCTTTTCATCAGACTTTGTATAGTAAAAGAAGTCTTCTGCTAATCTATGGAGTTTTTCACACGAAAACCATTTCTGTTATAGTTTTCTATTTTCCTGATGCCAGCTGCCCAGAAATCTGTCACCGGTTCACTCCTCCCATTTCCCATCACTCTGAGGTGTGTATGGGTCAATGAGTCTAGGGATGTCATTTTTAAGGATGAGTTATTCAAAGGCAAAAGTTCTCTTCATCTGTCTCTGTGAGCTTCCCTGCAAACAGAAGTTTTCTCTTTGCCTCTCAAAATGCATCAAATCTTCAACTATTACTTCTCCCCGCTCTGTTCCAGCACCTCACTGTATCACAATTACTCCACCTCTTGCTCAAAATCCACCCTTTGAACACTCCATTCCTCCCAATATACTTTGTCATGAATTAAAGGAGTTTTTTCAGGACACTATTGTCCATCCCCATAGCTTTAACAGACAAATATTTCAGCTTATAAAGCATCTCCTTATTCTCTCTTCCCCATCTAAAACTTAACTCTTTTCCTCACTGTCTTTGGTAGTTTTATGATGTCTTCTTCATGTTGCTTGTCTCTCTCTCTCTGTCTCTCTGGGAAAAAGGAGTAATCTGTACGTTTTATCCAGGTAGTAAAAGAGTTAAAGTCTTGGAGAGCTGCAGATGTTGATGGTGTCAGGTTTCAGTCCAGCAGCAGAAACTGCAAACCAAGCCAGGCCGGCCGGCTCCGTTTCTCCCCCCCCGCCCTCTGCGGCCTTGTCCGGCCTGGAGGGGGGAGGAGGCCGAGACAGAGCCTGTTACCTCGTCAGAAGCCAGAAACCAAAGAGAACAAGAGAGCCCTGGCTTTACATCTCAAGGTGGTGTTCACAAGTTGATCTCACTTTTCAATGGTCAAAACTGCTGTCAGTTCTTAGAAATGACCAATAACTGGTCACAAGAAAAGACTCCCATCAGCCTCTCGCAGCTCAAACTTCCTCCCAGCTCCCAAAGCTGTCTTAAAGGTCAAGTCACTCCATGAAAAAGCCCTACCAAATTCATGAACCATCTCAAAAATCTCCACCTATTTCCACAAAATTCACAAAAAATCCCCCAAAATTCCCTAGATCTTTTCAATATCCCACAAAATTCCAGAAGCATCCCAAAAAATCTCCACAAATCTCCACAAAATTCAAGGAAAATGCATCAAAATTCTTCACGTCTCCTCCAAATTCTACAGAATTCAAGAGAAATTCCACAAAAATACAGAAAAATCCCACACAATTCCCTAAATCTTCTCAAAACCCCTCCAATTCCAGAGACATCCCACCAAATCTCTACAAAATTCCACAAAATCTAAGAAAAATCCCACAAAATTCTTCAAGTCTCTTCAAAATCCCTCAAGATTCCAGAAAAATCCCATAAAATTATTTAAACTTTTGCAAAATCCCATAAAACTCAAAAAAATCTCAACGAAATTGCAAAAACTAAAAAAAATTCCTAAAACTTCCCCAAACTGTACTAAATTCCAGAAACATCCCACAAAATCTCCTCAAATTTCCACTAAATTCCACAAAAATCTCACAAAATTCAAGAAAAATACCTCAAAATTCCCACAAAATATATTTAGAAAGGAAGATCCCACAAAATTATTTAAATCTGCTCAAAATCCCACAAAATTTCAGAAAAATCCCACAAAATTTGAGAAAAGTCCCACAAAATTATTTAACCTACATTTGTCTTGGCAGTTTTAGATCCTGGCTGCTCTTGCCCCTCTTCTGCTTGCCACCTGAATTTTAGCAGTACAGCTGCAATTGCCTCTTCCAATCAATGCTACCCACTGTGCTTTTGTGATGGGGAACTCAGGATTTTTGTTTCAGGCATCATGAGTAGCAGACATTAAAATGCTCCCAAGTCCCTGAGCACTAAGTCGAGGGGAATTAAAGCCACACAGGTCACATTTGCACTGCTCAAACACAGCCCTGTTGCTGCTGCTGCTGCTGAAATAGAATCAACTGACAGAGGCCATCACAGAAATTGCCTCTACAGTGAAAAATAAAATGAAAAAATCCACCAGGAGAAAGAAAAACCAGAACTTCCCAATTCACTTCATTGTTTCTTCTGAGCAGCAGAAGAAAAAGGAACAGGGCACCTTTCAGGCAGTTCCACAAGCTCAGGGTTCTCATTTCCTGGGGAATCGGAGATGCAATTGGTCTTGTTAAAAGGATAAAAGCAAAGGGAATGAATTGGGAATTATTAGGAAAAAATGACCCCTCTTACACACAAAGTTCACCAAGTCATTCCCTGCATTTCTCCTTTTCACAGTCTTTCTGTCATCCACTGAGAGGTCCAGCTTATCATGTTCTGCTGCTTATCATCAACTGATTGTGCTCTTGATTTCTACCACTGCAAAAGATATAGAATCATCTCAACTGAACACAGAAACAAACTCTCTCTGTCAGCCCATCTTCATGTTCCAGATCACTTTCAACATGTCCATGGGGCTGTTGGAATGATGAGCTCTCCACTGCTGGCTGCAGGCTCTGGAGATTCTTTCTCCACATTCAGCCAGGCCTGTATTCCCTCACAATTCCTGGTACCTCATCATGTTTTCTTTGGCTAGAAGAGTAACGATGAAAACCTTAGCAATGGCACAACTCCCCAGTGCACAAGGAAAAGAAAGAACAAGTTGTCAGGTTCTTCAACCATTTGTCCTGCTTTGCTGCAAGAGTTGTGCTGCACTCACAGTGTGGGGAGCCAAGAGAAGCTGCAGCTGGGGGCACATCTTGTGACAGGAGCTGCACCTCGTTCTCCAGGACAGGTTTTTGGAAAGAACAGACAGGACTGTGGAGAAAAATATGGGAAAATTGAAACAGCTTTTTAAAGAAATGAAAATAAAATCAAAAGAAACAACCAATATATTTTTTCTCTATTTTCCTCTATTTATTTTTATGTTCCCCTTTTCCATCTTGCACTGTTTCTCTATCCCATTCATTCCAAATGGATCTCACCTCTAAGATTTGAGACTTGGCAAGTTTTAGACACTGTAAAATACCATGAGCTATAGCCAGTTTGCCTTCCCCTGTTTTCCTTGGAAAGCAATGCTGGAGACACAAGTGCAGTGCTTGGCTCAGGTACAAATTCTGCATTCAGGGAATGTGCTCAGACAGTGTTTGACGCTCAGCAGGGACAAGGCACAGCAGCAGCCAAGGGCATTGCTGTGCCCCTGTGCAGGAGTCCAGACTCTGGCTCTTGGCTCACCAGGGCAAAGTTCCCGTGTTTGGCCAGGCTCAGGGGCTGCCCGGGGAGCGCGGGGCTCGGCGCGGGGCCGAGCTGGCAACGGACAAACGGACACGGGGACAAACGGCCCCGGTGCTTCAGTTGCAGCGGCAGCAGCGGCAGCAGCGGCAGCAGTGGCAGCAGCGGCAGCAGCGGCAGCAGCGGCAGCAGCGGCAGCAGCGGCAAGAAGAGAATTTAGCAATTTTCTGTCTCTCCTCTCCCTCTCCCGCAGTCCCGCATCCTCTCCTGGTCTCCCTTTCCCGGTGCCCCCTCCTCTCCAAGCCTCTCTCTCCCCGTGCCCGGCTGGGCCATGCCCCCAGCCCGCCCCTGGCCCCAGGTGGGGCTGCCCCGTCCCCGTCCTCGTCCCCATCCTTGCCCGTCCCGCGGAGGTCTCCTCTTTGCCTGGCTCTGGCTGTGCTGGGCGGGCATCAGTGCCTGGGGCTGGGGCGGCATTGCCACCCTTTGGCTCCGCCTGCCCTGCCCTCGGCCCCAGCCCCGATGCAGGCTCCGGTTCCGGTAATGGTTCGGGCCCCAGCCCCGGCTCCTCCCAGGGCCCGCGGAGGACACAGGCGGCGCGGCCGCTGTCGCCGCCTCCGCTGCGGCTTCCCCGGTTCGAGCTCCGCCGCTCAGCGGTGCAGCCGCCGGTCCCGAGCCGCTGCTGTCGCGTTCCAATGAGGGAACACCTGCAGATGCCCGGCCCGGGGAGGTCGGGGAGCGCTCGGGGGCCGTTCCTGGCCCCGGGCCGAGCGCTGACGGCAGCGTCTCTTCCCCAGGGAAGGCGCAGCAGGCCCTGCAGCAGCACTACAGGATCGACTCGCTGCTGGGCCGCGGTGTCACTTTGACAGTGACGTGGCCAGGATGAGCATTGCTCTCCTGAGCTATATTTTCACGGATGAAGACACCCCAATATCCTGGCGCAGGGCCCTGCAGCTGGCTGAGCCGCTCCTGAAACTCCTGGACAATGTAAGGCTCTGTGCCCCAGCCACGGCCACTGCCTGCTGCCCGGACACTGTGTGTCCTGTGCATTTGCAGGCCTGCGCCAATGTGGGCCACAAGAAGCCAATGATGAGGTCATTTTTCCTTCCTTCCATACAGCCTGATAGCCAGGTGCAGCTGCTCTCCATGTCTCTCCTTCGAAGAGTGATGTCTTCAGCAGAAGAAGAAGGAAGAAAGCCCCTGAAGGAACGAGTGTACCAGAGCCTGCTCCCACTCTTTTTCCACTGCCAAGATGAGAATCGGCATGTGGCAGAGGTGAGGACTCCTGGGCTGCTGCTGCGCCTTGGCAGGGGGCTCAGCTGCCTCCTGCCCTGACGCAGGCTTGCAGGCTGCAGCCTCCTCCAGCCCCTGGCACTGGGACACTCCTGTGCCCTGCCTTGTGGGGCCATTTGCGGCTCTGCTGCTCCCCAGGCCTCTCGGACAACGCTCCTTCGCGCGGCTGGCTTTCTGAAGAGGACAGACCTGGAAAAAGCTGTCAGGAAGGAGAAACTGTGGAAGTTTGCCAGGCTCGTGGTAAGGGCAGCCTGGAAGTGCCAGCCTCAGGCTAGAGAAGCCCCCTGGCCCCGGTGGTCATTGTGTGGGGCTGGCAGCTGTGCCTCTGCCCACTGCTGCACCCGGGGGCCGCACGGCTTCTTCTCCAGCCCCCTGTGGCCCCGAGCCGGGTGCCGATGGAGCCCCGGCCCAGCGGGGCTGCGGGCCGGGCCGGCACCGCGGCTCCCCGGGCAGCAGCCGGCCCTCTGCCCCCTCCAGAGCCCGGCGCCAGCGGCTGCTGGCCGGGCCTCAGGGCTGGCCGGGCACGGGAGGCCGGGGCTGGCCGCAGGCAGCAGCGCCCGGCCGAGGGGCAGAGCCCGCGCCAACCCTTCCCTCCTGCCGCTCTCTCCAGCTGGCCGACCCCAGGATCCCCTTGGCCGAGCACCTGCGCCGGGCCCTGCAGTACCTGCAGGACCCACAGGAGACCCTGCGAGCGGCGGCCATCAGGGTCATCGGTGAGTCCCGAGCCCGGGCTCCCTCCCCGCCCCGCCGCAGCTCGGCCCCAGCCCCGGCTGCTGCCCCGGCAGCGGCACCCGGGCCCGGCGCCCTGGAGCCCCGGCTGCCCTCGGGGCTGCTGCTGCCGGCCTCTGGCAGCCGTGCCCTTGGGCTGAGTCAGGGTGCGGCAAGGGCCCGGGCTGAGCCCTGCCGAGGCAGGAGGCCGTGTGGCCACAGGGCTGGCAGCGCCGCTGGCAGGGAGCTGTGCTGCTGGGACCCTGACAGGCTCTGTGTTCTCAGGGATGGCCGGGGAGCAGCTGAGGGGGCAGCAGGCAGAGCTCCAGGTGTTGTGCAGAGGTGAGCCAGGACAGCGGGCTGACAGTGGTGGCTGTCGGGGACAGCTGCAAGCCCTGGCCTGGCTGTGGAGGGCTCTGCTCCCTGTGCCGATGAGGGGCGGCGTGGGCATAGCACAGTGAGATTTCAGGGCCACGTGGGGCATTTGTGGCCAGCAGCTTCGGGCTGACCCCCTTGGTCCCTGTTCCCTCCTGGCCAAGGCAAGAGCCGGCTGGCATGGCCCTGGCAGGGGGCTCTCGCTGGGCCCCCACAGCTCTGGGATCTGACCGTGGCTCTGTTCGTCTCTCTTGCAGCCCTCGAACGCCTGACGGAGGACAGAAGCGGTGCCGTGTCAGACCTGGCACTTGAAACGCTGTATGTCCTCCGGGCCATCCAGAGTGCCCGTTACTCCATTCTCCAGAGGATGGAAGACCAAATCCTCAGGGCATGGAGGACACGGCCTCGTCTGTCAGGCTTGGGCTGGCTGCGCTGCTGGAGGTGTACTCAAAGCTGACCTGAGACGTTTTGTCTTCAGGGGCGACACGGGCAAGACAGGATTTTTTATTTCATAAGGGTTGTTCTTTTCCTTTTTTCTCTTCTTTTTAGTATGTAAATAATATAGGATATGTTAGGGCTGAGAGGATCTGTCTTCTGGGGCCACATGGGCCATCTTTAATTTTTGTTTCATAGAGATTGTTCTTTTCTTCGTTTCGTTTCCATTTAGTCTGTAAATAATATAGGATATGTTATAAACCACAAGAGTCCCAAGACCTTTCTTTTGCTGCCCAGGGTGTGCGGGGCATAGGGGAAGAGAGGGAAAAGGGTTCTTGTGTTCAGCAACCTGCCGGGGCGTGCAGTGGTGCAGGGGAAATGGCCAGAAGCCCCTTGGCCTTTGGTGGTTGTGCTGAAGCCACAAGCCCTGTGGCAGGCAGCAAGCGCCATCTGTGTCCTGCTGCCCGTGTGTTGCTGCCGTGATGGCTGAGGAGCTGCTGGAGCTCCTGTGGGGCTGCGGCGCTGCTGCCGGGCCAGGCTGGGGGAGCCCCTGAGGGCACGGGGTGCTGGGAGGCCGTGAAGGGATGAGGGGCTGTGGAGGCCCAGACGGGACAAGGCAGTGGGAAGGCACGAGGGGGATGTGTGAGGGAGTGGGTGGCAGGAGGTTCCAAGGGGACAGAAGGCCCTGGAGGAGCCGGGGTGGTGGGAAGCCCTGAGGAATTGGGTGTCAGAGGCCATAAGCAGCCCCCAGGCAGCCGCCTGGTCCCTGACACCCGGCTGCTCCGGTGCTGCCCCAAAATGTCCCTCAGGCCTGCAGCAGAAGGCCTGGAGGCTGGGACACCACCCCAGCGGGAGGGTGGGGACAGCCCGAGGTGCCCAGGCTGGGCTGGCTGGGGACATGGAGGGCAGGGGCGAGCTGACGGGCCACGGCCACTGGGTGCCTCCAGGAAGGGGCAGTGGGCAGAGGCAGGGCTGGCGGCCAGCCCGGGCCCTCGCGGCTGCCCAGGCCACGCTGCTGTGACCGAGGCCCCCCTGACACAGATCTCGGGGCCCACAGAGCTGCTGCCACCATGGGGAGGGTGGCGATGTCTCCTCCAGCAGGGCTGCCCAGTGGCTGCTGCCCAAGCGGCTCTGGAGCCCACAGAAACAGCAGCAGAGTGTGCCCAGGAACAGCAGCAGCCCCAACGTCGGCACCTGCGCACTGAGGCGTCCGCAGCAGCCGGGTGCCAAACAGGGGGAGGCTGTGGGCACAATTGCCTTTGCTTTGGCAAAAGGCTTCAGCAGAGTTGGCCACAATGGCTTTCTCTTCACTTGCAGCCTCACAGCAACGCTTACCAGCTTCAGCTGCAGCCTGTGCCTGTGACTGACTTGGATGGCCGTGCTTGAGGGCGAGCTCGCCTTCCACACTCAGGTGTCCCAAGGCAGCGGCATTGGCACCATCCTGAGTGAGAGAGAGAGAGAGAGAGAGAGTCTGATGGGGCAGGAGCCCTGTGCTGCAGCTGCCCTCCCTCTCTTCTGTCCAGGCACCTTAAAGACACATGAAACAAAATCCTGGACTTGCTTGGAAGCAAAGGAAGAAGCAGGATGCACTGAAAAAAAGCAGGGACTTACACGGCTCAGTTTTGCTCTCCACTTGGGCAATCCCAGAAACCCTGAGCACTTGGTGTTGCAAAGTATCATCAACATCATGCAGTCTCCAACCACCCTGCCATGGGCACAGGTGGTGTGCAGGCACAGGTGTCACTAGAATTGGGAGAACACTTCTCCATGTTGACCTTTTCCTCTCCTAGATTTCAAGCAGAGATGAAAAAATCATCTGGTGAATGACAGGTGAATAGTGTAGCTCACAGAACTAGGAGTAGGAGTCTCCAGTGGCCCATGGTGTGTCCATTCAACCATTGTTAGATTGTCCAGTTGGAGCTCAGCGCGGTGCAGCCCAGGCACAGGCACCAGGCTGGTCCATTTCAGCATCCCAAAGTCTTGGTGGCTCCCTGTGCACCCATTGTCTCCTGCATCCATTCTTGATCTCCCAGTTACTGCTGTGCAGGACATGAGAACTCTGGAACAGCTTGTTTGGCTCATTCTTGCCTTTGCTGCTCCTGCCTTATGGATGCTAAATCTGAGCCACAGTGCCTGTACAAATTACAGGCCGCCTGGCTCCTCGGGCTGCCTGAGAAAATAGCCTGGGAAAAATATGAGAAGGAATTAAAACAATTCTCAGAGATACTAAACAGCCTTGCAGGTGTTGTTTTGCAACCTGCTGTTTCTCCTTGCAAGAGAGAGTCAAGGGGGGCAGAGTGCCCCTGACCAATGATAGTGACGTAGTACTTTGTTAACCAATAAGAGTTTCCTTTCTGTACTTTTCCACGTATATGTCTAGAGACAGAGCTGAAGCAATAAACTGGGAATTCTCCTGACGTGTCTCCCTTGAGAGTCCATGGTCGTTCCTTAAAGCCGTTCCCAATCGGAGCGACATGCCTAAAGGAATCATCAGGACTATATGCTGATGGAATGGGATCGCCAAACAGCAGGGACTTTGTCTGTAGTGTCTAAAACTAAAACCTTGTCTGACTGCTCAGACACTCTAAAATCCAGGGTGAGAATGACAGCTTTGGCATGGAAGAATCCTAGAAATCTTGACTTGTGATTTTTCTAGTCAAGGATTTGAATGCCAATGTGGAAACTACCAAAATATTCAAACTTGTTTTCATTGGCAACCCTTTTGAAATGGCATCAGCACACCTCCAGGGGACAGGGTATGACAGTGGGGACAGTACTTGGCAGCTCATGGCTTCAGATGTGGTAGGCAGATATTTTGCGTGGGTACACATTGAAGTTCAAGTTTTCCCAGGGTTTGGATTGACTGGTCATTGCAGGTAACTTTAATCAATACAAAAGGATGTAAAAGCACAATTTCTGGAGAATGTGCACTAGGGAGGAAATAAAGAGAAAACCTTGAACACAGCCAGCAGGCTCTGGAAAAATCTAAAATTTAAAACTAAAAATAGATGTAGCTCTGTGACTGTCCAGGCAGGACTATTTGTGTCTGGAGGTGATTGTAAAACATTTTAAAACCTTAGGAAATTCGGGAACTCAGGAAGAAAGTTAGGCTTGCTAAAGATTATGTGAAACCGTACCTGTGTAATCAAAATATGATAAATGATAGAATTGTTAGATGTGATTAGATATAATTATTGTTTAAAGAACATGAGGAACAATGTTAGGGGGCTGGGGTGGGATAACGAGAAATCCATGCTTGGGTAAAAACAATGCATACAATAGATCAATGTAAGTTTAATAATTAATATCTAAGTTGTATAACGATAGAGTATAAAATATGTTCAGCTCAAAAGCAAGATGGGTCAGATTTGGGTCTGTGTACCCCTGACACCCAGAGTTCTTCAATAAAGCACCTGCATAGAATCATTCTGTGATGATGTGTGTTCCAGATCTCTAACAATTTCATCAGATTTTACTGGAATTGTGTGGGACATTTCTGGAATTTTGTGGATTTTTTTTGTAGAATTTTGTGGGATATTGATGAGATTCAGGGAAATCTGGGATTTTTCTTGAACGTTGTGGACATTTGTAGACATTTTGTGAGATGTCGCTGGAATTTTGTAATGTTTTGAGAAGATTTAAGGAATTTTGTGTCATTTTTCTGGAATTTTGTGGAATTTCTCTAGAATTTTATGGGGTATTGAGGAGATTTTGTGAGATGGTTCTGGAATTTTGTGGGATATTGAGTTGATTTAGGGAAATTTGTGGGACTTTTCGTGAATTTTGTGGACATTTGAGGAGATTTTGAGGGATGTTGCTGTAATTGTGTAGGTTTTGAGAAAATTTAGGGAATTTTGCGAGGTATTTTCTGGAATTTTGAAGATTTCTCTGGAATTTTGTGAGATTTGGAGGAGGCCTGAGGAATTTTGAGGAGTTTTTCTTAGATTTTGTGGAAATGGATCGAGTTTTTTTGAGATGTTGCAGGAATTTAGATGAGTTTTGAGAAGATTTAGGGAATTTTGTGATATTTTTCTCGAATTTCATGGGGCTTTCAATAATTTTGTGGGATTTTTCTTGAATTTTGTGGAAATCTGTGGAGATTTTCTGAGATACTGCAGAAATTTGGTTCGGTCTTGGAAAGTTTAAGGAATTTTGTGGGTTGTTTCTGGAATTATATGGAATATTGTAAAGATTTAGGGGAATCTGTGGTATTTGTCTTGCATTTTGTGGACGCTTGTGGACATTTTGTGGGATGTTGCAGGAATTTGGTTGGGTTTTGAGAAGATTTAAGGAATTTTATGGAATTTCCTGGAATTTTGAGGATTTCTCTAGAATTTTGTGGGATTTGGAGGAGATTTGAAGAATTCTGAGGGATTTTTCTAAGATTTTGTGGGAATCTGTGAAGATTTTGTGAGACGTTGAAGGAATCTGGTTGGGTTTTGAGAAGTTTTTAGGAATTCTGTGGTATTTTTCTGTAATTCTGAAGGGCTTTTCCAGAATTTTGTGAGGTTTTTCTGGAGTTTTGTGGAAAATTGTGAAGATTTTGCGGGATGTTTCAGGAATTTTGTGGGAATGTGTGGGATTTGGAGACTTGAAGAGTTTTGAGGAATTTTTCTTAGATTTTGTGGAAATTAGTGGAGATTTTGTGAGAAGTTTCAGGAATTTGGTTGGATTTTGAGAAGATTTAGGGAATTTTGTGGGATGTTTCTTGAATTTGCTGGACATTTGTGGCAATTTTGTGAGATATTTCTTGAATTTGGTAAGGTTTTGAGAAGATTAAGGGAATTTTGTGGAATTTTTCTGGAATTTTGTGGAGCTTTTCCAGAATTTTGTGGGACTTGTAGGAGACCTGAAGTATTTTGAGGGACTTTTCTTAGATTTTCTGGAAATTTGTGGAGATTTTGTGAGATGTTTCAGGTATTTGGTTGGGTTTTGGGATGATTTAGGGAATTTTGTGTGGTTTTTCCTGTATTTTGTGAACATTTTCTGGGATTTTTCTGGAATATGGTAGAATTTCTCTAAAATTTAGTGAAAATTTGTGGAAATTTTGAGGAATTTTGCTTAGATTTTGGGGAAATCAGTGGAGATTTTGTGAGATGTCTCTGGAATTTGGTAATGTTTTGAGAAGATTTAAGGAATTTTTTGGAATTTTCCTGGAATTTTGAGGAGTTTCTTTTGTATTGGTTTAGATTTGCTAATTTCATTTTTCCGGCTAATGCACCCAATAAATGTCGTGTTTTTGAGGCAGTAACTAAAAAATTACTAGAAAACTCACTTATTTTTTGCTGTGAGATATGGATTAGAGCAGGAGAAAAACAGGCTTAAAACTTAAAAGGAATAAAGAAATTTTATTAACAAACTACAAGTATAAGAACACCAGAATAAACCTCCAGAAAACCTCTTTCTCCCCCACTACCCAACCATTCCCTTGTTCACATGGCAACATAGAGACAAAAAACCTTGGAACTTTGGTGTTTAAAATGTCCTAATTCCTGCTAGACTCTTTTCATCAGACTTTATATAGTAAAAGAAGTTTTCTTCTGCTAATTTGTGGAGTTTTTCACAAGAAAACCATTTCTGTTATAGCTTTCTATTTCTCTGATGCCAGCTGCCCAGAAATCCTGTCAGCAGTTCACTCCTCCCATTTCACATCGCTCTGAGGTGTGTATGGGTCAATGAGTCTAGGGGTGTCATTTTTAAGGATGAGTTATTCAAAGGCAGAAGTTCTCTTCATCTGTCTCTGTGAGCTTCCCTGGAAACAGAAGTTTTCTCTTTGCCTCTCAAGGCTGCAAATCTTCAACTATTACTTCTCCCCTCTGTGTTCCAGCACCTCACTGTATCACAATTACTCCACCTCTTGCTGAAAATCCACACTTTGAACACTCCATTCCTCACAATATACTCTGTCATGAATTAAAGGAGTTTTTTTCAGAACACTATTGTCCATCTCCATAGCTTTAACAGAAAAATATTTCAGCTTAATTAAAGCATCTCCTTATTCTCTACCTCTTTTGAAGCTTAATTCTTTCCTTTACTGTCTCTGATAGTTTATGAAGTCTCTTTACATGTTGATTCCTCTCTTTTTCTCTCTCTGGGTAAAAGGATTAATCTGCAAGTCTCATCTGGGTAATGAAAAGGTTAAAATCTTGCCCAGGCTTTGTAGATGGTTCTGTGATCTCTGCCGGAGCAGCGGCTGGAGCTGTGTGCGCTGGAAGATTCTTCATGGCTGCTCTGGAGAGTGTGGTCACTGTCTCAGCCCGCCGCAGCTCAGGAGCTTTTTCTTTCTTTCCTGGGCAGTCTGTGGTGAATTCAGTCGCAGCAAAAAGTGCAGCCGAGCCAGGGAGCGGCCTGGCCCGGCCAGAGCCCGGGGCAAGCCCCGCAGGCCCCATCTCCCGGCCGGGAGCCGCGGCAGGCCCAGCCCAGCCCCTGTCCGGGCCGCATGGGCTGGGCCGGGGACGGGAAGCCAGCTGGAGCTCAGTTACCTTTCACAGCCAGCAAACCAAGAGACAAAGAAATTCCCAGCCTTAGGGCTTAAGCTGCTGTTCACAGCTTGATCTCACTTTGCAGTGCTTAAAACTGCTGTCAATTCTAAGAAATGGCCAGCTGTTGGCGAGGAGACAAACTCCCATCAGCCGCCAGCAGTTTGAACTTCCTTAGGTGTTTCTCTTTGTTTTCTTCATTGCCAATCAATCACAAAACCCTACCAAATTCCAGAAACATCCCACAAAATCTACCAAAAATCCAGAACATTCCAGAAAAATCCCTCAAAATTCTTCAGCTCTCCTCAATCTCCTACAAAATCCCATAAAAATCCCACAAAATTTCAGAAAAATCCCACAAAATTCCCTAAATCTTCTCAAAATCCCACAGAACTCTTGAAAAGCCCAACAAAATTCCAGAAAAAAATCCCTCAAAATTCTTCAAATCTCTTCAAAATTCCATAAAAATCCTTTAAAATTCCAAAAACATTCCACAAAATTCCATATATTTTCTCAAAATTCTACCAAATTCCAGCAACATCCCACTAAATGTCTTGAAATGTCAAAAAAAGTCAAGAAAAATCTCACAAAATTCCCTAAATATACTTAAAACCCCACAAAATTCCAGAAACATCCCACAAAATCTCCACCAATTTCCACAAAATCTAAAAAAAAATCCCCAAAAATTCTTCAGATTTCCTGAATATCCTGCCAATTTCCAGAAACATCCCACAAAATCTTTTCAAATTTCAACAAAATTCCAGAAAATTCCCACAAAACTCTTGAAAACCCCCACAAAATTCCAAAAAAATCCCACTGAATTACCACAAATTCCAGCAAAATCTAAGAAAAATCCCTCAAAATTCTTCAAGTCTCCTAAAAATTGCCACAAAATTCTTGAAAAGCGCCCAAAAATTCCAGAAAAATCGCAATGAATTCCCTAAATCTGTTCAAAACCCTACCAAACTCCAGGAACATCCCACAAAATCCCCACAAATTTCCACAAAATCTAACAAAAATCCCACAAAATGCTTCAAGTCTCGTCATAATCCCAGAAAATTCAAAAAAAATCCCACAAAAGTCCCTAAATCTTCTCAAAATCTTGCCAAATTCCAGAAACATGTCACAAAATCCACACAAATTTCCACAAAATTCCAGAAAAATCCCACAAAATTCCCTAATTCTTCTTAAAACCCGACAAAATTCCAGGAACATCCCACAAAATCTCCATAAATTTCCTCAAAATTCCAGAAACCTAGAACAAAATTCTTGAAAATCCCCTCAAAATTCCAACAAAAATCCCTCAGAATTCCCTAAATCTTCTCAAAACCCTTCCAAATTCTAGAAGCATCCCACAAAAGCCCAACAAATTTCCACAAAATCTTAGAAAAATCTCATAAAATTCTTCAACTCTCCTCAAAATCCCACAAAATTCCAGAGAATCCCACAAAATTCCAGTAAAATCTGCTGAAATTGTTGGCATTCAGGAACACAGATGATTTTTCCCCATGGCTGCTGTGGGGAGTGTGGCCATTATCTGAGCACAAAGCTGCAAGCTGCTATCTTTCCCTGCCTTTAGTGGCAGCCTGTGGTGAAACTGAGCAGCGGCACAAAGTGCAGGCCAGGCAGGGAGCGGCCTGGCCCGGCAGCCCCGCTGTGCAAGGCCCAGCCAAGCCTCTGAGAAGGGGCTCCTGGCACTTGCCAGTCTCCATCCTCCCCGGGAAGCGCAGAGCTGCGGCCAGCCCCGCTCCCCTCCCGTGGCCTTGGCTGGCCTGGGGGGAAGGAGGCTGAAGCCGAGCCCTGCTACCTCTTCAAAAGGCGCAAAGCAAAGAGAGCCAAGAGAAATTGCCGGCCTTAGGGCTTCAAGTGCTGTTCCCAGCTTGATGGCACTTTGCAATGGGCAAAACTGCTGGCACTTCTCAGCAATGGCCTCTTATGGGCCAGGAGAAAAACTCCTCTTGGCCTCCAGCAGCTTCAACTTCCTTAGGTGCTTCTCTTTGTTTTCTGAAATGTCAGTCCATCAGACGTGGCATTTTGGGAAAATGTAGGAAATTTTGTGGGATTTTTCTGGAATTTTGTGGATTTTTTCTGGAATTTTGTGGGATTTTGATGAGATTTAGGGAATTTTGTAGAATTTTTCTGGAATTCTAGAGGATTTTGAGGAGATTTAAATAATTTTGTGGGATTATTCGGGAATTTTCTGGAATTTTGAGGAGATGTATGGAATTTTGTAGAAGTTTTGTGGAATTTTGTGGGATCCATCAGGAATTTTGCAGGATTTTGGGGAGATTTAAATAATTTTGTGTGATTTTGAAGAGCTTTAGGGAATTTTGTAAGATTTTTGGGGAATCCTATGGGATTTTGAGGAAATGTATGGAATTCTGGGAATTTTTCTAGATTTTTGTGGAAATTTTCTAGATTTTTGTGGAAATTTTGAGGATATTTCAATGATTTTGTGGGATTTTTGTGGAATTTTGTGGGATTTTTGGATATTTTTGACAGAGTCAAAACTGCTGGCACTTCTCAGCAATGGCCTCTTATGGGCCAGGAGAAAAACTCCTCTCAGCCTCCAGCAGCTTCAACTTCCTTAGGTGCTTCTCTTTGTTTCCTGAAATGTCAACCCATCAGACGTGGGATTTTGAGAAAATGTAGGAAATTTTGTGGGATTTTTGTGGAAGTTTGTGGAATTTCTCTGGAATTATTTTGGATTTTGATGGAATTTTGTGGATATTTTCTGGAATTTTGTGGGATATTGAGAAAATGTAAAGTATTTTGTTGGATTTTTTTCTGGATTTTTGTAGATTTTATGAAAATTTGAGGAATTCTGTGGCATTTTTGTAGAATTAAGTGGGATTTTTGTGGAATTCTTGGGATTTTTGTGTCATTTTATCAGTTTTTACTGCAATTTTGTGGAATTTTTCTTTAATTCTGTGAGATTTTTGTAGAATTTTATCAGATTTTACTGAAGTTTTGTGAATTTTGGTGGAATTTTGAACATTTTTTGTGGAATTTTGTGGGATTTTGAAGAGACTTAAAGAATTCTGTGAGATTTTCCTGGATTTTTGTGGACTTTTGTGGGATTTTAGTGGAATTTTTCTGGAATTTTGAGAAAATTTAAATATTTTTGAGGAGTTCTTGTAGAATTTTGTAGGATTTTTTTTTTAAATTTTAAGCAATTTTGAGAAAATTTAGGGAATTTTGAGGAATTTTGAAGTGATTTGGGAAACCGTGGGATTTTTCTGAAATTTTGTGGATTTTTTCTGGAATTTTGAGGGTTATTTCTGGCTGTCTTTGAAAACTGGAGGAGATTTTGTGGTATAGTTCTGGAATTTGCTGGGATTTTGAGTAGATTTAGGGAATTTTGACCAGTTTTTCTGGAATTTTGTGGGAATTTGAGGTAATTTAGAGAATTTAGTTACTTTTTGCTGAATTTTGTAGATTATTTGTGGAATTTTTTGAAAGTTTTCAGGAATTTTGTGGAATTTTCTGAAATTTAGTGGGATTTTCAGGAGATTTCAAGAATTTTGAGGGATTTTTGTTGGATGGAGTTTGGAGTTTAGTTGTGGGAATTTGAGGAGATTCAGGGAATTTTGTTGGGGTTTTTTGCTGAATTTTGTCCATTTTTTCTAGAATGTTGTGGGATTTAAAGAAAAATTAAAGAATTATGAGATTTTTCATTAATTTTTCTGGAATTTTTCTGGAATTTTGTGGATTTTTTCTGCAATTTTGTGGAATTTTTCTGCAATTTGTAAGATTTTCACAAAGTTTAGGGAATTTTGTGGGATTTTTCTGCCATTTTGTGGGATTTTTGTGGGAATTTTGTCAGATTTTGCTGGAATTTTGTGGGATTTTTTTATTAATGGAGAAGACAATGGATATTTTGCCAAACCTCCTTTCAAACAACAAAACTTGGGGCAGCATGACAGAAAAGAAGGAAAGAAAATCTTCCCCAGTTAGAACAGAGCCAGAGTCCCACCATTTTCCCCTCCACTTTCATTTCTTTTCTCCATTTAGAGGCAAACCTTCCATCTCCAAAAGCTTCCATCTCTCACTTCCTGATGCCGTTTGCCACCCTTTAGCCTCGACCCCCACGGATCTGAGTGCTGTCCATGTGGGGCTGGGGATGCTCAGCCTGGAAAGAGAAGGGGCTGGGGAGGCCTCCCTGCAGCTCTAGGAAAGATGGGCACAGAGAGGAGAAGGCTTTCAACTGCAGGAGTGAGATTGAAGTTGGATCTAATGCAGCTGCTCTTTTCCACTCAGGCTGCTGGGCCACTGGCCCAGGCTGGGCACAGAGGCTGGGGATGCTCCATCCTTGGCAACATCCAAGGCCAGCTGGGAGCAGGGCTCTGAGCAACCTGTTCTGGGGGAAGATTGCTCAGCTTGGAACAAGATGGTCTTTAGGGTCCCTTCCAAGCCCAAGCACCCAGGGATTCCATCATTCTGGCATCTCCCTTGTCCACTTCAGCCTGGGCCTGGGCTCCTGGCACTGATGTCACAGTGCACGCTCCAGCTAGAACTTCCAGCATCCAGCAACGGCCACAACACAACCCTTGGCTCCTTGTGTCAGCATGCTCTTCACCCTGCTCCAGGCCTACCCCTGTCACCTTGTTGTCACCTGCTCCCTCATACCCCCAGCAGTCCCAAAAGCTCCCCGTTGAGTGCATTTTGCTCTCCATCCCTGCAGGATGTCTGCATTTGCTCCAAAGAAGGTATGGTACTATTCCACGGAGGTGGACACCCCGCAGCTGCCTGGCTGGGCTGGAGCTCTGTGGGATAGTGTGGGAAAGGGACCCCACTGGGAGATTTTGCTACCTCTGCAGGCTGTCACAGACACAGAGGAGGAGATGGAGGTGGATACACAAATTAATAGCGAAGAGAAAATGGAAGTGGATGGAGAGGAGACGGGAGAGGAAGAGATGGATGTGGATGAGACAGAGGAAGAAATGGAGGTGGACATGGAAGACAATATTGAGGAGATGGAGATTGATATGAAAGACGAGGAGGAGGAGTTGGATGGTGTTGGGATGAAGAGCGATGCCAGCAGCAGAACAGGCAGGTGCTCCCCACAGGCAGAGTGGGTCCCCTGCTGCCAGCTTGGGGCTGGGCTGGGCACTCCCTGCTCAGGGACACGCTAGCCCATGCACTGGATTCTGCTGGCCATCCCTGGCCTGGCCTGGGCTTGCTTTGGGCCACACAAGCCCTGTTCCAGTGCCTGCGCCACAGCCCCCAGCCCCAGCCGGGCTCACTTCTGGCAGCAGAGTCCCACTGTGCCAGTGTCCCAGCCTGGCAGCACATGGAACACCCCTCCATGCCTGACTGCACTGACCGTGCTACTTGTTTTTCTTCCAGGACTGAGGCACATCCCGGACACAGATGCCACCCTGCTGTATATACATTTTACAGTTGTTGTGTTCTGATAGACGTTTTGGAGTTTGCTTAAGTGTAAATACGTTTCATGTAGTTTTGTTAGATATGTTCTTAGGTAAATAGGTTCTATAGTTTGTTGTTGTTACCAATATTCTTACAATGTAAATATGTTGTGTAGTTCATTCTTTTTCCTTTTCTTCTACAAATAAACATTCTTTTTTTTTCACACCCCAGTTCTCTTTGCATTTGCTTTGGGCACATTTGCAAAGTTGTGCTTTCCACTCGCTCCAGGTTCCCAGGGCTGGATGTCCCTGCGGGAGCTGGCACAGCCACCCCAGGAGTGGGCTCCCTGTGCACAGGGGGTCCCACTGACAGAGCTCACCCTCTCCTTGCAGTTTCTCTGCACACACTTGGTAGCTGGAGGGGCAAATCCCAGTGGGCCCTGTCCCATGGCATCCCACATGGGAGCAGGGCTCAGCCTCATCCATGGCTCTTCCCTGGCTAGCCCCAGGGCTAAGGAGGCTGCACTGGGCTACGGGCAGCCTGCTTCCTGGGCACCCTGAGGGGCTGGAGCCAGCCTGGAGGGAGCCTCAGCACAGGGGCCTCTGGCCCACATGCACCAAGATTTCCTTTGGAAACCCCCTCTCTCACCACACTCTGCTACAAGCACAACATCAATCGTTCCTCCTAGTTAAAGGGGAGACCTTAATTGGCACAAATTTGTCCCTTGGACTTTCTAGCCCAGCAAATGTCAGCGCTTGTAATCCCTGTTCTGCACTCCCTGCTCAGGCACCAAAACCTTGGAACCTGCCGGAACATCTTGAATTAGCACCAACCTGCAGAGAGCTACAGGGGGAGAACCTACTCCCAACCACACAGGGACATTGATGGGCTGGGGTAGAGCTGAAACTAAAGTATTTTAATGCCAAGAGACAGGATTTTTTATTGCTGAATTCATTCTCCCAGGACAAGAATGAAAGCTTTGTCTCCTCACCTGCCACACGTCTATTGCCAAGGTTTGCTTCTGGGTTACGACTGATTTTTATTCATCTCTTCACAACTCTGATGCTCTTCCTGCCTAAGGTGCAGAGATGATATTTCAGATATTTCAGAGCCAGGTGAGCTCAGCACAGCTTGTGCAACACACAGCATTTCCAGACCCACAGATTCAGACCATGCAAACTGATACTTTTTCATCTCTGTGCAAAGATCACTGCAAGGATGTCATGATGTACCACACACTGCTCAGAGCTGTCCCTTCTATCCAGCTCTCCCCAGTCACTTCACACACTTCACTCCAAGCACTTTCTGATAGAGTTCAGTAGCACATGGGATTTCATCCTGGCTTTTCTTCCTTTTCTCCTGAGCTGTCTCCAGACACCGTGTGTGGGCACTGCAGCAGCATGAACGTGGCACCTCCCTGACACTGAGATTCATGTCACAACTTTTCATCCAAAGCAGCAAAGAAATGATTCCCACTGGCTCCCACACGCTCCCTGGCAACTTTGTGCTGCTGCAGCTCCAGCACCAGCCCTGGTGCACAGCAATTTCAGGAGGAGACACACCAAAGGAATCAGCCATTCCCAGAGAAGAAACATCTGTTTGCATGGCCCAAATCCCCACAACACTGCAGACTGTGCTGACCCTGCACACTCTGCATTTGCACTTCAGCCTCTGTGCCTCACTTTTCCTCTCACTAAAGTCCCCCCAGTTTCCCTCATGCTCACATTCCCAAGAGAATTCAAAGCAGCATTAGGAGCAGGGAGAGATGATGGGAGCTGTCCCAAGGCTCAACAAAATTTCTCAGGCCTGACAATTCTAGCCAAGGACAGAGGAAAAACCTGCATGAAAGAGGTGTGAAATCAAAGCAGTCATCAAATTTAGGTAGAATGAGAGAAGCTGAAGAGCTTTTCAATGTTTGCAACAAGATTAGCAGCTCCAGGCACACGAGGGATGCGACATTTTCCCCACTGTAACAACTCTGGGATGCAAATTGCATCTCAAATCCTTCTCCCCAGCTCTGTGACTTGTTCAGCCACCAACATGGTGCTGAATTTTTCAAGCAAAGTGGAAGCTGGTCAGAGAGGTGGCTTGCAAATCCAAATCACAGAGGACAGCTTGGAAGCAGCAGCCAGAGCCAAGAGAGGCAGAGCCTGGCCCTGGGGTGCAGCACAGCCACACAACACATGCCTGAAACTCTGAGAAATGAAAGAATTTGCCACAGTCGAGATACAGAAGGTACTTGATGGAATCCCTGCCTCCTTCATGATGCATCAGCATGCAGGAGAACACAAGGATGAAGATTACAGGACCTTCTGCTGCTGCTGCTTCCATCTCCTGAGTCAAATCTCACCAAAATCTCTCACTCTTGGGCATTCCCAAAGCCTCAGATTCCCTCAGTCCTTGTAGGATTTCAGTGCTGAGGAACATGATGGGAGATAAAGGCACTTGCAGACACCAGAGATGCATTTTCTGCCTGAGGTGGATTTCACTGCCCAGCGTAGCTCCTCTAAAACCATTCCAATCAGCCCCTTGGACAGCACCAAGCCAGCAGCAGAACATCAGCGCCTGAAAATGCTTGGAAATGCCATTCTTTGAGATTTCTCTCCAGCTCTCCCATTTCATGGTGCCATTGCAGGGCTTTATCCCATCACTCAGCACTTGCAGCAAGTCTTGGCAACCAGCTTCAAATGGATTTGTAGTGCTGAGCAAATAAGAGGCAATTTGACTTTGTCTCCAGTGAATGAAATTTCACCTCAATCAGATGAACTCTGTGTTCTGTGATTGGCCACGTATAGAGCAATGGCTAGAGAGCAAAGGTCATGTTCCCATGCAGCAATTAGCTGAGAAAGAATTAAATAACAATAGAGTACCGTTGGTTTGAGATGTTGGAAGGTCAGAAAGACCTTGGTGATAACTGTGAACTGAGAACAGGACACTGTGATCAGAAGAATGAGAAGTCAGCACAGATGAGAGACCACAAGAATGTGGGACTAGGTGGAGTCAAGCTTAAATATCCAAGAATGAGCTTGCTTTTGCACTATGTATGAGCCTAATTATTGATGCTATATAAGTGGTTTTAGAGTTACCAATAAATGAGACTTGCTGATCATTCATATTGAGTGCTGCATTTCTCCCGCCGAACTCATCAAATGGCGCCCGAACAACAGGGACCTTTGGGACCTTTGGAACCTTTGGAACCTTTGGGACCTTTGGAACTTTTGGGACCTTTGGGACCTTTGGAACCTTTGGGACCTTAAAAAGGAGTTGGAGTTGGCCAAGGGAGTTGGTGTCAGGGGACGGGTCCTCTGCAGCAAGGACGGTGAAACGCAACAGCTGTGCCGCGTTCCAGGCAACCTCACAGGAGAGTCCTGATCACACAGCAACGGTGCCGTGCCCCAGGCGACCTCAGAGGAGAGTCCTGCCGTAACGTGCTGCCGAAACCTTGTAGGGGCTGCAACAGCGCTGACGGTAAGATGGAAAGGCAAGCAGCATATGATTTATTTACCTGCTTTTTAGAAAAGTGACAGGTTAAAGACTTTGATTTGCGCAAAGAGCTCCCTGGACTTCTTGCTTATGGGTATGCTCAGGGTTGTTTTCAGAATCCCCATACAGTCCATGAATTAAGTGAGTGGTGAAAGTTTGGAGATAAATTGTGGGAAGCTACTTCAGATGATGATAAAACTGCTAAAAAATTGAGAAAACTGTGGCGGACAGTTCATAATGCTCTCTTGCAGTATCAGGCTGAACAGGCAGCTGCCACAAAGGCATCTGCAGCTATGTCAAAAAATAGATTATTAGAGGGAATTAATGAGTGTCCATTGCCACCCGCCACGAACACAGTAATCTTGACCCCCCCCCCCACGCAGTCACTGTCCTCTGCTGCCGCTGCTAATCCTTTTGTGCCATCTCCAATTCCTTCATCTACTAACCTTGATTCTGGAACAGAGCCTTCGGCACCGTTACCATCCTCCCCTATGGGAAATAAATCTGTCCCTGGGGTAGGGCGTGAGTTAGGTGAGGCTATTGCACGGGAAAGAAGGGAGACATGGGCTGCATTAGCACGGAATATTTTGCAAGAAGGAGATCAGGAAATAGCAGATGTTGAATTGGAAGTAGCATGTCATGTAACCTTTGCACCGATGCAAGGGGGAGGAATACAAGCTCAAATTACAGCTTTAGATTGGAAATGGTTATCACAGTTGCGATCTACAGTCAGTCAGTTTGGAGTGACCAGTGAACCGGTTAGACAGATGATTGATTATTTGTGGGGCACACAGATTTTGTTGCCTGCAGATTGTAGGAGTATTATGAAATTGATTCTTAGTCAGCATCAGCAGTTGTTGTTTAATGCACACTGGCAAGCTTATTGCCAAGAAAGTGTAAATGTGCAAAGACAGGCAGGTGATCCACTGCATGGGCTAACTTTGGAAGAACTTACGGGATTAGGAGCATATAGTCAGGTGGAAGCACAAGCTATTTTGGGACCAGATAAGTTGAGAGAAGGAATGCGGTTGGCACGAGCTGCATTTGATTGGATTAAGGAGCCAGGAGGTATTCCATCTTAGATGGGTATTAAAAAAGGGCGAGATGAGCCATTTGGAGCATTTATTGATAAAGCGGCTGCAGCTATAGAACAGGCAGGTGTTCCTGAGTATATGAGGGAAGCATTATTAAAACAATGTGCATTACAGAATTGTAATCCAGTTTTAAATTCCCTAAATGCTAATTGGACTATTGAAGAGGCATTAGAGAGGATGTCTAATATACCAGTGGGGTCACAGGCAATGTTAGCCCAGGCAATTAAAGAACTAGCATCGAATCAGAGTCAGGTTTTAGCAGCTCTTGCACCCCTACAAGCAGCTACAACCAACAATGGCAGGATTCCAGCCTCCCGATTCAAATGTTTTCGCTGTGGCAACCTTGGACATATTCGGAAGGAATGTACTGTACCATCTGTTTGGTGCAATCAGTGTCGCTCCAATACCCACACTGATAGTGTTTGCCACCGGAGATCGGGAAACGGGAAGGTCAGCGCGAGAAGCCGCCGCGCCAAGACACAAATAGCAGCTGCCAGAACATCAGTGCAACTTCCCTCCAGCCTGCCACAGCAGGGAGCCTCGGCCTGGACCTGGCAGCCTCAGTGACTGTGGATTTATTGACATCTCAGCCCTACAAGATTCCCATGGGAATTATGGGACCAGTGATAATAAATGGAAAAGCTATGGGTGCAATAGTGTTGGGACGTTCATCTGCTAGTCTAATGGGACTGTTTATTTTACCTGGAGTAATTGATGTGGACTGTTCTGGTGAAATATATATCATGGCATATACACTGGCACCACCAGCCAGAATTGATAAGGGACAGCGAATTGCACAACTGGTGCCACTACCACAATATACCCATCAATTGACACCATTGAAAAATCAATTACAGGGTACGGGTGGATTTGGTTCTACAGGAGGACTTACATTGCTTACCCTGGGCTTAAACACTCGACCCAAGCGAAAAGTTGTTCCCAATTATAACGGAGAATCCCACCAATTAGAAGGACTATTGGATACTGGGACAGACTCAAGTATTGTTGCTCCACAGTATTGGCCCCAGGAATGGCCTTTGTTGTCCAGTATGGTTACTGTTACAGGGGTGGGAGGCTTAATTTTGGCAAAAAGGTCTCCACAAATCCAGATTCAATTAGATGGGAAGGTCATCAATTCTGTTTTGTCAATTGTTCCATTACCAGACAAGGTTCAATGTCTAATAAGGCGAGATATTTTGTCACAACTTGGTGTTACTTTGACCAATGAGCACCCTTTAGAGTAGAGGCCATTGTTTGGACTTTCCCACTCCCACTTAAATGGATAATTCAGGAACCAGTATGGGTTGAACAGTGGCCTTTAAAAAGGGAAAGTCTGCAGCAAGCTCATCAATTAGTGCTGAAACAATATCAACAAGGACATTTAAAGCTGCCAACAAGTCCTTGGAATGCCCCTATTTTTGTTATAAAAAAGAAATCTGGGAAATATCGATTGCTGCACGACTTACGTGCAGTAAATGAACAAATGGAGCCAATGGGGGCGCTACAACCTGGTTTGCCCAATTCTGCAATGTTGCCAAGAGATTGGCCCTTGTTAATAATTGATTTAGAGGACTGTTTTTTCACTGTCTCACTGCATGAACAGGATACTTGCAGATTTGCTTTTACCTTGCCCTCATTAAATCGAGCAGAACCAGACAAGAGATTTGAATAGACAGTTTTACCACAGGGTATGCGTAATTCTCCTACCTTGTGCCAGCTTTATGTTGATAATGCTTTGCAGCCACTGCTGCAAAGTTCAGTGGCCTACAGCTATTATTTATCATTATATGGATGACGTTCTTTTTGCTCAGTCACAACCTTTTGCCGATAAACAAGTTAAAGACATTCAAACACAACTACTTCAGAATGGACTGGTTGTTGCACCTGAGAAAATAGAGCAGTCATCCCCATGGAAATATCTCAGGGGGACTTGAACTGAGCAGTATGTTGCCCCTAAGAAACTGTCATTGAACACGTCACTTCATACTGTTCATGATGCTCAGCGATTGCTAGGAGATTTGCAATGCCTTAAACCTGTTGTGGGTATTCCTAATGAACTTTTACAACCCTTATGACCTTTGTTAAAAGGTACTGATCCTACAGCACCTATACAGGTCACCAGTGAACAACAAGAAGCTCTCAATAAAATAATGGACTGTATCCAGACAGGTGTTGTTCGTAGGCGAGGTCCAGACTTGGACATCAACCTTACTGTATGGTTTCGACCTCAACATCTCATCGGTGCTTTAACACAGCAACAAAAGAAAACAGGGGAGATATGGGTATTAGAGTGGTTGTTGCCACCACTACAACAGAGACATATCTTAATTCAAAAAATTGAAATTTTAGCAGATTTAATAAAACAAAGGTAGAAGCGATTGTGACAAATTATGGGTGCAGATCCAGCTGTAATTCAGATACCAATAAAAAAGGACACTTTAGACTGGTATTTAATTCACAGCTCCACACTGCAAGAAGCATTGCTTGACAACAGCAGTGTGGTCAGTACTGAGGAGGTGCCTGGAATACCACTACGATGGATAGGCCAGCAGAATTGGATTGAAAAGCCCAAACGATCATTTGTGCCGTTACCAGGGGCATCAACGGTGTTCACTGATGCTGGAAAGAAATCTCCCACAGCTGCTGCTACGTAGCAAGATTCACAAGGACAATGGAATCATCACATTATTCCAGCTCAAAAGGAGGACACATTACAAACTCTGGAATTAGTCGCTGTTGTTTGGGTTTTGGTGCAGTTTAAGGGTCCTGTTAATGTGGTAACTGATTCTTTATATGTTGCAGGAGTGAGTGAACGTATTGAAAAAGCAGAAATAAAGGAAGTAAAAAATCCTCGTTTATATGAACTGTTTTTGCAGCTTCAAAGAGCAGTAAAGTTGAGGACTGCTGCCTTTGCTATTATCCATATTCGTAGTCACAAATGGGATGTGGGTTTAGGAGAAAGAAATGCTAGGGCAAACCGATTGGTTTATAAAGATCCAAAAACAGGACTGTGGGGAGGTCCCAGCAAGGTACTGTATTGGGGACGTGGTTATCTTTGTGTGTCTACCCCCACAGGGCCTGTCTGGGTGCCGAGCCGATGGACTAAACCTGCTGATCCCAGGGATTTACCTTCAGCTGATCCAGAAAATTCTGCAGATACTTCTCGCTCTCTGCCAGCAACATAGAGACGGGATCTGATGAACTCTCACATGCAAATCTTGTATACAGTTCCAGAGTGTGAATGTTATCCTTTTGTATGTTACATTTGTAAAGTGTGTAAAGAAAAGTGGTGGGCACATTCTAAGTGGGGTCGATCCCCAAGAGGGATTTGTACAGAGTGTTACAGCTTTGAAAGAAATTTCACTGAGGTTGCATTACAGGAAAGTATACAAACAGGACAATTTGAAAATGATCTGATAGATGGTGGGAGATTTTTGCTTTTGGGATAAACCCAGAAAATTATTGTTATCATCTGTCCTAGTTTAGGGCAAATCAGGAAGGAAAACTCCAAATGGGGATCTCCACAGGGAAATGCCCCTCCCCACCAACGAGTCCGGGAAAAGGGAAAAAAAAATTCTGTGGAGAGAAGTGGAAAAAGCTGTTTATTTAAAAGAAATTGAGTAACATTAAATAATAAAACCTCTTGCTGTTCGATGGGATGGTAAGTCTAGGAAGAAAAGTCTTTTTTCATGTGGTGTAGCTCGGCTCGCTCAGGTTCTTATCAGTCCCTCCGGCGCTGGAAAGTGCCGAGGCCCAGGCCCCGGTGGGCCACAGGCGTGAGCTCTCGGGGTTAGGCTGGGTGTTCAGTCCAGAGCAGGCTTGCACAGATCCAAGAAAATTGGAAAAAAACAAAGGTCCAGGGAACTCCTCTGCCTCAGCTAGCTAAAACTAACTAAAAGCCAGAGAGAAGCTCTGTCCCACTGTCTGTCCGTGCTGCAGACAACACAGTCCAGGAGTGGGGTCTGTGGGAGCGATGTTTTCCTTAACACACTGCGCACTTCTTCTTCCCCCTCTCTTGCTCTCAAAGCCAGTCTTAAAGGTGCAGGACTTAATATATAACATAAACCAGACGATTGGGGATACCAGTATCATAAAGTCACCCCAGGACATCATCCTAATACCCCTTTGCCGTATATTATTGAAATAACCACAATACATTGTCATAAAACACTTACACAGGTCAGGTGTGATATTCCAGGGGTAAAAAATAAAAATTTGGAGCAATTCTTAAAACGGCAGTCTCGAGAGAAAGGGTCTTTCCCTGAAAGTTATCCCTGCTGCTGAGAAGATGGAACACCCCGTGGTTCGAAGCAACCGAATCGACGGGCGAGGCAGAGGGGTAAAAGAAAAGGGAAGCAAGATCTCACATGGGATCCAGCCAAGATGCTGGCTGAACTGCCACAATCTTTTTAAAGTCCTTAAGAGACTATCTCTGATTCGGTTGTTGTAGTGGTTTACCATGATAAAGGGAAATGAAGGGCTCTTGATTGACATGGATGAAAGATAAAATATGTGGATAATGTGGGCCAATCAAACTGGACAAGATAATTTTTGCCTTTCAATGGCTACCCCTTCGGATCCTTTTCGAACTTGTTTAGTGGGTGCACCTTTAGAGGATTCACTCAATGCCACAATGTTTAAAAAATGGACAAAGAATTGGAAAATGCCCAAGGAAGCAAACAAAACATTATGTGAAATTCCATCAGGTAAATTCAGGATCAATATCTGTGACACAGGTTTAATTCAGGTAAATCCCATTGGTGCTCAAATTTGGTACATTGCTACAGGTTTAAATGTTACCGGGTCAGAGCCACGAGAGTTAAGACTGTTAGGCTCAGCCCCTAGCAATTACTGTTTAACTTTTGTCAATTGGGCTAGGAACAATCATGCAAAAAGGTCTCATGGGCCAAATGGTACAAATGTTTCTCCACAAAATTTGCTGTATTTGCAAAATAATGATGCATACTGTGGCAATTGGTCTCATAAGGTAAATTCTAGCAGTTCACCTCTACAATTACCACCTGGTATTTTTCTAATCTGTGGAGATCGTGCATGGCAAGGACTGCCAGCAAACATTTATGGAGGGCCTTGTTATTTTGGGAAATTGACATTGTTTGCACCCACTATACAGCAACTATGAGGATCCAATAGAACCAGGTTACGAACAAAGAGAAGTGTGTTCCAATTGGGGCCAGAATGCAAGGATCAGGTTGAACTTTGGGAACGTCCTACAGTGATTGTGTCATCTATTTTTACACCTGGAGTATCTAGTGCTCAAGCCTTAACACAGTTACGACGACTGGCATGTTGGACAGGAAAACAGTTTAATATTACATCAAAGGTTTTGTCTGATTTGCTTTTGGAAATGAAGAGTGTTAGGCATGCTGTATTGCAGAATAGAGCTGCTATTGATTTTTTGCTATTAGCACAGGGCCATGGCTGTGAAGACTTTGATAGGATGTGTTGCATGAATATTTCTGACCATTCAGTGTCTATTCATGCTCATCTCCGACAACTACAGAACAATATGAAAATATTAACCATGGAAACAAATCCATTAGAGGAATGGTTTCAATCCCTAGGTCTCACAGGATGGTTAAAATATTTGGCACAAATGGCAATTGTTGTTATATTGATCATTGTGATTGTGCTACTGTTTATTCCTTGCATACTGCAATGCTTGCAAAACATGATGAAAAGGGCTACTTCTACAGTTTTGTTAGTACAAAAAGAAAACAGGGGAATTGTAGAGGAATGGCTAGAGAGCAAAGGTCATGTTCCCATGCAGCAGTTAGCTGGGAAAGGATGAGACAATAGAGTACAGTTGGTGTGAGATGTTGCAAGGTCAGGAAGGCCTTAGTGATAACTGTTAACAGAGAACAGGACGCTGTGATCAGAAGAATGTGAATTCAGCATAGAAGAACAATCACAGGAATGTGGAATTAGGTGGAGTTGACCTTAAATAAAAATATCCAATAATGAGCTTGTTTTTACACTTTGTATGAGCCTAATTATTGATGCTATATAAGTGGTTTTAGAGTTACCAATAAATGAGACTTGCTGATCATTCATATTGAGTGCTGCATTTCTCCCTCCGAACTCATCATTTAGGACCAAGTTCCAAACTGCAAATTTTTACACTCAAGACACAGTCATGAAGAACATGTATTTCAATTTTCTATTCCTTTAACTGCAGTGTAAAATATCTTAATATTGGAAAACATCCATAAAATCTCTCAAGGAAGGCAGCTAATGGATCCTTTTCACTAGCACGGGTACAAACTAAGAACTAAAATCAAAGCTGAGTTCTCTTTTTCAAAAGATCAGTTACCTCTTTCTTACTCCAGTGTTATAGAAGATTTTTCACTACACATTTGGGGGTAATTTTTATCTTTCATATTTTTTGGTTTATTTTTTGTTGTTGTTTGTTTGCTTTTGTTGTTTTTGTTGGTTTTTTTTACAGAAAACATGTCCTAGAAAAGGCATGTCCTTTGCTCCTGGTTCCCGTGTGGAGCAGCTCCCTTCCCGCTGGCTGAGCTGCTCAGGCAGAGCCCGGCAGCTCCTGGCCCTGCAGGGCTGAGGCTTTTCCCCGTTGCTGGGCACAGACTGATGGAGCAGCAGTGCTGAACACGGGCACACACAGAGGGAGCAGAGCAGCTGCCTTTGCCCACCTGAAGCTCCAAGGCCAAACTCTGAGCAGGCACGGCTGCAAGAGACTCGCAGGCTCCCTGTTGGCTCTGCTGCCCCACTTGTGCCCGGCCCAGCTCTGTGGGAGGCAGAGGGAGAACAAGGGGCAGCTCCCTCCCAGCCCCAGCCCAGGGACCCCTCCAGCCCCGGGCCTTGGGCCACTGTCAGCACCCGCTGCTCCAGCCACGGCTTCTGCTGGCACTGACAGCAACAACCAAACTGGGGCTGGTCCCGAGGGAGCAGCAGCAGTGCCTGGATCTGATCCCTCAGTCTGGGGCAGCCCCCTGGGGGAACAGAGGGCACAGCAAGAGGGACAAAACCAGTCAAGGTCAGAGACTGGGAAGAGCCAGAGCTGGGAGCAGGAACAGCTGCTTCATTGAATCCTGGAGAAAGCTCTTGGCTGGGTCAAAGCACTGAAAGGTGTGAAGGGCAGAGAGGAGGCCACACCAAACAATGCTCCTGTTTTCACATTTCCCCTCTCCGTGTCCCAGAAGGAATTGAATGAACTTATTCTTCTCTCCGAGTGGTCTCCTTCAGCTTGAGCAGCTCAGCACCGGGAGCTGAAGGAGCTGAAGTCTCAGGCCACAAGAGCTGAGCAAGAGGGGGCTTTTGGACTAAAGTAATGCTGCTAAGTAATGGACCTAGCTGAATGCAGCAGATAGAATCCTGGTATTATAGAATGCATTCTGCTGGAAAAGACCTCTGAGCTCATCCAGTCCAGCCAGTCACCCAGCAGTGTCAAGCCCCCCACTAACCCTCGTTTCTGAAGTGCCAAGGTCTGCACAACAGGCCCTGAGTGAGGCCTGAACAACAGGCCCTGAGCCAAAGGTGATCTCTGGAGAACCTTCCAGCCAAAGGTTATCTGTCCATCTGCTCATTACTGAAATATGCATGGTCATGAACACTGTGATAGATGTATCCACTCATCAATGAAACATGGATTGACCTTTCTGTGTTTAAAAGCCAGACAAGGCCATGAAATCCAACATCTGGCCTTGTTTGGGGTGTATGGTCAGGGTTGACTCCCTTGGTTCCTCCTTGAGGCCTGGCCAAGCTTTGGTAGGGAACAAAGAGGAGGATGAAACCAGATATTCCCACACCAGAAGTGCTGTCAGTTTGTTTATTCAGCACTATCAAAGCTTGGCCCTCTCTCACAGCGGGGTTGGAGCCTCACCTGTGGCTGGAGGCACCTGCAGCAATTCCCAGTGTCTGGAGTGGCTCTCCAGCCCTTGGCTGTGACAGCTTCCCCAGCTGATGGGTGGATCTGGGGATGGCAAAGTCTGAGGGGAACTGGTGCTGGATCTTTGTTAATCCCTGCAGGCAATCTTTGGCACTGATGATTGGATTCATTGCTGAGCTGCTCCTTTTGTCATCCTTTGCTGCTTGGAGCTGCAGTTAGTGACACTGATTCCTTCAGGTGGTGTTTGTGCCTTTGGTGCTGACTCTGCCCGCTGCTGAAACAAAACTGGCAAAGTCTAGCCAGATCACAACAAAATGTCACTTTTAAAATGTAAATGTAAGGAATCAGTCCCATCTGTAATTCCCAGAAGGGAAGCTCTCCCCAGAGTTCGCTGGCTCTGGAGTGGGGCTGAGGTCGGAGCACCGTGCGAGCAGTGGGGCAGTCGGTTAAAAGAGGCTGAACCGCTGGATGTCTTAAAATGCATCCAAACATTGCATATGGAAAAAGGAAAAGAACTCATGGGTTTGGGAAGACAAGGAGGGATTTTGTTAACAGCACCAACAGAAGGAACATTTGTTTTCGGAATGCTCCCACGTGGAGTGACAGAAGAGGGTTTTAGTCTTTAGCTCAGGTTTATTTGTCCAAGTAAAATAATAATAACAATAGCAATAACAACAATAATTATAACAACACAATAATATATATTTATATATATAACTAAAAATCGATAATGTGAAATAATGCTGACAATTCCAATTTGTTACCTTTGGCTGCTCACTGTAACACTAAAATACCCTACAAAAAAGGACTAGCAAAGACCCAAATGTCAACGGTAAACTTTGTGAATTGTATACAAGGAATAACGGAGGAAGGGATAAAACTGGCAATTTTTATAGGGTTTGGCAATGCTGTGATGTGGAATGCTTTGTCTGTTCCTGTGAAAAACACAGTGATTAAGACTGCTGGGTTTTTCATGTATCACACTATCTACAAGCTACAGGATTGGTTGAACAATTGTTAAAAGAGCAGTTGATAAAATGAGGAGATGGGAACCTGTCCCGGTGGAGAACCCATCTCCCAGATGGGCTCCATGCCCTTAACAATGGGCCCACTGGGAAATGGAAACCCCTGGGTGTGCACGGCTGCACCCAATTTGCAAACACAGCCATGGACAGTGAGACTTGGACTGCCTGGGAAATTGTTCTGGCTGTGATGGCCCCTGCCAGGGCCAGCCCACAGGCTGCAGGGCTGGACCTTCATGCACTGGAATTCATTAGGAGAAATCAGAAGCAAATGAGAGTTTAAAATACAGGAATAAGAATTCAGATTCCTCCAGGACACTTTGGTTTGATAACTGCTCACTGGAGCTTGGCCTTGCAAAGGGTTCATGTCATGGGAGGAGGAATTGATGCAGATTATCAAGGAGAAATTGAAGTAAGTATGTTAAACAATAGTGAACAAGATTTGATTGTTCAACCCCATGACAAGGTAGAAGAAATATTGATATCGCCATTTAAAAAATAATTGTGAAGAAAGGATATCCACTTCAAATTGTCTCCATTTGTGGATAAAAAGAGTTTGGACCCAGCAGTCCTAATAAAGGAGCCAGAGTGTGGGTCCAGAGGCCAAATGGCCCTCCCGAGCCAGCTGAAGGAACAGCTCTGGGCAAAGACAACACTGTTTGAATCCTGAGACCTGAGCAGGAACAATGGGAATATGTCCCTGCAGCCAAGTGTTCTCTGCCAGAACAAGTCGATGGGATGGGATATTGTTTTACAGACCCTGCCAGACCAAATCTCCCTGTTTGCCCCAACGGCCCCTTTGGAAAATGCTCAGATCCACAGGGCTCCATGTGAAGGCTGATGTGACCCTGAGGGACTTCCACACCAATTCCAGACAGGAGCCTGGCTGTCCCTCAGGGACTGGGACCCAGCACCTCTCCAGCCGAAGGGGAAAGGACCCCAGCAAGCCTTGTTAGCCACAGACAGCGCAGTAAAGCTGAACAGCAAAGGACCTTGGGGACATTATTCTGGAATTCAAAAGGTGCCAGCTCCATGGACAACAGAATTATTGTTCCTAACGTGAATGAGGGTGAGGAAAAAGAATGAGTAAGCTTGTGATGGTAAAGCACAGAAATCCTTTCACATTGTGGCCTTCAACTAAAACAGGGCTTGGTTTCTCCGGAAGGGAAATCTCAGTCAATCCTGTAAAACTGATAATTGCATTCCTGTGTTCCACAGCACAGTTTTCTGTCAGTGTCCCTGCACTGGATCCGTTACAAGTCAGAGCCCATTGACAGAGTTTTGGCCACCCCACAGGGTGAGCCCTCCGAGGGAACCCCATTCCTCCCAACCTGAGCTGAGAACATACCCAGCAATTAGTTACATTGAGTATTTTGGCTACTTTGATCTTTAAATTTTCAAAATAATTTTGATGACTAATGCTTTGATTAAACTTCAGAGGTGTTTCTGGCAAACAAAGATCCTGGCTGACTCTCAAGATACAACTTACAGGTGTTGGGGGTTCGGTGTCCTTTATTTTCTATTTAGTTCTGGCTTGCCTGTGGAATTTTTACTCATGACTTGCAGGGAAAACTTAACTGCGGGTACCTGGTGGGTGCTTGAGGAAAGATAAAGAGTTTGGCTGGGCCCAGGGGGGGAAGGGGGCAGGAAAAGGGGAGAGTGGGGACAGTTTGGTGGCTTCTTCAGCTTCGGAGAAGAACACTTTGGGTACAGAGCTGTTGTGGTGGGGAGAAGGGAATTTCGCCATCACCCAGATGGAGCTGCTGCTTCTTCTCCTTCTTCCCTCTTCATTGGTGGCCTCGCACTCCCTGTCCTGCCGGGACGTGTGGCAGTGCCAGCCACCGCCACGGAGCTGCTGATCCACCTCAGCCACTGGCCCGGGATCTCAGCTCATCCCTGCTGTTCCAGCTGAGTGTTCCTCAGAGCCCTGCAGGAGCACCAGCACTGACTGCCAACCCGAGGGGGTTTGTGAAACAAAGCCTCTCCTCCATCCTTTCCCGTCTCAGTCCAGAAAGCTGTCACGGGGTCCCTGGCTCTGTTTTCTTGCTAACGCTGTAGTTATTGTTGTTTGTTTGCCTGGTTATAAATATTAGTAAAAAACTGTCATTCCTATCCCCAGATCTCTGCCTGAGAGCCCCTTGATTTCAGGATTATCATAATTTGGAGGGAGGGGGTCTACATTTTTCATTCCAAGGGAGGCTCCTGCCCTCCCTAGCAGACACCTGTCTCTCAACACTGAGACATTTGCATGAGTAAATTTTGCAAAGTTTTCAATAAAATTCTTATTGATAAATTTGCCTCCATTTCATTTCTAACAAGCTGTTCCTAAAGATCCCATCAGGCTGTCTTAGACACTTTGGGCAAGGGATTCCTTCCAAGCTGGGCCACTTGGGGGGGGATGGGGGCGGCCCCAGGGCGGAGGGCAGGGTGTGCAAGGGCCCTTTGTGACACGCTGCAGCACGGTCACCGTGGGATGGTGGCAACGGGAGCAGATGTCAAAGGGCCCTTTGTGACACGTGCTGACATAGGAGCTGGCGGTGACAGGGCCACGCCACAGTGCTCGGTGCACGCGACGGGTCAGGACGCGCCAGAGCGGTGCTGTGAGGAGCCCCCGCACAGCGCACTCCTTTGTGTCGGACCTGGAGCTTTTCTGAAGCACTATTACTACAGGTGACCTCGAGGCCAGACCACAGGTCTTGCTGACCTGTGGCCTTGCTGAGCCTTCCTTCTTAAGGTTCTCTTGAGGGCAGACCGTGGGACTTGGTGACCCGGAGCTTTTCCGACGTGTCGCCCATCCCTGCAGTCTCTGCCCTTGAGACCAGACCACAATCCCTGTCGAGGAGCCTCCTGTCCTTCTGGCACGAGCCCTCAAGACCCAAGTGCAGGACTTGCTGTCTTGCAATCTTGCCAGGACTTGAGTCTTGTAGGTGCCTTCCAGGCACGACTGCAGGACTTGCTGACTCCAAGCTTTTCCGAGCCATCTCTCCTGCAAGCAACCATAAATCCAGTCACTGCCATGGAGCAGCGACCCCCAAGAGTGCCCAAGTTGGCCTGGCTTGAGGAGCAGGAAGAAGAAGGCTCTGGAGCTGTCCTGGCACAGGAGTCTGAAGAGGTGCAGGAGTTCCAGGCACCACAGGAGGGTGAGTTGAAGAGCTCGGCATTAGGGCTAGTGCCTGTTGCCAGCTTGGCCCCATCCCATTCCATGCCATGCCATCCCCTGGTGCTGTTCCTATGGAAAGGATTGGAGAGTCTGGAAGAAGATTTGGAGCAGCGACCCCCAAGAGTGCCCAAGCTGGCCTGGGTGGAGGAGGAGGAGGAGGAGGTCGAGGAAGAAGGCCCTGGAGCTGCCCCAGCACCAGAGACCGAAGAGGTGCAGCAGTTGCAGCCGCTGGAGGAGGGTGAGTGGCAGAGCTGGGCCACAGGGCTGGTGCCTGCGGCCATCTTGGCCCCATCCCATCCCATTGCATCCCATCTCATCCCATCCCACACTGTCCTGTGGACACACACCCATGGACAGCACAAAAAAGGGGCTGGGGCTGCCCCCGCAGCAGTGGCCGTGCTGCATCCCCTGGGGCATCCCGGGACTGTCCCTGCCTGGGGAACGCAGGGCTGGGCTGTGCTCTCCGGCCTCTCCCGCAGCCCCTCAGCTCTGGCTGCTCTTTGCCAGATGCAGCCATGGACGGCACACAAGAGCAGGACACCGCCCGTGGCCGCTTCCGCAGAGCAGCGCAGGTACCTGCAGCCATCCCCACCTGCGCTGGGCCTGCTGGCACTGCTCAGCCCAGCACCGCACTTGGAGCACTCCATGCAACTTCCCTGCCTTCCTGCCCTTCTCCTACAGTTTCTTTACCAATTCATCACGAGAATTGGCAAGGAAGACACCAGACCTACGGACACTGAGGTCAAAGCATCCTCAGAGGTCTTGGCAGAACAGAGCAGCGCTGCCCAGCTGGATCTGCTTGTAGAGACGGCTCTTTTCAATCCAGAGCAAGTAAGCAGCCTGTGGCCAGCCTTTGATCCTCCAGCAATTGCTTGGCTTTCCCAAGCCACGCCTGCTGCTCACTTGGAGCTTTTGAGGCCATGGCAGCGTGCTGGAAGAGAAGCACTTGTCTGGGGAAGAAGCTGGGCACATTGCTGACTCCCTCTGCTAGCATTCCAAGTCTCCCTGTGCCTTCTCCAGGTGCCTGGCGTGGTGAGGTACATCCACCAGTGGCTCATGGCCAATGAGGCTGCTGAGCACAGGATGGACTGGGCCCTGATGCAAGTGGCCGAGGCAGAGCCCGATGATGTGGCCATCACTCTCCTGCGGGTGGCCCCAACGTGTGACAGGTATGGGGCCCAGCTGCCCCGAGGCCTCAGGGCTCCCCAGCCCATCACCCTGTACAGCCCGGCCCAGGGCTGTGAGCAACACAGACTTCCAGGGCCCTCTGGCTGCTCCCTTTGCCAGCCCTGCTACAAAGTCGGCCCCCGAGCCTGCTGCCGTGCTGCCAGCCTGCCCCTCAGGGGCCTGTCCCCACAGGGCTGGGCTGCCTGGCTGCTGCTGCTGCTCAGGGGCAGTGGGCACAGGCAGAGCTGGCGGCCAGCTCAGCTCCCCGCTGCTGCCCAGCCCACGGTGCTGTGTCTGACCCCGCAGAGCTGCTATGGCCATGTGGACGACCATCTTGCTCTCGCCCTGGATTTCAGAGGAAGTGACACCGCTCCTCATCAATGTGGTGGGGAGCTGGCCGCAGAAAAACCTGGGCACCTCTGATGGGGACAAGACGGCTGTCTTTTCCCTGACTGTGAGTTTCGGGAGCTGGCCTTTGCTCACCGCAAGGCCGGCCGCCTCTCCAGCACCTCTGTTGCCTCCTTCCCCCACTGCATCTCCCTGCTTCAGGCACTGGCCACAAACCTGGCCTAGGGGCAGCTTCAGGGCCACCAGGCCCGCTGCTCCCCCTGCGTCTCCCCCGGCCTCTCCCTGCCATGCTCAGGCCCTGCCACACGGACGCCCCGGCACTGAGCGCTGTCTCGGGCTGCTTTGTCCTCTGCAGGCAACTCTGGTGATGTGGAAGATCCTCCAGGGGCCCTGTTGCCCACAGATCCTCACAGTCTATTTCCCCCGCCTCTTTGTGCATCTGCTCTTCCAAACCTACTTCAGTACTTTGTATAGGACAGAGGACGTCCATACCTTCTGGAAGGAATGCCAGGAGCAACACGGCCTCTCCACCAGCCCCAACAGGTGCTCCATGCCACTCCTCCTGTCCCTGCCACTTCCCCAGCCTCAGAGCCAGCGCTCCCAGCGTCACCTGGGCTTTGCTGTGCACACAGGTTTGCAGTGCAGACCCTGAAGGCCCTGCTCTGCAGTCTCCACTTGGAGCATGTGGTGGTGGCAATGGAACGCAAGCGTGGCTGGGACACGCTGCTCTGTGCTGACACCCACCACTATGCCGTGGGTCTGCTGGCCAGGTGAGCCCCCTTCTCCCCACTGCCTCTGACGTTTGTGCCCCCTGCCCGGGATGCCCCCCCACAGTCCCCGTGGCCATGGGCCTGAGGGCCTCGTCACCGAGGGATGGCCAAGGAGACTGCAAAAGGCTGTGAGAGGAGGGTGTCCAGGAGCAGCCACATCTCAAGAGCCCAAATCACCTCACAGTGTTCTGGGGCAATAGGACAACTGTGTCCATCAGTCCTGGGAGAGGCTTTTCGCACCCTTGCTGAGACTCTTTCTGCCATTTTCCGCCTTCCAGGGTAATGCGCCGTGCATCCGCCCACTTGTGTAAAGGCATCTTAAGCTACCTGCTTGAGGTGCTCAGCAAACCGTTGCCACACTGGGATGTCTCTGCCATGGCATTCCTTGTGGAGGTGAGCCTGATGGCCAGCACTACCTCGTTCAGCTCCCTGCCAGCCCTGTCCCCTGGCATAGCCACAGCTGCCTGGGACGGCACCCGCGCCCTGTGCTGCTGCCTGGGCCCAGCCCTGCGCACTTCCAGGCTCCTGCCGGCCAGCTCCCCTCTCACTGCCCTGTGCCTTTCAGCTCCTAGATTGCCTGGACTTGAGTGACTGTGGTGACAGCCTAATGGAGATCTTGTATAAGTACCTGTGGTACAACTCCACAGAGATGCATCACCAGGTGCTCAGGGCTCTCCTCCTGCTAAAGGACCGTCCCTCCATGGTGAGAAGGGGGCAGCAGCTGAAGCTGTGTGGGCAGCATGAGGCTGGGCAATGCTGTCACTTGGCCTTGGCTGGCCTTTGCCTTGGGCGCTGAGGCAGCTCCTCGCAGCTCTCCTGCCTCCTGCTTCAGCTGCCCGAGTGCTTTGGGACAGCCCTTTGGCCTCTGGGCCCTGCGGCAGCTGCCCGGGCTTTCACACCCTTGTGTTCTGCACAGGCCGAAAGAATTCAGAGCCTGACAGGAAGACTAGTGCACCTCCTGTGGGACTTGGACAGTGACGTGGCCAGGATGAGCATTGCTCTCCTGAGCCATATTTTCACGGATGAAGACACGCCAATATCCTGGCGCAGGGCCCTGCAGCTGGCTGAGCCGCTCCTGAAACTCCTGGACAATGTAAGGCTCTGTGCCCCAGCCACGGCCACTGCCTGCTGCCCGGACACTTTGTGCCCTGTGCATTTGCAGGCCTGCGCCAATGTGGGCCACAAGAAGCCAATGATGAGGTCATTTTTCCTTCCTTCCTTTCATACAGCCCGATAGCCAGGTGCAGCTGCTCTCCATGTTTCTCCTTCAAAGAGTGATGTCTTCGGCAGAAGAAGAAGGAAGAAAGCCCCTGAAGGAACGACTGTACCAGAGCCTGCTCCCACTCTTTTTCCACTGCCAAGATGAGAATCGGCATGTGGCAGAGGTGAGGACTCCTGGGCTGCTGCTGCGCCTTGGCAGGGGGCTCAGCTGCCTCCTGCCCTGACGCAGGCTTGCAGGCTGCAGCCTCCTCCAGCCCTTGGCACTGGGACACTCCTGTGCCCTGCCTTGTGGGGCCATTTGCGGCTCTCTGCTGCTCCCCAGGCCTCTCGGACAACGCTCCTTCGCGCGGCTGACTTCCTGAAGAGGCCAGACCTGGAGAAAGCTGTGAGGAAGGAGAAGCTGTGGAAGTTTGCCAAGCTCGTGGTAAGGGCGGGCTGCAAGTGCCAGCCAAAGGCTAGAGAAGCCCCCTGGCCCCGGTGCTCAGTGTGTGGGGCTGGCAGCTGTGCCTCTGCCCACTGCTGCAGCCGGGGGCCGCACGGCTTCTTCTCCAGCTCCCTGTGGCCCCGAGCCGGGTGCCGATGGAGCCCCGGCCCAGCGGGGCTGCGGGCCGGGCCGGCACCGCGGCTCCCCGGGCAGCAGCCGGCCCTCTGCCCCCTCCAGAGCCCGGCGCCAGCGGCTGCTGGCCGGGCCTCAGGGCTGGCCGGGCACGGGAGGCCGGGGCTGGCCGCAGGCAGCAGCGCCCGGCCGAGGGGCAGAGCCCGCGCCAACCCTTCCCTCCTGCCGCTCTCTCCAGCTGGCCGACCACAGGATCCCCTTGGCCGAGCACCTGCGCCGGGCCCTGCAGTACCTGCAGGACCCACAGGAGACCCTGCGAGCGGCGGCCATCAGGGTCATCGGTGAGTCCCGAGCCCGGGCTCCCTCCCCGCCCGCCTAAGCTCGGCCCCAGCCCCGGCTGCTGCCCCGGCAGCGGCGCCCGGGCCCGGCGCCTGGAGCCCCGGCTGCCCTCGGGGCTGCTGCTGCCGGCCTCTGGCAGCCGTGCCCTTGGGCTGAGTCAGGATGCCACAAGGGCCCGGGCTGAGCCCTGCCGGGGCAGGAGGCCGTGTGGCCACAGGGCTGGCAGCGCCGCTGGCAGGGAGCTGTGCTGCTGGGACCCTGACAGGCTCTGTGTTCTCAGGGATGGCCGGGGAGCAGCTGAGGGGGCAGCAGGCAGAGCTCCAGGTGTTGTGCAGAGGTGAGCCACGGCAGCGGGCTGACAGTGGTGGCTGTCGGGGGCAGCTGCAGCCCTGGCCAGGCTGTGGAGGGCTCTGCTCCCTGTGCCGATGAGGGACGGCGTGAGCAGAGCACAGTGAGATTTCAGGGCCACGTGGGGCATTTGTGGCCAGCAGCTTCGGGCTGACCCCCTTGGTCCCTGCTCCCTCCTGGCCAAGGCAAGAGCCGGCTGGCATGGCCCTGGCAGGGGGCTCTCGCTGGGCCCCCACAGCTCTGGGGTGTGACCGTGGCTCTGTTCGTCTCTCTTGCAGCCCTCGAACGCCTGACAGAGGACAGAAGCGGTGCCGTGTCAGACCTGGCACTTGAGACGCTGTATGTCCTCCGGGCCATCCAGAGTGCCCGATATTCCATCCTGCAGAGGATGCAAGACCAAATCCTCAGGGCATGGAGGACACGGCCTCGTCTGTCAGGCCTGGGCTGGCTGCACTGCTGGAGGTGTACTCAGAGCTGATTTGAGAGGCTCTGTCTTCTGGGGCCACATGGGCCAGCCAGGATTTTTTTATTTCATAAGGGTTGTTATTTTCCTTTTTTCTCTTCTTTTTACTATGTAAATAATATAGGATATGTTAGGGCTGAGAGGCTCTATCTTCTGGGGCCACATGGGCCATCTGTTATTTTTTTTTTCATAGAGATTGTTCTTTTCTTCGTTTCGTTTCCATCTAGTATGTAAATAATATAGGATATGTTATAAACCACAAGAGTCCCAAGACCTTTCTTTTGCTGCCCAGGGTGTGAGGGGCATAGGGGAAGAGAGGGAAAAGGGTTCTTGTGTTCAGCAACCTGCCGGGGCATGCAGTGGTGCAGGGGAAATGGCCAGAAGCCCCTTGGCCTTTGGTGGTTGTGCTGAAGCCACAAGCCCTGTGGCAGGCAGGAAGCGCCATCTGTGTCCTGCTGCCCGTGTGTTGCTGCCGTGATGGCTGAGGAGCTGCTGGAGCTCCTGTGGGGCTGCGGCGCTGCTGCCGGGCCAGGCTGGGGGAGCCCCTGAGGGCACGGGGTGCTGGGAGGCCGTGAAGGGATGAGGGGCTGCGGAGGCCCAGACGGGACAAGGCAGTGGGAAGGCACGAGGGGGATGTGTGAAGGAGTGGGTGGCAGGAGGTTCCAAGGGGACAGAAGGCCCTGGAGGAGCCGGGGTGGTGGGAAGCCCTGAGGAATTGGGTGTCAGAGGCCATAAGCAGCCCCCGGGCAGCCGCCTGGTCCCTGACACCCGGCTGCTCCGGTGCTGCCCCAAAATGTCCCCCAGGCCTGCAGCAGAAGGCCTGGAGGCTGGGACACCACCCCAGCGGGAGGGTGGGGACAGCCCGAGGTGCCCAGGCTGGGCTGGCTGGGGACATGGAGGGCAGGGGCGAGCTGCCGGGCCACGGCCACTGGGTGCCTCCAGGAAGGGGCAGTGGGCAGAGGCAGGGCTGGCGGCCAGCCCGGGCCCTCGCGGCTGCCCAGGCCACGCTGCTGTGACCGAGGCCCCCCTGACACAGAGCTCGGGGCCCACAGAGCTGCTGCCACCATGGGGAGGGTGGCGATGTCTCCTCTGGCAGGGCTGCCCAGTGGCTGCTGCCCAAGCGGCTCTGGAGCCCACAGAAACAGCAGCAGAGTGTGCCCAGGAACAGCAGCAGCCCCAACGTCGGCACCTGCGCACTGAGGCGTCCGCAGCAGCCGGGTGCCAAACAGGGGGAGGCTGTGGGCACAATTGCCTTTGCTTTGGCAAAAGGCTTCAGCAGAGTTGGCCACAATGGCTTTCTCTTCACTTGCAGCCTCACAGCAACGCTTGCCAGCTTCAACTGCAGCCTGTGCCCGTGACTGGCTTGGATGGCCGTGCTTGAGGGCGAGCTCGCCTTCCACACTCAGGTGTCCCAAGGCAGAGGCACTGGCACCATCCTGAGAAAGAGAGAGAGAGAGAGAGAGAGAGAGAGGGAGTCTGACGGGGCAGGAGCCCTATGCTGCAGCTGCCCTCCCTCTCATCTGTTCAGGCACCTTAAAGACACATGAAACCAAATCCTGGACTTGCTTGGAACAAAGGAAGAAGCAGCATGCGCTGAAAAAAAGCAGGGACTTACACGGCTCAGTTTTGCTCTCCACTTGGGCAATCCCAGAATCCCGGAGCACTTGGTGTTGCAAAGTATCATCAACATCATGCAGTCTCCAGCCATTCTGCCATGGGCACCGGTGGTGTGCAGGCACATCTGTCACTAGAACTGGGAGAACACTTTTCCATGTTGACCTTTTCCTCTCCTGGATTTCAAGCAAAGATGAAAATATCATCTGGTGAATGACAGGTGAATAGTGTAGCTCACAGAACTAGGAGTAGGAGTCTCCAGTGGCCCATGGTGTATCCATTCAACCATTGTTAGATTGTCCAGTTGGAGCTCAGCACGGTGCAGCCCGGGCACAGGCACCAGGCTGGTCCATTTCAGCATCCCAAAGTCTTGGTGGCTCCCTGTGCACCCACTGTCTCCTGCATCCATTCTTGAACTCCCAGTTACTGCTGTGCAGGACATGAGAACACAGGAGCAGCTTGTTTTGCTCATTCTTGCCTTTGCTGCTCCTGCCTAAAGGAATCATCAGGACTATATGCTGATGGAATGGGATCGCCGAACAGCAGGGACTTTGTCTGTAGGGTGTAAAACTAAAACCTTGTCTGACTGTTCAGACACTCTAAAATCACGGGTGAGAATGACAGTTTTGGTATGGAAGAATCCTAGAAATCTTGACTTGTGATTTTTCTAGTCAAGGATTTGAATGCCAATGTGGAAACTACCAAAATATTCAAACTTGTTTTCATTGGCAACCCCTTTGAAATGGCATCAGCACACCTCCAGGGGACAGGGTATGACAGTGGGGACAGTACTAGGCAGCTCATGGCTTCAGATGTGGGAGGTAAATATTTTGCCTAGGTACACATTTAAGTTCAAGTTTTCCCAGGGTTTGGATTGACTGGTCATTGCAGGTAACTTTAATCAATGCAAAAGGATGTAAAAGCACCGTTCCTGGAGAATGTGCACTAGGGAGGAAATACGGAGAAAACCTTGAACACAGCCAGCAGGCTCTGGAAAAATTTATAAAAGTTAAAATTAAAAATAGATGTAGCACTGTGACTGTTCAGACAGGACTCCTTGTGTCTGGAGGTGATCGTAAAACATTTTAAAATCTTAGGAAATTCAGGACCCCGGAAAGAAAGTTAGGCTTGACAAGCCCTGGGAAAAGTAGGCCCTGGAAATGTTAGGCCTTGTGCTTGCTAAAGATCATGTGAAACTGCACCTGTGTAATCAATATATGATAAATGATAGAATTGTTAGATGTGATTAGATATAATTATTGTTTAAAGAACATGAGGAACAATGTTAGGGGGCTGGGGTGGGATCACGAGAAATCCATGCTTGGGTAAAAACAATGCATACAATAGAACAATGTAAGTTTAATAATTAATATCTAAGTTGTATAACGATAGAGTATAAAACATGTTCAGCTCAAACCAAGATGGGTCAGATTTGGGTCTGTGTACCCCTGACACCCAGAGCTCTTCAATAAAGCACCTTCATATAATCATTGTGTGATGATGTGTGTTCCAGATCTCTAACAATTTCATCAGATTTTACTGGAATTGTGTGGGACATTTCTGGAATTTTGTGGATTTTTTTTGTAGAATTTTGTGGGATATTGATGAGATTCAGGGAAATCTGGGATTTTTCTTGAACGTTGTGGACATTTGTAGACATTTTGTGAGATGTCGCTGGAATTTTGTAATGTTTTGAGAAGATTTAAGGAATTTTGTGTCATTTTTCTGGAATTTTGTGGAATTTCTCTAGAATTTTATGGGGTATTGAGGAGATTTTGTGAGATGGTTCTGGAATTTTGTGGGATATTGAGTTGATTTAGGGAAATTTGTGGGACTTTTCGTGAATTTTGTGGACATTTGAGGAGATTTTGAGGGATGTTGCTGTAATTGTGTAGGCTTTGAGAAAATTTAGGGAATTTTGCGAGGTATTTTCTGGAATTTTGAAGATTTCTCTGGAATTTTGTGAGATTTGGAGGAGGCCTGAGGAATTTTGAGGAGTTTTTCTTAGATTTTGTGGAAATGGATCGAGTTTTTTTGAGATGTTGCAGGAATTTAGATGAGTTTTGAGAAGATTTAGGGAATTTTGTGATATTTTTCTCGAATTTCAATGGGCTTTCAAGAATTTTGTGGGATTTTTCTTGTATTTTCTGGAAATCTGTGGAGATTTTCTGAGATACTGCAGTAATTTGGTTCGGTCTTGGAAAGTTTAAGGAATTTTGTGGGTTGTTTCTGGAATTATATGGAATATTGTAAAGATTTAGGGGAATCTGTGGGATTTGTCTTGAATTTTGTGGACGCTTGTGGACATTTTGTGGGATGTTGCAGGAATTTGGTTGGGTTTTGAGAATATTTAAGGAATTTTATGGAATTTCCTGGAATTTTGAGGATTTCTCTAGAATTTTGTAGGATTTGGAGGATATTTGAAGAATTCTGAGGGATTTTTCTAAGATTTTGTGGGAATCTGTGAAGATTTTGTGAGACGTTGAAGGAATCTGGTTGGGTTTTGAGAAGTTTTTAGGAATTCTGTGGTATTTTTCTGTAATTCTGAAGGGCTTTTCCAGAATTTTGTGAGGTTTTTCTGGAATTTTGTGAAAAATTGTGAAGATTTTGTGGTATGTTTCAGGAATTTTGTGGGATTGTGTAGGATTTGGAGGAGACTTGAAGAGTTTTGAGGATTTTTTTCTTAGATTTTGTGAAAATTAGTGAAGATTTTGTGAGAAGTTTCAGGAATTTGGTTGGATTTTGAGAAGATTTAGGGAATTTTGTGGGATTTTTCTTGAATTTGCTGGACATTTGTGGCAATTTTGTGAGATATTTCTTGAATTTGGTAAGGTTTTGAGAAGATTAAGGGAATTTTGTGGAATTTTTCTGGAATTTTGTGGAGCTTTTCCAGAATTTTGTGGGACTTGTAGGAGACCTGAAGTATTTTAAGGGACTTTTCTTAGATTTTCTGGAAATTTGTGGAGATTTTGTGGGATGTTTCAGGTATTTGGTTGGGTTTGGGGATGATATAGGGAATTTTGTGTGGTTTTTCCTGTATTTTGTGAACATTTTCTGGGATTTTTCTGGAATATGGTAGAATTTCTCTAAAATTTAGTGAAAATTTGTGGAAATTTTGAGGAATTTTGCTTAGATTTTGGGGAAATCAGTGGAGATTTTGTGAGATGTTTCTGGAATTTGGTAGGGTTTTGAGAAGATTCAGGGAATTTTGTGGGAGTTTTTTGCAATTTTGTGGACATTTCTACAGATTTTGTGAGATGTTTCTGGAATTTGGTAGGGTTTTGAAAAGATTTAAGGAATTTTGTGGTGCTTTTCAAGAATTTTGTGGGATTTTTCTTGAATTTTGTGGATATTTGTGGTCATTTTGTGAGATGTCTCTGGAATTTGGTAATGTTTTGAGAAGATTTAAGGAATTTTTTGGCATTTTCCTGGAATTTTGAGGAGTTTCTTTTGTAATGGTTTAGATTTGCTAATTTCATTTTTCCGGCTAATGCATCCAATAAATGTCGTGTTTTAGAGGCAGTAACTAAAAAATTACTAGAAAACTCACTTATTTTTTGCTGTGAGATATGGATTAGAGCAGGAGAAATACAGGCTTAAAACTTAAAAGGAATAAAGAAATTTTATTAACAAACTACAAGAATAAGAACACCAGAATAAACCTCCAGAAAACCTCTTTCTCCCCCACTACCGAACCATTCCCTTGTTCACATGGCAACATAGAGACAAAAAACCTTGGAACTTTGGTGTTTAAAATGTCCTAATTCCTGCTAGAGTCTTTTCATCAGTCTTTGTAGAGAAACAGAAGTCTTCTTCTGCTAATTTGTGGAGTTTTTCACAGGAAAATTATTTCTGTTATAGTTTTCTATTTCTCTGATGCCAGCTGCCCAGAAATCCTGTCAGCAGTTCACTCCTCCCATTTCACATCACTCTAGGTGTGTATGGGTCAATGAGTCTAGGGATGGCATTTTAAGGATGAGTTATTCAAAGACAAAAGTTCTCTTCATCTGTCTCTGTGAGCTTCCCTGGAAACAGAAGTTTTCTCTTTGCCTCTCAAGGCCTCAAATCTTCAACTATTACTTCTCCCCGCTCTGTTCCAGCACCTCACTGTATCACAATTACTCCACCTCTTGCTGAAAATCCACCCTTTGAACACTCCATTCCTCCCAATATACTCTATCATGAATTAAAGGAGTTTTTTCAGGACACTATTGTCCATCTCCATAGCTTAAACAGAAAAATATTTCAGATTAATTAAAGCATCTCCTTATTCTCTACCTCTTCTGAAGCTTAATTCTTTTCTTTACTGTCTCTTATAGTTTATGAAGTCTCTTTACATGTTGATTCCTCTCTTTTTCTCTCTCTGGGTAAAAGGATAATCTGCAAGTCTCATCTGGGTAATGAAAAGGTTAAAATCTTGCCCAGGCTTTGTAGATGGTTCTGTGATCTCTGCCGGAGCAGCGGCTGGAGCTGTGTGCGCTGGAAGATTCTTCATGGCTGCTCTGGAGAGTGTGGTCACTGTCTCAGCCCGCCGCAGCTCAGGAGATTTTTCTTTCTTTCCTGGGCAGTCTGTGGTGAATTCAGTCGCAGCAAAAAGTGCAGCCGAGCCAGGGAGCGGCCTGGCCCGGCCAGAGCCCGGGGCAAGCCCCGCAGGCCCCATCTCCCGGCCGGGAGCCGCGGCAGGCCCAGCCCAGCCCCTGCCCGGGCCGCATGGGCTGGGCCGGGGATGGGAAGCCAGCTGGAGCTCAGTTACCTTTCACAGCTGTAAGAGACGGCCCGAAGATTCCCTCATCTGTCTCACAACCGTCTCAAGGACAGAGACTGAGACCCTGAATATCACAAGGGACTTGGTTTGGGGGTTTGGGCCTAGCTGAGATGGATGTTTGCTCAGTGATTGTTTGTAGGTGGTTGCACGGTACACTGCTCTCGTTCCTGCTGGTGAGCAGAGGCTTGGTAACCTGCACAACGGGTTTTCCACGACTCATGGCTCTCATTCCTGCTGGTGAGCAGAGGTTTGTGCCTGGTACCCGGTGCAATGGGTTTTCCACAACACCTTGTCCTTGTTCCTGCTGGTGAGCAAAGACTTGCAAGACATGGATCGCTCTGTACCCTACACCTGCTCCCTGCGCAATGGAATTTCATCACAATGATCATCAATCTCATCTGGTTTTGGCCCTGCGCCCCTCGCTTTGCAAAAGACTATAAAATTATACCCCAAACTGACCTTCCTTTGAGATCTCCCCAACGGACAGAAGACTCTGCGTCGTTGGACGGCTGAGTGGACTTCAACATTGGTAGCTCTAATCCCCTTACTCTCTTTTCCTTATGCTTTGCTTTCTCTTTTCTTTCCCTCTATCGCATATTAGTGCTGATGAGCACTCAATAAACTGTGTTTTCTTGTTTAAGTCCTTGGTTTGCTGATAATCTTTTGTACTCTAAGACCGGCTAAAAGAACCACATCACGAATCCCACCTTGCGGATCGTGACATAAATTGGCGTCACGGACAGGATTCTGAGAGACAGAAGGGGTTGCAGGTTGTTGTGCAGTCTGTATCAGGGGAAGGACGTTTCGCTTCAGCCGCACCTAGCCTGCCACACTGGTGAGCAGTGTCTAGAAAGCAAGGGAGGCGACTCGAATTTCTCACAAACTGCACACGCCCAGGTGGAAAGCACCCCTACACTCATTTGAGGGCTCTGTCTTCAGAATTTTACACGGGATCTTTGAGTACAAAAGGTGGGACTTACTGGTTTTTTATATGCTGACTGCTTGGTGTAGCGGAGAGTCTGAATTTTAACATAAAGGTGTGCCTCCCAAGCAGATTTGGTCTCTCCACCCACGACAGGGGGGAACGCAGCGTTGGCTGCGTCTGATGTAGTGTGACTGAGTTTTACCTCCCTGTAGTGGTTCTGTGTACTGTTATGTGTTTTTGATGAATTTTGACTGCTTGGTGTAGTAAAGAGACAACTTGAATTTTAACATAAAGGGGTGCCTCCCAAGCAGATTTTTGTCTCTTCATCGATACAGGGACGCGAAGGGTGACGTGGCAAAAGCCGCGTCTGTGCGTAACTTAAGTCTTACCTCCCTGTAGTGGTACTGGGCCCTTCACACACAAAGATGAGTGAACACTCTGAAAACTCTAGTATAAAAGATAAAGCTGCATTCATTGCTTTGTTAGCAAAACACAATGCTAAGCCCTCCCCAGCTGGGGAAGAATGGGCTCAAAATAATTGGTACAACCTAGAAAATGTAACTGATAGAATTTGCTCCCTGCAACATGAGGCAAAATTCAAATTTGGCCGTAATAAAACCATAATTTGTTCTGTAGTGGGAGCTTGCCTTACGTCAGCTGTAGAGGCTCGCATGAGACGAAGGCAGGAAGAAAATGCAATTATTGAATCCCTACAAAATTTAGTTGAAAGTTTGCAAAATGAAAATAATTTGTTACGAACTGCTCTGAGTGAGGAGTGTGCCAAAAATTCACAGTGTGCTGATTCCTTTAAGGAGTCACTGGAAAAAGAAACTCCTCAGATAAATCACAAATATTCTCAAGCAGAATTACATTTGGTAAAAAATTGTGGTGAAAACTGTTGCTCCCAAATAAGACCTTTGATTAAAACAGAATATAACTATATCAATGATGAAGATCTTGATCCACATATAACCACTAAAGAAATCCCGTACACTGCTACTGAATTGGCTAAGTTAAAAAAGGAGTATGGGCGTCTCCCTCACGAGTCAGAGACAGAATATGTATTTCGAGTGTCTCTCACAGGGGGAGATCAAATTCGATTATCTGAACAAGAAGCAAGTGGTTACTGGGGACATGGTGTTTTCTTAACAACAGGAGATAACCACAACCCATGGTCCCTAACACAGCGAGCTGCATATTGGGCAGGGGGACTTAAACCCCTGGAAAGGGGAGATCCTGTAGCTCTAACCGGCTCCCCAGACCAAATTCTCAAAAACATGCATAAGGCAGCTTGTCTACAACTGATTTATGAAAGAAAATTAATTGTTGGTTATGAATCACCAATTTTGTTACCTGTGAAAGCTGAAATTATGACCCCTTTAATTTGTGGTCTTTCAGAATCACTGAAACCTACAGCAATTCTCCTCCAAACAGCCACAGATGATATCCTTGTGGGAGGAGATGAAAAAGAAGTAATAAAAAATAAAGATGCTGAAAAGAGGTGCACTACCTGGGAAAAGGGATTGTTGGTAGTTAATCCAGCTCTCATAGAAGTAGAAAAAATTACACAACAACAACCAATTGCATTAAAAGGCCCTTTTGAAATTACTAAGACAGCCACTACTGGGACTCTCCACCCTGACGGGGTGGCCCAGAGGGCCACAGTGAGAAAGTGGTATGCCCGGATTGAACATGACTCTAACATCTTCTCAAGAACAGAAGGAGCTGTAAAAAATCAGGTGATACAAAAAACTGAGAGCTTAAGTAGCAGCCATGACAAACCTGACTTGATAATTAAAGAAACCCCTCCCAACATAAAAACAGAAAAGGGTAGGCTGATTTCTAGCCTACAGTATTGGTGGAACTTGGGGGTGAAGAAAGGGGTACCGAAGGGTTTAATGGTTAACCTGCCACTTAAAAAATTAAGTAAATTGGTCTCTCAGTGGCAGGATTCCAGCCCCATTGTACCAAGTGCTCCACCTCACCCTCAACTGATTCTGGGCAGTGGGCCAAAGCAACACCACTCACAGGTTCTGGACAGTGAGCAAAAACAATCAGCAAACTCTTGGTTCACTGATACCTCTGCCAAACGAGAAGGAGAGGTGTGGAGGTGTGGGGCAGTAGCCCTCCAGCTTTCCTCTGCTGAACAAATCGTTACTGAGGAAGAAAGCAGCACACAGGCTGTAGAGCTGAGAGCTGTTTGGAGTGTTTTCCAACATGAGGTACAGAATACCTCTCCTGTCTGTATCTACACTAACTCCTCTGCTATGTTCAAGGGATATACTGAGTGGCTTCCTTTTTGGCAACAAAAGGACTGGGAAGTAAACAGAATTTCAGTATGGCAGAAGGAAAAGTGGCAAGAAATTCTACGCTTTCTGCTGGTAAGAGTGGGGATTATATCTTGGTTAGTCCAAACTGAAACTTTTAAAAGAACTACAGGAGAATATTCATGGGTAACCTCCGATGCCCTGGGGATAGAGCATTGGATAAACACCCACTGGATAATTCCATCATTTTAATCTCCTGCCCCTATGTGGCAGACTCTGTTTTGTTTATTTTCTACAGAAGAACACCGAGGGACATGAAGATCAGATAAACCATGAACTTATAGATTTAAAATAAATGCTGTAACAAAGCCTATATTTAGTGTAATAATCACATACCATGGTGTGAATACCCCTTTTTGTGCTAAATGACAAAGCTAATATTTTCCCTTTCTTTTCTGTTAACTCAAGGTGATGATGTTTCAATACGCTGCAGACTGAGTACTGGATCCCACACTGAGCCTGTACACAGTCAAGTTGCCGGATCTCGTGGCCAGGTTATATCTTGTGAAAGTCGGAATCAAGATTGTTGGCTGAATTTAACGGCTGTACAATTGTCCTCCAAAGTCGTGTGTGGTAAAAACAATACCAAATATTGGGGAGAGCTTAATGTTCAGGTTGTACTACCTACCACACAGCCACCAATTAGATTGACTCCAAAAATTTCTGAAATTGGACCCTATGTAATCAGGAAAACTGGCCAACAACAAATGCTATTTAATCCAGCATGGTCTATCAAACAAGTTAAATTACTAATGCAAAACAATGTCTCAGAGATTCAGCCAGCTTGTTCACCTTTTTTGCAAACTTCCTTTGAGGGGTGGACAACCTGGTTGCGAAAGCGAAATTCTTTTCACAAACGGATGACAAGAGATATAACCGGTGTCATGGGATCAGGACTAGGAATTTTGAATAGTATTGATTCAGAAGTATTGATGTATAAATTGGCTGTTGCAACTAAAGATTTGACCAAAATACAACAACCACTGAGGTCATCTTTAACTGCTTTAGGAACCCAACAGTGGTTGCTATCAAACATATTACCAAATTGGGAAAGGGTAAATGTAGATGATCACAAATTAATAATTGATGCACTCAGTGCTACCCAAAACAATGTTTCTCTGGCTCTTAGCTGTATTCAAGCCCAGTTGTGGATGCAGTCAGTTGCTGCATCAATTATCAGAGAGGGTGAAGAAGGCACCTTTCCCACTGAGATTCGGAAAATAGTCTGGGACAATGCCAATGATTTTGAAAAGGAATTTCAATCTTGGTGGAATTTGGTAAATTTTACCTACGATCCCATCACAAACACAGCCACAGCTTTTGTGTTGACAATACGTAATGCTTCAGTACATTCAATCTTTCCTATCATTGCATTGGGGCTGAATCATGACGGAGCTGTTCTCTATCCTTTAGAGCATAGGGAATGGGCCCTTCAGGCTGGTGGGAAATGGCAAACTGTTGGTTTGGGAAATTGTATTGTCCGGGAACAACAAGGGTTTATCTGTGAAAGTAATGCAATCAAAGCTCAAGACATTTGTTTAGACACAGAACAGAATATCTGTCATTTTGAAATCCATCCTAATGACACTTCTGAAACAGTGCTTGTGTATGTAGGCAATGGATGTGTATGCTTGAGAACTGCTTGTGATAGTATGCTTGTAGAAAACATAGTAGTGGATACTAAGAATCATTCAAATTTTTGTGTATGCAATTTTACTGAGATTATAGGTTGTGACTTTTCTTATTTAGCTCCAGTTACTTCATATTATCTTTTGCAGTATAATTACACTTTGATTCATTGTTTAGTGCCTGCTCCAATTGGAATGAACTTTACTCTGGTAAGGCAATTGTTGCTTCACCAGGATTTAATCGAAATTTTGGAAAAGATCAAAAAGGATGGACAAAAGACCTTAGTTACGGTTCACCACAATGTGAAAGGAATACATCGTGTTCTGGAAAGAGTAAGGAAAGATGCTGAACACAAGTGGTGGGACACTCTTTTTGGGGGGTCACCAACTGCTACAGGTGTTTTGAACAAATTGTGTCATCCCATCATCGTCCTCTTGGTTTTAGTTTTACTTGGTTTTGTTCTATCAGCAATTTTGTACATCCTGAATTGGAGAACGATGAAGCGGTTGACACAATTGACTTCCATAATGGATGCACACAACATGATTGGTACTTTACATGTTGCTGATACCCCTAAGGTTATCGATACTCGATGAATTATGCAGGCACTACAATAAACAATTTGACATTGTGACTATGAGGTTAATCATTTTATCATGGTGTATTTTAGAATATAATTTATTGTTTGTTTTAAGATAAGAAACCAATATGTAAGTCTTAGTTGAAATTATATATATGGAATAGTTTTTCTTTGAAATCAGCATATTGATTTTCTTATTGTTTTTGTTTTCTCTTTTTCCTTTTTCTGTCCCTTATCTTTTCCCTACTATCTGTCTCTGTTTTTTTCTGGGATATACTACCAACTGTAACGAGTCCTGAAGACTTCAGAGAAGAATTCTGCAGCAGCACTACAACATCGTGCAGAAAGACCTCGACGATTGTGAGCCACGGGGTGGTGTAAGAGACGGTCCGAAGATTCCCTCATCTGTCTCACAACCGTCTCAAGGACAGAGACTGAGACCCTGAATATCACAAGGGACTTGGTTTGGGGGTTTGGGCCTAGCTGAGATGGATGTTTGCTCAGTGATTGTTTGCAGGAGGTTGCACGGTACACTGCTCTCGTTCCTGCTGGTGAGCAGAGGCTTGGTAACCTGCGCAACGGGTTTTCCACGACTCATGGCTCTCATTCCTGCTGGTGAGCAGAGGCTTGTGCCTGGTACCCTGTGCAATGGGTTTTCCACAACACCTTGTCCTTGTTCCTGCTGGTGAGCAAAGACTTGCAAGACATGGATCGCTCTGTACCCTACACCTGCTCCCTGCGCAATGGAATTTCATTACAATGATCATCAATCTCATCTGGTTTTGGCCCTGCGCCCCTCGCTTTGCAAAAGACTATAAAATTATACCCCAAACTGACCTTCCTTTGAGATCTCCCCAACGGACAGAAGACTCTGCGTCGTTGGACGGCTGAGTGGACTTCAACGTTGGTAGCTATAATCCCCTTACTCTCTTTTCCTTATGCTTTGCTTTCTCTTTTCTTTCCCTCTATCGCATATTAGTGCTGATGAGCACTCAATAAACTGTGTTTTCTTGTTTAAGTCCTTGGTTTGCTGATAATCTTTTGTACTCTAAGACCGGCTAAAAGAACCACATCACGAATCCCACCTTGCGGATCGTGACAGAAGTACAGACAGAATTCTCTTGCTCTCTTTGTTTTCCGGCTTCTGAGGAGGTAGCGGGCTCTGTCTCGGCCTCCTCCCCCCTCTCCAGGCCGACAAGGCCGCGGGGTGGAGGAGGGGAGGGGGAAGAGAAGCAGCGCTCGTCAGCCGAGCTTGGTTTTCAGTTTTAGCTGCTAGACTGAAACTTAACACCATGAACTCTTGCAGTTTTCTTAAAGCTTTTAATTTTTTTGCTACCTGGATAAACATACAGATTACTCCTTTTGTCAGAAAGACAGAGAGAGAGACAATCAACATAGAGGAGACATCATAGAACCACCAAAAACAGTGAAGAAAAGAGTTAAGTTTAAATAAGAAAGAGAGAATAAGATGATGCTTTACAGCTGAAATATCTTTCTGTTAAAGCTATGGAGATAGACAATAATAGTATAAAAAGACTCCTTTAATTCATGATAAGAGTATTAGGAGGAATGAGATATTCAAAGTGTAACTTTTGAGCAGAAGAAAGAGAGAGTACTTGTGATACTGTGAGTTGCTGGAATTGAGTTGAGTGAAGATTTTGAAGCTTTGAGAGGCAAAGAGAAAACTGTTTTCCAGGAAGGCTCACAGAGACAAATAAAGAAGACTTCTGCCTTTGAATAACTTATCCTTAAAAATAAGATTCCTAAACTCTGTGACCCATACACACCTCGGAGATGTGAAATGGGAGGAGAAGATTTAATGACAGATTTCCGGGCAGCTGGCATTAGAGAAATAGAAAACTATGATGAAAAATAGTTTTCTTGTGAGAAACTCTGTAAGCTAACAGAAAGAGACTTCTGGTTCTCTACAAAGACTGATGAAAGACTGTAGCAAGAATTAAGACTGTTTTTCACCACTAGAGTCCTAAAGTTATTTGTCTCTATGTTGTCATGTGTACAGAGAAATAGTGAAGATGTGGAAGATAAGGAGGTTTTCTGAAAGTTTATTCTGGTATTCTTATTCTTGTAGTTTGTTAATAAACTGTCTTTATTCCCTTTAAGTCTTAAGCCTGTTTTGCTCTTGTTCTAATCCATATCTCACGACAAGAAATAAGTAGTTTTTAGTTACTGGTTTAAAACCACGACAAATTGGAATTGTCAGCATTATTTCACATTATCGATTTTTAGTTATATATATAAATATATATTATTATGTTGTTATTATTATTGTTATTATTATTTTACTTGGACAAACAAACCTGAGCTAAAGACTAAGTGACTTCTTCTGTCACTCCACGTGGGAGCATTCCGAAAACGATTGTTCCTTCTGTTGGTGCTGTTAACAAAATCCCTCCTTGTCTTCCCAAACCCATGAGTTCTTTTCCTTTTTCCATATGCAATGTTTGGATGCATTTTAAGACATCCAGCGGTTCAGCCTCTTTTAACCGACTGCCCCACTGCTCGCACGGTGCTCCGACCTCAGCCCCACTCCAGAGCCAGCGAACTCTGGGGAGGGCTTCCCTTCTGGGAATTACAGATGGGACTGATTCCTTACATTTACATTTTAAAAGTGACATTTTGTTGTGATCTGGCTAGACTTTGCCAGTTTTGTTTCAGCAGCAGGCAGAGTCAGCACCAAAGGCACAAACACCACCTGAAGGAATCAGTGTCACTTACTGCAGCTCCAAGCAGCAAAAGATGACAAAAGGAGCAGCTCAACAATGAATCCAATCATCAGTGCCAAAGATTGCCTGCAAGGATTAACAAAGATCCAGCACCAGTTCCCCTCAGACTTTGCCATCCCCAGATCCACCCATCAGCTGGGGAAGCTGTCACAGCCAAGGGCTGGAGAGCCACTCCAGACACTGGGAATTCCTGCAGGTGCCTCCAGCCACAGGTGAGGCTCCAACCCCGCTGTGAGAGAGGGCCCAGCTTTGATAGTGCTGAATAAACAAACTGACAGCACTTCTGGTGTGGGAACCTCTGGTTTCATCCTCCTCTTGGGTCCCTACCAAAGCCTGGCCAGGCCTCAAGGAGGAACCAAGGGAGTCAACCCTGACCATACACCCCAAACAAGGCCAGATGTGGGATTTCATGGCCTTGTCTGGCTTCTAAACACAGAAAGGTCAATCCATGTTTCATTGATGAGTGGATACATCTATCACAGCGTTCATGACCATGAATATTTCAGTAATGAGCAGATGGACAGATAACCTTTGGCTGGAAGGTTCATCCAGAGATCACCTTTGGCTCAGGGCCTGTTGTTCAGGCCTCACTCAGGGCCTGTTGTGCAGACCTTGGCACTTCAGAAACGAGGGTTAGTGGGGGGCTTGACACTGCTGGGTGACTGGCTGGACTGGATGAGCTCAGAGGTCTTTTCCAGCAGAATGGATTCTATAATACCAGGATTCTATCTGCTGCATTCAGCTAGGTCCATTACTTAGCAGCATTACTTTAGTCCAAAAGCCCCCTCTTGCTCAGCTCTTGTGGCCTGAGGCTTCAACTCCTTCAGCTCCTGGTGCTGAGCTGCTCAAGCTGAAGGAGACCACTGGGAGAGAAGAATAAGTTCATTCAATTCCTTCTGGGACACGGAGAGGGGAAATGTGAAAACAGGAGCATTGTTTGGTGTGGCCTCCTCTCTGCTCTTCACACTTTCAGTGCTTTGACCCAGCCAAGAGCTTTCTCCAGGATTCAATGAAGCAGCTGTTCCTGCTCCCAGCTCTGGCTCTTCCCAGTCTCTGACCTTGACTGGTTTTGTCCCTCTTGCTGTGCCCTCTGTTCCCCCAGGGGGCTGCCCCAGACTGAGGGATCAGATGCAGGCACTGCTGCTGCTCCCTCGGGACCAGCCCCAGTTTGGTTGTTGCTGTCAGTGCCAGCAGAAGCCGTGGCTGGAGCAGCGGGTGCTGACAGTGCCCCAAGGCCCGGGGCTGGAGGGGTCCCTGGGCTGGGGCTGGGAGGGAGCTGCCCCTTGTTCTCCCTCTGCCTCCCGCAGAGCTGGGCCGGGCACAAGTGGGGCAGCAGAGCCAACAGGGAGCCTGCGAGTCTCTTGCAGCCGTGCCTGCTCAGAGTTTGGCCTTGGAGCTTCAGGTGGGCAAAGGCAGCTGCTCTGCTCCCTCTGCGTGTGCCCGTGTTCAGCACTGCTGCTCCATCAGTCTGTGCCCAGCAACGGGGAAAAGCCTCAGCCCTGCAGGGACAGGAGCTGCCGGGCTCTGCCTGAGCAGCTCAGCCAGCGGGAAGGGAGCTGCTCCACACGGGAACCAGGAGCAAAGGACATGCCTTTTCTAGGACATGTTTTCTGTAAAAAAAACCAACAAAAACAACAAAAGCAAACAAAAAAACCCCGAAAAAAATATGAAAGATAAAAATTACCCCCAAAAGTGTAGTGAAGAATCTTCTGTAACACTGGAGTAAGAAAGAGGTAACTGATCTTTTGAAAAAGAGAACTCAGCTTTGATTTTAGTTCCTTAGTTTGTTCATGTGCTAGTGAAAAGGATCCATTAGCTGCCTTCCTTGAGAGATTTTATGGATGTTTTCCAATATTAAGATATTTTACACTGCAGTTAAAGGAATAGGAAATTGAAATACATGTTCTTCATGACTGTGTCTTGAGTGTAAAAATTTTGCAGTTTGAAACTTGGACCTAAATGATGAGTTTGGCGGGAGAAATGCAGCACTCAACATGAATGATCAGCAAGTCTCATTTATTGGTAACTCTAAAACCACTTATATAGCATCAATAATTAGGCTCATACATAGTGCAAAAGCAAGCTCATTATTGGATATTTTTATTTAAGGTCAACTCCACCTAATTCAACATTCCTGTGATCGCTCATCTATGCTGAATTCACATTCTTCTGATCACAGCATCCTGTTCTCAGTTAACAGTTATCACTAAGGCCTTCTTGACCTTGCAACATCTCACACCAACGGTACTCTATTGTCTCATTCTTTCCCAGCTAACTGCTGCATGGGAACATGACCTTTGCTCTCTAGCCATTCCTCTGTAATTCCCCTGTTTTCTTTTTGTACTAACAAAACTGTAGAAGTAGCCCTTTTCATCATGTTTTGCAAGCATTGCAGTATGCAAGGAATAAACAGTAGCACAATCACAATGATCAATATAACAACAATTGCCATTTGTGCCAAATATTTTAACCATCCTGTGAGACCTAGGGATTGAAACCATTCCTCTAATGGATTTGTTTCCATGGTTAATATTTTCATATTGTCCTGTAGTTGTCGGAGATGAGCATGAATAGACACTGAATGGTCAGAAATATTCATGCAACACATCCCATCAAAGTCTTCACAGCCGTGGCCCTGTGCTAATAGCAAAAAATCAATAGCAGCTCTATTCTGCAATACAGCATGCCTAACACTGTTCATTTCCAAAAGCAAATCAGACAAAACCTTTGATGTAATATTAAACTGTTTTCCTGTCCAACATGCCAGTCGTCGTAACTGTGTTAAGGCTTGATCACTAGATACTCCAGGTGTAAAAACAGATGACACAATCACTGTAGGACGTTCCCAAAGTTCAACCTGATCCTTGCATTCTGGCCCCAATTGGAACACACTTCTCTTTGTTCGTAACCTGGTTCTATTGGCTCCTCATAGTTGCTGTATAGTGGGTGCAAACAATGTCAATTTCCCAAAATAACAAGGCCCTCCATAAATGTTTGCTGGCAGTCCTTGCCATGCACGATGTCCACAGATTAGAAAAATACCAGGTGGTAATTGTAGAGGTGAACTGCTAGAATTTACCTTGTGAGACCAATTGCCACAGTATGCATCGTTATTCTGCAAATACAGCAAATTTTGTGGAGAAACATTTGTACCATTTGGCCCATGAGACCTTTTTGCATGATTGTTCCTAGCCCAATTGACAAAAGTTAAACAATAATTGCTAGGGGCTGAGCCTAACAGTCTTAACTCTTGTGATTCTGACCCGGTAACATTTAAACCTGCAGCAATGTACCAAATTTGAGCACCAATGGGATTTGCTGGGATTAAACCTGTGTCACAAATATTGATCGTGAATTTACCTGATGGGATTTCACATAATGTTTTGTTTGCTTCCTTGGGTGTTTTCCAATTCTTTGTCCATTTTTTAAACATTGTGGCATTGAGTGAATCCTCTAAAGGTGCACCCACTAAACAAGTTCGAAAAGGATCTGAAGGGGTGGCCATTGAAAGGCAAAAATTATCTTGTCCAGTTTGATTGGCCCACATTATCCACATATTTTGTCTTTCATCAATGTCAATCAAGAGCCCCTCATTTCTTTTTATCATGGTAAACCACTACAACAACCGGATCAGAGATAGTCTCTTAAGGACTTTAAAAAGATTGTGGCAGTTCAGCCAGCATCTTGGCTGGATCCCATGGGAGATCTTGCTTCCCTTTTCTTTTACCCCTCTGCCTCACCCGTCGATTCGGTTGCTTCGAACCACGGGGTGTTCCATCTTCTCAGCAGCAGGGATAACTTTCAGGGAAAGACCCTTTCTCTCGAGACTGCCGTTTTAAGAATTGCTCCCAATTTTTATTTTTTACCCCTGGAATATCACACCTGACCTGTGTAAGTGTTTTATGACAGCGTATTGTGGTTATTTCAATAATATACGGCAAAGGGGTATTAGGATGATAACAATAATTTTCTGGGTTTATCCCAAAAGCAAAAATCTCCCACCATCTATCAGATCCTTTTTCAAATTGTCCTGTTTGCACACCTTCCTGTAATGCAACCTCAGTGAAATTTCTTTCAAAGTTGTAACACTCTGTACAAATCCCTCTTGGGGATCGACCCCACTTAGAATGTGTCCACCACTTTTCTTTACACACTTTACAAATGTAACATACAAAAGGATAACATTCACACTCTGGTACTGTACACAAGATTTGCATGTGAGAGTTCATCAGATCCCGTCTCTATGTTGATGGTAGAGAGCGAGAAGTATCTGCAGAATTTTCTGGATCAGATGAAGGTAAATCCCTGGGATCAGCAGGTTTAGTCCATCGGCTCGACACCCAGACAGGCCCTGTGGGGGTAGACACACAAAGATAACCACGTCCCCAATACAGTACCTTGCTGGGACCTCCCCACAGTCCTGTTTTTGGATCTTTATAGACCAATCGGTCTGCCCTAGCATTTCTTTCTCCTAAACCCACATCCCATTTGTGACTACGAATATGGATAATAGCAAAGGCAGCAGTCCTCAACTTTACTGCTCTTTGAAGCTGCAAAAACAGTTCATATAAACGAGGATTTTTTACTTCCTTTATGTCTGCTTTTTCAATACGTTCACTCACTCCTGCAACATATAAAGAATCAGTTACCACATTAACAGGACCCTTAAACTGCACCAAAACCCAAACAACAGCGACTAATTCCAGAGTTTGTAATGTGTCCTCCTTTTGAGCTGGCATAATATGATGATTCCATTGTCCTTGTGAATCTTGCCATGTAGCAGCAGCTGTGCGAGATTTCTTTCCAGCATCAGTGAACACCGTTGATTCCCGTGGTAACGGCAAAATGATCGTTTGGGCTTTTCAATCCAATTCTGCTGGCCTATCCATCGTAGTGGTATTCGAGGCACCTCCTCAGTACTGACCACACTGCTGTTGTCAAGCAATGCTTCTTGCAGTGTGGAGCTGTGAATTAAATACCAGTCTAAAGTGCTCTTTTTTATTGGTATCTGAATTACAGCTGGATCTGCACCCATAACTTGTCACAATCGCTTCTACCTTTGTTTTATTAAATCTGCTAAAATTTCAAATTTTTGAATTAAGGTATGTCTCTGTTGTAGTGGTGGCAACAACCACTCTAATACCCATATCTCCCCTGTTTTCTTTTGTTGCTGTGTTAAAGCACCGATGAGATGTTGAGGTCCAAACCATACAGTAAGGTTAATGTCCAAGTCTGGATCTCGCCTACGAACAACACCTGTCTGGATACCGTCCATTATTTTATTGAGAGCTTCTTGTTGTTCACTGGTGACCTGTATAGGTGCTGTAGGATCAGTACCTTTTAACAAAGGTCATAAGGGTTGTGAAAGTTCATTAGGAATACCCACAACAGGTTTAAGGCATTGCAAATCCCCCAGCAATCGCTGAGCATCATGAACAGTATGAAGTGACATGTTCAATGACAGTTTCTGAGGGGCAACATACTGCTCAGTTAAAGTCCCCCCGAGATATTTCCATGGGGATGACAGCTGTATTTTCTCAGGTGCAACAATCAGTCCATTCTGAAGTAGTTGTGTTTGAATGTCTTTAACTTGTTAATCTGCAAAAGGTTGTAACTGAGCAAAAAGAATATCATCCATATAGTGATAAATAATGGTTGTAGGCCATCGAACACGTAGTGGCTGCAAAGCATTATCAACATAAAGCTGGCACAAGGTAGGAGAATTACGCATACCCTGTGGTAAAACTGTCCATTCAAATCTCTTGTCTGGTTCTGCTCGATTTAATGAGGGCAAGGTAAAAGCAAATCTGCAAGTATCCTGTTCATGCAGTGAGACAGTGAAAAAACAATCCTTTAAATCAATTATTAACAAGGGCCAATCTCTTGGCAACATTGCAGGATTGGGCAAACCAGGTTGTAGCGCCCCCATTGGCTCCATTTGTTCATTTACTGCACGTAAGTCATGCTGCAATCGATATTTTCCAGATTTCTTTTTAATTACAAAAATAGGGGCATTCCAAGGACTTGTTGACAACTTTAAATGTCCTTGTTGATATTGTTCCAGCACTAATAGATGAGCTTGTTGCAGACTTTCCCTTTTTAAAGGCCACTGTTCAACCCATACTGGTTCCTGAATTATCCATTTAAGTGGAAGTGGGAAAGTCCAAACAATGGCCTCTACTCTAAAGGGTGCTCATTGGTCAAAATAACACCAAGTTGTGACAAAATATCTCGCCCTATTAGACATTGAACCTTGTCTGGTAATGGAACAATTGACAAAACAGAATTAATGACCTTCCCATCTAATTGAGTCTGGAATTGTGGAGACCTTTTTGCCAAAGTTAAGCCTCCCACCCCTGTAACAGTAACCATACTGGACAACAAAGGCCATTCCTGGGGCCAATACTGTGGAGCAACAATACTTGAGTCTGTCCCAGTATCCAATAGTCCTTCTAATTGGTGGGATTCTCCGTTATAATTGGGAACAACTTTTCGCTTGGGTCGAGTGTTTAAGCCCAGGGTAAGCAATATAAGTCCTCCTGTAGAACCAAATCCACCTGTACCCTGTAATTGATTTTGCAATGGTGTCAATTGATGGGTATATTGTGGTACTGGCACCAGTTGTGCAATTTGCTGTCCCTTATCAATTCTGGCTGGTGGTGCCAGTGTATATGCCATGATATATATTTCACCAGAATAGTCCACATCAATTACTCCAGGTAAAATAAACAGTCCCATTAGACTAGCAGATGAATGTCCCAACACTATTGCACCCACAGCTTTTCCATTTATTATCACTGGTCCCATAATTCCCGTGGGAATCTTGTAGGGCTGAGATGTCAATAAATCCACAGTCACAGAGGCTGCCAGGTGTCGTGGTTTTAAACCAGTAAGTAAAAAATTACTTATTTCTTGTTGTGAGATATGGATTAGAACAAAAGCAAAACAGGCTTAAAACTTAAAAGGAATAAAGACAGTTTATTAACAAACTACAAGAATAAGAACACCAGAATAAACTTTCAGAAAACCCCCTTATCTTCCACATCTTAACTATTCTTCTGTACGCATGACAACATAGAGACAAATAACTTTAGGACTTTGGTGGTTAAAAACAGTCTTAATTCTTGCTACAGTCTTTTCATCAGTCTTTGTAGAGAAACAGAAGTCTCTTTCTGTTAGCTTACGGAGTTTCTCACAAGAAAACTATTTTTCATCATAGTTTTCTATTTCTCTAATGCCAGCTGCCCGGAAATCTGTCATTAGATCTTCTCCTCCCATTTCACATCTCTCCGATGTTTTTAAGGATAAATCATTCAAAGGCAGAAGTCTTCTTCATCTGTCTCTGCGAGCTTTCCTGGAAAACAGTTTTCTCTTTGCCCCCCAAAGCTTCAAAATCTTCACTCAACTCAATTCCAGCAACTCACAGTATCACAAGTACTCTCTCTCTTTTGCTCAAAACTTACACTTTGAATACTCTATTCTTCCCAACACTCATCATGAATTAAAGGAGTCTTTTTATACTATCTCCATAGCTTTAACAGAAAGATATTTCAGCTGTAAAGCATCTCCTTATTCTCTCTTTCTTATTTAAACTTAACTCTTTTCTTCACTGTTTTTGGTGGTTCTATGATGTCTTCTCTATGTTGATTGTCTCTCTCTGTTTTTCTGAGAAAAGGAGTAATCTGTACGTTTATCCAGGTAGTAAAAGAATTAAAAGCTTTAGGAAAACTGCAAGAGTTCATGGTGTTAAGTTTCAGTCTAGCAGCTAAAACTGAAAACCAAGCTTGGCTGACGAGCGCTGCTTCTTTTCCCCCTCCCCCCCTCCACCGCGGCCTTGTCGGCCTGGAGAGGGAGGGAGGAGGCCGAGACAGAGCCTTGTTACCTCCTCAGAAGCCGGAAACCAAAGAGAGCAAGAGAATTCTGTCTGTACTTCTTAAGGGGGTGTTTACAAGTTGAATTCACTTTTTAATGGTCAGATCTGCTGTCAATTCTTGGAAATGACTGATAATTGGTCAGGAGGAAAAACTCCCATCAGCCAGCAGCAGCTTCAACTTCTCTTCTTTCTAAGCTGTCTTAAAAGTAAAGCTACCCTATGACAGCTCTCTTGTTCTCTTTGGTTTCTGGCTTCTGACGAGGTAACAGGCTCTGTCTCGGCCTCCTCCCCCCTCCAGGCCGGACAAGGCCGCAGAGGGTGGGGGGGGGAGAAACGGAGCCGGCCGGCCTGGCTTGGTTTGCAGTTTCTGCTGCTGAACTGAAACCTGACACCATCAACATCTGCAGCTTTCCAAGACTTTAACTCTTTTACTACCTGGATAAAACATACAGATTACTCCTTTTTCCCAGAGAAACAGGGAGAGAGAGACAATCAACATAAAGACGACATCATAAAACCATCAAAAACAGTGATGAAAGGAGTTAAGTTTTAGATGCGGAAGAGAGAATAAGGAGATGCTTTAATTAAACTGAAATATTTTTCTGTTAAAGCTATGGAGATGGACAACAGTGTTCTGAAAAAGAGCTCCCTTAATTCATGACAGAGTATATTGGGAGGAATGGAGTGTTCAAAGTGTGGATTTTGAGCAAATAGTGAAGCGATTGTGATGCTGTGAGATACTGAAACAGAGGGAGAAGTAATAGTTGAAGATTTGTGGCTTTTTGAGAGGCAAAGAGAAAACTTCTCTTTCCAGGGAGGCTCACAGAGACAGATGACGAGAACTTTTGCCTTTGAATAACTCATCCTTAAAAATGACATCCCAAGACTCATTTGACCCATAACACACCTCAGAGTGATGTGAAATAGGAGGAGTGAACTGCTGACAGATTTTTTCCAGGCAGCTGGCATCAGAGAAATAGAAAGCTGTAACAGAAATGGTTTTCTTGCGAAAAACTCCATAGATTAGCAGAAGACTTGTGTTTCTCTACAAAGCTGATGAAAAGACTCTAGCAGGAATTGGGAGTGTTTTAAACACCAAAGTTCCAAGTTTTTTGTCTCTATGTTGTCATGTGAACAAAGGAATGGTTGGGTAGTGGGGGAGAAAGAGGTTTTCTGGAAGTTATTCTGGTTTTCTTATTCTTGTAGTTCTGTTAATAAACTTTCTTTATTCCTTTTAAGTCTCTTTTGCTCTTGTTCTAATGTATATCTCACAGCAAGAAATAAGTAAGTTTTCTAGTAATTTTTTAGCTACTGCTTTAAAACCATGACATTTATTTAGTGCGTTGGCTGGGAAACGAAATTAGCAAATCTAAACCACAACATTGTGCTGCACCCCAGGGCCAGGCTCTGCCTCTCTTGGCTCTGGCTGCTGCTTCCAAGCTGTCCTCTGTGATTTGGATTTGCAAGCCACCTCTCTGACCAGCTTCCACTTTGCTTGAAAAATTCAGCACCATGTTGGGGGCTGAACAAGTCCCAGAGCTGTGGAGAAGGATTTGAGATGCAATTTGCATCCCAGAGTTGTTACAGTGGGGAAAATGTCGCATCCCTCCTGTGCCTGGAGTTGCTAATCTTGTTGCAAACATTGAAAACCTCTTCAGCTTCTCTCATTCTACCTAAATTTGATGACTGCTTTGATTTCACACCTCTTCCATGCAGGTTTTTCCTCTGTCCTTGGCTAGAATTGTCAGGCCTGATAAATTTTGTTGAGCCTTGGGACAGCTCCCATCATCTATCCCTGCTCCTAATGCTGCTTTGAATTCTCTTGGGAATGTGAGCATGAGGGAAACTGGGGGGACTTTAGTGAGAGGAAAAGTGAGGCACAGAGGCTGAAGTGCAAATGCAGAGTGTGCAGGGTCAGCACAGTCTGCAGTGTTGTGGGGATTTGGGCCATGCAAACAGATGTTTCTTCTCTGGGAATGGCTGATTCCTTTGGTGTGTCTCCTCCTGAAATTGCTGTGCACCAGGGCTGGTGCTGGAGCTGCAGCAGCACAAAGTTGCCAGGGAGCCGTGTGGGAGCCAGTGGGAATCATTTCTTTGCTGCTTTGGATGAAAAGTTGTGACATGAATCTCAGTGTCAGGGAGGTGCCACGTTCATGCTGCTGCAGTGCCCACACACGGTGTCTGGAGACAGCTCAGGAGAAAAGGAAGAAAGGCCAGGATGAAATCCCATGTGCTACTGAAAGTGCTTGGAGTGAAGTGTGTGAAGTGACTGGGGAGAGCTGGATAGAAGGGACAGCTCTGAGCAGTGTGTGGTACATCATGACATCCTTGCAGTGATCTTTGCTCAGAGATGAAAAAGTATCAGTTTGCATGGCCTGAATCTGTGGGTCTGGAAATTCTGCATGTTGCACAAGCTGTGCTGAGCTCATCTGGCTCTGAAATATCTGAAATATCATCTCTGTACCTTAGGCAGGAAGAGCATCAGAGTTGTGAAGAGATGAATAAAAATCAGTCGTAACCCAGAAGCAAACCTTGGCAATAGACATGTGTGGCAGGTGAGGAGACTGAAAGCTTTCATTCTTGTCCTGGGAGAATGAATTCAGCAATAAGAAATCCTGTCTCTTGGCATTAAAATACTTTAGTTTCAGCTCTGCCCCAGCCCATCAATGTCCCTGTGTTGTTGGGGGTAGGTTCTCCCCCTGTAGCTCTCTGCAGGTTGGTGCTAATTCAAGATGTTCCGGCAGGTTCCAATGTTTTGGTGCCCGAGCAGGGAGTGCAGAACAGGGATTACAAGTGCTGACATTTGCTGTGCTAGAAAGTCCAAGGGACAAATTTGTGCCAATTAAGGTCTCCCCTTTAACTAGAAGGAACAATTGATGTTGTGCTTGTAGCAGAGTGTGGTGACAGAGGGGGTTTCCAAAGGAAATCTTGGTGCATGTGGGCCAGAGGCCCCTGTGCTGAGGCTCCCTCCAGGCTGGCTCCAGCCCCTCAGGGTGCCCAGGAAGCAGGCTGCCCGCAGCCCAGTGCAGCCTCCTTAGCCCTGGGGCTAGCCAGGGAAGAGCCATGGATGAGGCTGAGCCCTGCTCCCATGTGGGATGCCATGGGACAGGGCCCACTGGGATTTGCCCCTCCAGCTACCAAGTGTGTGCAGAGAAACTGCAAGGAGAGGGTGAGCTCTGACAGTGGGACCCCCTGTGCACAGGGAGCCCACTCCTGGGGTGGCTGTGCCAGCTCCCGCAGGGACATCCAAGCCTTGGTAACAACAACAACAATAAACTATAGAACCTATTTACCTAAGAACATATCTAACAAAACTACATGAAACGTATTTACAGAACACTTAAGCAAACTCTAAAACGTCTATCAGAACACAACAACTGTAAAACGTATATACAGCAGGGTGGCATCTGTGTCCGGGATGTGCCTCAGTCCTGGAAGAAAAACAAGTAGCACGGTCAGTGCAGTCAGGCATGGAGGGGTGTTCCATGTGCTGCCAGGCTGGGACACTGGCACAGTGGGACTCTGCTGCCAGAAGTGAGGCTGGCTGGGGCTGGGGGCTGTGGCCCAGGCACTGGAACAGGGCTTGTGTGGCCCAAAGCAAGCCCAGGCCAGGCCAGGGATGGCCAGCAGAATCCAGTGCATGGGCTAGCGTGTCCCTGAGCAGGGAGTGCCCAGCCCAGCCCCAGGCTGGCAGCAGGGGACCCACTCTGCCTGTGGGGAGCACCTGCCTGTTGTGCTGCTGGCATGGGTCTTCATCCCAACACCATGTCCTCCTCCTCATTGTCTTTTGCATCAATCTCCATCTCCTCAATATCGTCTTCCACGTCCACCTCCATTTCTTCCTCTGTCTCATCCACATCCATCTCTTCCTCTCCATCCACTTCCATTTTCTCTTCGCTATTAATTTGTGTATCCACCTCCATCTCCTCCTCTGTGTCTGTGCCAGCCTGCAGAGGTAGCAAAATCTCCCAGTGGGGTCCCTTTCCCACACTATCCCACACAGCTCCAGCCCAGCCAGGCAGCTGCGGGGTGTCCACCTCCGTGGAATAGTAGCATACCTTCTTTGGAGCAAATGCAGACATCCTGCAGGGATGGAGAGCAAAATGCACACACCGGGGAGCTTTTGGGACTGCTGGGGGTATGAGGGAGCAGGTGACAACAAGGTGACAGGGGTAGGCCTGGAGCAGGGTGAAGAGCGTGCTGACACAAGGAGCCAAGGGTTGTGTTGTGGCCGTTGCTGGATGCTGGAAGTTCTAGCTGGAGCGTGCACTGTGACATCAGTGCCAGGAGCCCAGGCCCAGGCTGAAGTGGACAAGGGAGATGCTAGAATGATGGAATCCCTGGGTGCTTGGGCTTGGAAGGGACCCTAAAGACCATCTTGTTCCAAGCTGAGCAATCTTCCCCCAGAACAGGTTGCTCAGAGCCCTGCTCCCAGCTGGCCTTGGATGTTGCCAAGGATGGAGCATCCCCAGCCTCTGTGCCCAGCCTGGGCCAGTGGCCCAGCAGCCTGAGTGGAAAAGAGCAGCTGCATTAGATCCAACTTCAATCTCACTCCTGCAGTTGAAAGCCTTCTCCTCTCTGTGCCCATCTTTCCTAGAGCTGCAGGGAGGCCTCCCCAGCCCCTTCTCTTTCCAGGCTGAGCATCCCCAGCCCCACATGGACAGCACTCAGATCCGTGGGGGTCGAGGCTAAAGGGTGGCAAACGGCATCAGGAAGTGAGAGATGGAAGCTTTTGGAGATGGAAGGTTTGCCTCTAAATGTAGAAAAGAAATGAAAGTGGAGGGGAAAATGGTGGGACTCTGGCTCTGTTCTAACTGGGGAAGATTTTCTTCTCTTCTTTTCTGTCATGCTGCCCCAAGTTTTGTTGTTTGAAAGGAGGTTTGGCAAAATCTCCATTGTCTTCTCCATTAATAAAAAAATCCCACAAAATTCCAGCAAAATCTGACAAAAATCCTACAAAAATCTCACAAAATTCTCTAAATTTTGTTAAAATCCCACAGATTGCAGAAAAAATTCCACAAAATTGCAGAAAATATCCACAAAATTCCAGATGAATTCCATAAAAATTAATGAAAAATCACATAATTCTTTAACTTTTTATTAAATCCCCCAAAATTCTGGAAAAAATGCACAAAATTCTACAAAAAACCCAACAAAATTTCCTAAATCCTCAAATTCCTACAACATCTAACAAAAAACCCTGAAAGTTCCTGAAATCTCAAAACCCACAAAATTTCAAAAAATTCCACAAAATTCCTGAAAACTTTCAGAAAATCCCACATTAATAATCCACAAAATAATAATCCACAAAAAAATAATCCACAAAATTTGACAAAAACCTTAACTAAATTCTCTAAATTACCTCAAATTCCAACAAAATTCCAGAAAAACTGGTCAAAATTCCCTAAATCTACTCAAAATCCCACCAAATTTTTGAACTATACCACAAAATCTCCTCCAGTTTCCACATATGGCCAGAAATAACCCACAATATCCTGAAAAAATCCACCAAATTCCAGGAAAATCCTTTAAAGTTCCAGAAAAATACCACAAAACTCCCACTAAATTCCCCAAATCTTTACAAAATCCCACAAAATTCCAGAAAAATCCCACGGTTTCACAAATCGCCTCAAAATTCCTCAAAATTACCTAAATTTTCTCAAAATTGCATAAAATTCAAAAAAACCCTACAATAATTCCACAAGAAGTCCACAAAAATATTTAAATTTTCTCAGAATTCCACAAAATACCAGAAAATTTCCACAGAACTCCAGTAAAATCTGATAAAATTACAAAAAAATCTCACAGACTTCAAAAAAAATTCCACAAAATTGCAGTAAAATCTGATAAAATGACAAAAAATCCCAAGAATTCCGCAATGATCCCACGTAATTTTACAAAAATCCCACAGAATTCTTCAAATTTTCATGAAATCTAAAAAAATCCAGAAAAAATCCCACAAAATACTTTAAATTTTCTCAAAATCCCACAAAATTCCACAAAAAATACACAAAATTCCAGAAAACATCCCACGAAATTCCAGAGAAATTCCAGAAACTTGCACAAAATTCCCACAAAATTTCCTACATTTTCCCAAAATCCCACGTCTGATGGGTTGACGTTTCAGAAAAGAAAGAGAAACACCTAAGGAAGTTGAAGCTGCTGGAGGCTGAGAGGAGTTTTTCTCCTGGCCCATAAGAGGCCATTGCTGAGAAGTGCCAGCAGTTTTGCCCATTGCAAAGTGCCATCAAGCTGGGAACAGCACTTGAAGCCCTAAGGCCGGCAATTTCTCTTGGCTCTCTTTGCTTTGCGCCTTTTGAAGAGGTAGCAGGGCTCGGCTTCAGCCTCCTTCCCCCCAGGCCAGCCAAGGCCACGGGAGGGGAGCGGGGCTGGCCGCAGCTCTGCGCTTCCCGGGGAGGATGGAGACTGGCAAGTGCCAGGAGCCCCTTCTCAGAGGCTTGGCTGGGCCTTGCACAGCGGGGCTGCCGGGCCAGGCCGCTCCCTGCCTGGCCTGCACTTTGTGCCGCTGCTCAGTTTCACCACAGGCTGCCACTAAAGGCAGGGAAAGATAGCAGCTTGCAGCTTTGTGCTCAGATAATGGCCACACTCCCCACAGCAGCCATGGGGAAAAATCTTCTAGCGCGGACAGCTCCAGCCGCTGCTCCGGCAGAGATCCTGGGATCAGCCACAAGGCCTGGGCAAGAGTTTAACCCTTTCCCTACTCAGATGAGACTGGCAAATTCATCCTTTTTTCCAGAGATAGGGGAAGAGAGAGAGAGTGAGTGATCAACATGGAAAGAGACAACATAAACTATCAAAAACTGTAAATAAAAGAATTAAGCTTCAGATGGGGGAGAGAAATAAGAGATGCTTTAAGAAGCTGAAATATTCTTTTGCTAAAACTATGGAGATGGACAATAGTGTTCTGAAAAATCTCCTGTAATTCCTGCAAGAGTATTTTGGGGGAATGGAGTATTTCAAAGTGTAGATATAAGAAAATGGTGAAGTAGTGGTGATCCCATGAGATGCTGGAACAGAAACAGAGAAGTGAGAATTGTTGAAGATTTGTGGCCCTTAAGAGACAAAGTGAAAATTTCTGTTTCCAGAGATGATCACAGAGACAGATGAAGAGAACTTTTGCCTTTGAATAGCTCACCCTTCAAATGACACCATATGACCAATGACCCAGGAACACATCTCAGAGAGAGGTGAAATGGGAGAAGAGAACTGATGGCAGAGTTTTCCAGGCAGCTGGCATCAGAGAAATAGAAAACCATGAGAAAATGAGGTTTTTTTGTGAAAAACTCCATAAATTGACAAAAGAGAACTTCTTTTTCTCTTCAAAGACTGATGAAAAGACTATAGCAAAGTTGAGACTGTTTTAACCACCAAGGTTTTTTTGTCTCTATGTTGTCACGTGAACAAGGGGAATAGTTGGGTAGTGGGGAAAAAGGGTTTCTGGAGGTTTTATTCTGGTTTCTTATTCTTGTAGTTTTGTTAATAAACTTTCTTTATGCCTTTCAAGTTTTTAGCCTGTTTTGCTCTTCTAATCCAGATCTCACAGCAAGAAATGAGTAAGTTTTGTAGTGATTTTTTTAGCTAATGCTTTAAAACCACGACACTCTCACAGCTCTGCATGGCTTTGGCAGCTTCCCTGGGTGTTCATCCTGCCCTGCATCCATCTCACCCCTGCTGCAGTTGCCTTTGGGTTGGAAGGGACCTTAAAGACTGTCTATTCCCTGCCATGGCCAGAGACACCTGTTACTAGACTAGTTGCAAATAAATCATTGTAGGAATTGAACTTCAGTTGGAAGAAGAATTTAAAAAGCCAAATAAACCCAGCAAACAAACTACAAAAATGACATGGAGGCAAGACGGAGCCTTTGGAGGTCAATCCACTGGATGGATCCTGCCAGGTGATGCTACCCCAAAACTGAACACTTGGAGCCCAATGGTCCCACAGCTATGACCCCTCTGCTTGGTGTCTTTTTAGCTCTCATTAATCTGTCCCCTGCCCACACCCCCTTCCTGGGCAGCCATGCCTCCCAGTGCTGTGCCACTGGGGATTCCATTACCTCTGATTTCCCTGTAGCAAGGAAATTGATACCGATCCCGGTGTCGATCTCTGTCCCGGAGCTGTGGTGGTGCCAGTGTCGGTCCCAGAGCGCTCCCGGTCCCACTCTTTGTCTCCATCTCACTCTCAGTCCCGGTCTCGGTCCCGGAGCGGTGCCAGTCTCAGTGCCGGTGCCAGGGCTGGTTTCAGTCCTGGTCTCAGTCTTGGACTCGGTGCGGTTCCTGTCCAGTGCCAGTGCTGGTCCTGGAGTGATCCCGGTGTTGATCCCAGTGCTGGTCCTGGAGTGATCCCGGTGCTGATCCCAGTGCTGCTCCAGGAGTGATCCCAGTGCTGATCCCAGTGCTGGTCCTGGAGTGATCCTGGTGCTGATCCCGGTGCTGGTCCTGGAGTGATCCCGGTGCTGATCCCAGTGCTGGTCCCGGACCGATCCTGGTGCTGATCCCAGTGCTGGTCCTGGAGTGATCCCGGTGCTGATCCCGGTGCTGGTCCTGGAGTGATCCCGGTGCTGATCCCAGTGCTGGTCCTGGAGTGATCCCGGTGCTGATCCCGGTTCTGGTCTCAGTCTCGGTCTCAGAGCGCTCCTGGTGTTGATCCCAGTCCCTGTGCTGGCCTCGCTCTCAGTCTCGGAGCAGTCCCGGGGCACTCCCGGAGCCGATTCCGGTCCCGGTGTCGATCTCAATGGCGCAGCGGTGCCGGTCCCGGTCTCAGTCCCGGTCCCGGAGCGGTGCCGCTCTCGGTGCCGGTGCCGGATTCAGTCCCAGTCTCAGGCCCGCTCTAGGCCTCAGTCTCGGTCTCGGTCTCCATCTGGGTCTCGCTCCCAGTCCCGGTGCCGCTCGAACCGAGCCCTTTCCGGGTGATTTCAGGTCCCTTTTGGGCGTTTCAGGCCACTTTGGCTGATGTTGGGGCCCTTTGGGTGATTTGAGGCAAAACCAGCGACTTTCAGGGTGGACCTTGCACCCATTTGGGAGATCCCAGGGTGATTTTAGGCCATTTGGAGTGGGTTTGACACCGCTTTGGGCATTTTTATGCCCTGGTGGTTGCAGTTTGGACTCCTTGGGATGATTTTAACCCCATTTGGCTGATGTTAGGCCAAACTATGCGGATTTAGCGCGCAGTTTAGGTCCCTTTATATGATTTTGCTTTTCTCCTTTGTTTATTGGAATTTCAGCAATTTTAACACTTTTTTCCCCAGCTTTTTTATCAAAATCTTCATAAAAATTGCCCCAAATGTTCTCTAAATCCTAAAAATTCCAGAAAAACTCCACAAAATTCCACAAAAATCCCACAAAACCTCCTGAAATTCCCACAAAATTCCAGAAAAATACCACCAAATTCACCAAACAGACTCAAAATCCTGAAAATTCAAGAAATATCTCACAAAATTATATAAATATCCCACAAAAATCCCTAAAGCATTTAAATATCCCACTAAATTCTCTAAAAAATTCACAAAATTCCACAAAACCACCATAAATTACAGAAAAATCTGATGCAATTACACAAAATTCCACTAAATTCCAAAAATATCCCAAAATCTACTCTAATTCGAAAAAACTCTAGAAATATTCCAGAAAAAAATCAAGTGAAACACCACAAAATTCTTCACGTTTTCTCAACATCCACAAGATTCAAGAAAAATCCCAGGAAATTGCAGAAAAATCCCACAAAATTCCCTGAAACTTCTCAAAACCCAACCAAACTTCAGAAACATTTGATAAAATCTCCACAAATTCCCACAAAATTCCAGAAAAATCCCACAAAATTCCCTACATCTTCTCAAAACCCTACCAAATTCCTGCAACATCTCACAAAATCCCCGACAACTTCCAAAAAAATCAAAGAAAAATCCCAAAAAATTCTTCATGTCTCGTACAAATCCGACAAAAATTCCCTCAAAATTCCAGAAACATCCCACAAAATCTCCTCAATATCATAGAAAATTCTGGAAAAGCCCCACAAAATTGCAGAAAAATGCAGCAAAATTCCCTAAATCTTCTGGAAACATTACAAAATTCCAGAGACATCTCACAAAACCTCCACAAATTGCCATATTATCTAAGAAAATTCCCTCAAAATTCTTCAAGTCTCCTCCAAATCCCACAAAATTCTGGAAAAGCACCATACAATTCCCTAAATCTTCTCAAATTTCTACCAAATTCCCGAAACATCTCACAAAATCTCCACGAATGTCCACAAAATTCAAGAAAAATCCCACAAAAATCACTAAATTTCTTCAATATCCTACAAAATTCTAGAATCATCTCACAAAATCGCAACAAATTCCCACAAAATTCAAGAAAACTGCCACAAAATTCTTGAAAAGCTCCTCAAAATTCCAGAAAAATCTCACAAAATTCCTTAAATCTTATCAAAACCCAACCAAATTCCACAGACATCTCACAAAATCTCCACCAATTCCCACAAAAACCAGGAAAAATTTCTCACAATGCTTCAACTCTCCCCAAAATCCCACAAAAATGCCACAAAATTCCAGAAAAATCTCACAAAATTCCTTAAATTTTCCCAAAACCCAACCAATTCGTGCAACATCCCACAAAATCTCCACAAATGTCCACAAAATTCAAGAAAAATCCCACAAAATTCACTAAATTCCCTCAATATCCCACAAAATTCCAGAACCATCTCACAAAATCTCCACCAATTTCCACAAAATTCAAGAAAACTCCCACAAAATTCTTGAAAGCCCCTCAAAATTCCAGCAAAATCCCACAAAATTCCCTAAATCTTCTCAAAACATTACAAAATTCCAGACTTCTCAAAAAATCTCCACAAATTTCCACAAAATCTACGAAAATTCCCTCAAAATTCTTCAGGTCTCCACCAAACCCCAAAATATTCTGGAAAAGCCCCACACAATTCCCTAAATTTTCTCAAAACACAACCAAATTCCTACAACATCTCACAAAATCTCCAACAATTTCCAAAATAAACTAAGAAAAATCCCTCAAAACTCTTCAAGTCTCCTCCAAATCCCACAAAATTCTAGAGAAATCCTCAAAATTCTAAGAAAATGTTACAAAATTCCCTAACTCTTCTCAAAATCCTACCAAACTCCAGCAACATCCCACAAAATGTCCACAAATGTCACTAAATTCAAGAAAAATCCCTCAAAATTCTTCAAGTCTCTTCCAAATCCCACAAACATCCCACAAAATCTCCTCAATATCCCACAAAATTCTAGAGAAATTCCACAAAATTCCAGAAAAATCCCACAAAATTCCCTCAATCTTCCCCAAACACAACTAAATTCCTGCAACATCTCACAAAATCTCTACCAATTTCCACAAAATCTAGGAAAAATCCCGTAAATTCTTCAACTCATCTCCAAATCCCACAAAAATCCCACATAATTCCAGAAACATCCCACAAAATCTCCTCAATATCAAAGAAAATTATGGAAAAGCCCCACAAAATTCCAGGAAAATGCCAGAAAATTCCCTCAATCTTCTCAAAACATTACAAAATTCCAGAGACGTCCCACAAAATGTCCACCAATTTCCACATTATCTAAGAAAAATCCCACAAAATTCTGGAAAAGCCTCACACAATTCCCTCAATCTTCTCAAAACTTCACCAAATTCCTGTAACATCCCGCAAAATATCCACGGATGTCCACAAAATTCAAGAAAAATCGCACAAAATTAACTAAATTTCCTCAATATCCCATAAAATTCTATAACCATCTCACAAAATATCAACAAATTTCCACAAAATTCAGGAAAACTCCCACAAAATTTTTGGAAGCCCCTCAAAATTCTGGAAAATACCCACAAAATTCCCGAAATCGTCTCAAAACATTACAAAATTCTACAGTCATCTCACAAAATCTCCACAAATTTCCACAAAAGCTAAGAAAATTCCCTCAAAATTCTTCAAGTCTCCTCCAGATTCCAAGAAATTCAAGAGAAATCCTCAATATTCCAGGAAAATGTTACCAAATTCCTTCAATCTTTTCAAAACCCTACCAAACTCCAGCAACATCCCACAAAATCTCCAACAATTTCCACAAAATCTAGGAAAAATCCCTCAAAATTCTTCAAGTTTCCTCAAAATCCCACAAACATCCCACAAACATCCCACAAAATCTCCTCAATATCCTACAAAATTCTAGAGAATTTCCACAAAAATCCAGAAAAATGCCACAAAATTCACTAAATCTTCTCAAAACACAACCAAATTTCTGCAACATCTCACAAAATCTCCACAAATGTCCACAAAATTCAATAAAAATCCCTCAAAAATCACTAAATTTCTTCAGTATCCCACAAAATTCCACAGACATCTCACAAAATCTCCACAAATGTCCACAAAATCTAAGAAAATTCCCTCAAAATTCTTCGTTTCCTCCAAATTCCAAGAAATTCAAGAGAAATCTTTAAAATTCCAGGAAAATTCTTCAAAATTCCTTGATTCTTCTCAAAACCCGACCAAACTCCAGCAACATCCCACAAAATGTCCACAAATGTCCACTAAATTCAAGAAAAATCCCACAAAATTCTTCAAGTCTCCTCAAAATCCCACAAACATACCACAAACATCCCACAAAATCTCCTCAATATCCCACAAAATTCTAGAGAAATTCCACAAAATTCCAGAAAAATCCCACAAAATTCCTTACATCTTCTCAAAACCCAACCAAATTCCTGCAACATCTCACAAAATCTCCGACAACTTCCAAAAAAATCGAAGAAAAATCCCAAAAAATTCTTCATGTCTCGTACAAATCCGACAAAAATTCCCACAAAATTCCAGAAACATCCCACAAAATCTCCTCAATATCATAGAAAATTATGGAAAATCCCCAAAAAATTACAGAAAAATGCCACAAAATTCCCTAAATCTTCTCCAAATATTACAAAATTCCAGAGACGTCGCAAAAAAATCTCCACAAACTTCCACATTATCTAGGAAAAATCCCTCAATATTCTTCAAGTCTCCTCCAAATCCCACAAAATTCTGGAAAAGCCCCACACAATTCCCTGAATCTTATCAAAATCCAACCAAATTCCTGCAACATCCCACAAAATCTCCACAAATGTCCACAAAATTCAAGAAAAATCCCTCAAAAAAAACTAAATTTCCTCATTATCTCACAAAATTCCAGGACCATCTCACAAAATCTCCACAAATGTCCACAAAATTTAAGAAAAATCCCACAAAATTTATGATAAGCACCACAAATTTCCAGAGAAATTCCACAAATCCCCTAAATCTTCTCAAAACCCAACCAAATTCCTGAAACAGCCCACAGAATCTCCATCAATTCACAGAAAATCTAAGAAAAATCCCTCAAAATTCTTCAAGTTACCTCAAAATCCCAGAAAATCTCACAAAAATCCCTAACTTTTTTCAAAACCCTACCAAATTCCAGCAACATCCTACAAAATGTCCTCAAATATAAAAAAAAATTCATGAAAAATCCCACAAAATTCCCTAAATCTCCTCAAAACCTTAACAAATTCCAGAAACATCCAACAAAATCTACACAAAGGTCCACAAAATTCCAGAAAAATCACATGAAATTCCCTAAATTGTCTCAAAACTCAAAACATTTAGCAAATGCCCCAATTTCTCATCTCCTATTGAATATATTTGTTTTGGAGGCAAATTAAATTGAGATACATTAACTTTTTAAGATATCAATGCCATTGTTCTTTGCACTTCTCGAGCAATCTGTCGAGCTGTCCAGTCTGCCTTTCAATTCCCTTCACAAATTTTGGAGTTTCCTGATTGGTGTCCTTTGCAGTGCATAATTGCTACTTGTTCAGGTTTTGTATTGCTTTTATCAATTGCAGGACTGCATCTTGATGTTTAATGTGTGTGCCTTGAGCAGACAGCAGTCTTCTTTCTTTCCACAGCACTCTGTGGACATGCACTACTCCAAAGCATACTCTGAGCCAGTCCAGATGTTTCCCCTTTTCCCTTTACTCAATTCTAGTGCTCTGCTTAAGGCAACCAGTTCTGCCCTCTGGGCAGATGCATTTGCTGATAATGCTTTTGCCTCCACCATTGCACTGACTGTTGTTACCGCATATCCAGCGTATCTGGTCCCGTTCTCCACCAAGCTGCTTCCATCTGTGAATAGCTCTCACTCTGCTTGCTCCAGTGGGATGTCTTTCAGGTCTTCTCTTGCCAAATAGGTGTCCTCTATTACTTCTACACAGTCATGCTCTAATGGGCCTTCTTCAGTTGTGGTACCCAGGAACAGAGCTGCATTCAAGAGGTCAGTTGTCTTTAGTGTGACATCATCCTGCTCAGTCAGGATTACCTGGAATTTCATCATCCTGCTTGGAGATAGACAATGGCCCCTCTTTTGTTCTAAAACAGTGCTCACCATGTGTGGCACAGAGACATCTATGTGTCTACCCATGGTGAGTTTCCTGGCTTCTTGTGGCAGCATCACGCTGGCTGCAACTGCCCGCAGGCATGAAGGCCATCCAGCACTCCCCTTGTCAAGCTGTTTGGAAAAGCAGCCTACCAGCCTTTCCCAGCTTCCCAAACCTTGGCTCAGCACTCCCAGTGCTAGGTGTAGTCTTTCATGCACAAACAGCTGGAAATCTTTGGACAAGTCTGGCAATCCGAACGCCGGAGCAGTTGTCAATGCCTCCTTCAGTTTGAGGAAGGCCTCCTTCTGTGCTCTGCCCCAGGTAAACGGCTGCGTCTTCTGGGCCTCATCCAGGGCTTTTGCAATTAGTCCATAGTCCATGATCCACAGGCAGCACCACCCTGTCATCCCAAGGAAGACTCGCAGCTCATGCACGTTCTGGGGTTCTGGAATAGCACAAATAGCTTGAATACAATTAGTACCCAGCTTACATTGCCCTGGTGAGATTTCACATCCCAGGGAAATCACAGTCTGCCAGGCAATTTGTGCCTTTTCTTTAGACTCCTTATATCCTCCCATTCCCAGCAGATTTAAAATTTCAATTGGTACCTTTATGCAGGTTGTTTTCTCTTCTGTAGCTATCAGTATATCATCAACATACTGTAACAGCAGGTATTGTTTTCTCAGTACTTGCCCGTTCTCGGTCCAAATCTCCAGCTCCTTCCCCAGCTGGCTTCCAAATAGGGTTGGACTGTTCTTGTATCCTTGTGGAAGTCGTGTCCAAGTGAGCTGAGTTTTCCTTCTATTTTCTGGATTTTCCCATTCAAAGACAAACAGTTTCCTGCTTTCTTTCTCAAGGGGTATGCAGAAAAAGGAATCTTTTAAATCAAGTACAGTAAACCATTTCTATTTCTCTTTTATAGATGTTAACAATGTGCAAGGATTAGCTACCACTGGGTAAATATCTTTAGTTATTCCATATATTGCTCTCAAATCCTGCACTAGTCTATATTGGTCAACACAGAAATTTGGGCTCCAGTGTTAACTACAAAAGTAAAAAGTGGATGTATAGGACCCACTATTATGGAGAAACAGCTCAGACTATTCAGCCTAGTCTTCACAGAAGTATGGAGAACATCGTTTATTTCTATCTTCAGCACACTTTTATAGGGTTTTACAGGGTCCCCGGGCTAAGCAAGTTACTCTTGGTTAATTCACACAGGTTTACATTTTTTCTCTTATACACAAGGATGTTGTTTTGCTTCATTCTCTCTGCTTCAGGAAAGTTTCAAGGACATGAGCCTTTAATATCACAACTTATACCAAAGGCTGGTTTGTGCAGACAGACCTTTACTAAAATATCAGGCCCACCTTCTGTTCAAATATTCTCTACACCCTATTGCTGTAATCAGTATGTCTCCAGTTTTGTTATCTCTAGTGAGCACTTGAAATAAAAGCAACCTCTGCCTCTCTGCTCACCCAGGAGAGGCAGAGTTCTCAGTTTCCCTGATTCTGAGGCTCTTTGGGCTCCACTCCCAGAAGCTGAGAAGGAGACGGCTTTGGCTCACAGCCCAGAGCCTGTGGAGCTGTGCTGGGTTATCCAATGGGGCATTCCATACAATGAACTTGGGACAGTGCCAATTAGAAACAACTTCACTCAACTTGGAAGTGAGAAGCCATCTATTACCTTGCTGGGGACCCCCTTCTTTATCTCCAGTGACCACCAATACTGGCAGTGAGAGATTTCTTTTCCCTTGTCTGGGTTTTCCTTAAGAGAACCAATGCATCTAACACCTTTGCTTTCTCTGATTTTTCTTCTGCCATTTTTACAGGTCCATCATTTCTACTGGAATGAATTAGCTCTTTTGGAGGGTAAATTTGATTCAGGAGAGAGGTTTCCCCCTCTTCTTTCCTCACTTCTTTGCTTAAAGCCAGTTTTTAGAGCTGCTGTAAAACAAGCTCCCAAAACTGAGCAGAGTAGAGTTTGATTTTTCCCCAATTTAAATTTTCTTTCATCTTGTAAAGAACATACTCTATCAATCACATTTTCCAAATTAAACCAGTAACTAAGCGCCCACTTCTCCCCTCTTGGAGAAGGTCTGGCATTGTGTTTTGCTAACAGAGCATAAAATGCAGCTTTAACTTCTGCACTGCCCTTTTCAGTCATTTTTACAAAGGGAAAACCACTACAGGGAGGTATAAACTTCAATTATACACACACACACACACACACACACACAGCTTTTTACTTCTCTGTGTGGGTAAAAAGACCAAATCTGCTCGGGAGGCACTCTTTCAGTTTAAAATTCTGATTGTCTCTTTGCTACACCAAGCACTCAAAATTCACACACACAACAACAACAAAAACATTCCCACCCTTTTGCACTAAGAGATCTTTTGTGAAATTCTGCAGACAGAGCCCTCAAGTGAGTGTGGGGTGCTTTTCACCTCGGCGTGTGCAGTTTGCGGGAAATTCGAGTTGCCCCCCTTGCTTTCTAGACACCGCTCACTCTTTTGGGAGTGTCGGGCTGGGTGCGGCTGGAGCAAAACATCTTTCCCCTAATACAGACTGCACAACAAACCTGCAGCCCCTTCTGTCTGTCAGAAATCCTGTCCGTGACTCCAGTTTAAATGTCACGATTCGCTAACGCCAGTGGGAGTCGCGAGAAGTTTCTTTGATCTCAGAGGGCACAAAGGACACAAAGGGATTTCAGTTTAAATCACAACAGCAATAATGTACATTTATTTTAGTGATAACAAGGGTTATGTGATAGAGGAGAGGGAGTGAGAGAGAGAGAGAGAGAGGGGAGAAAGAAAACAAAGTAAAGAAAGAGAGAGGTTATAGCTACCAACAGATGAGACAGTGTCACAGGGGTCTTTTTCCGTGGGGAGATCTCACCAAAATCAATTCAGCCTTATGTAATTCTTCCCCAAAGTGACCTTGTTTCCAGTGTGCTAATAAGCACCCCAAAGGAGAAGTTCCTGCTATGAGAGCATTGCTGCCCAAAACCCCTTTAAGCTTCTCCATGTCACAACTACAATACACCACAAATGCCGAACCTGCGACGCTTTTGCAGTCGTCTGACGGACGGCGCCCAGGCAATCCCAACAGGAATTCCTTTAGCCCAACCAAGCGCAGCTTTTGCTGCGTCTTATTGGCAGGCACCCAAACCAAAGTGAAAGCACCTTACCTCTTCTCCTGGGGACGCTGTGAGCAGCGCAGACGGTCGCGGCCGATGGGCTCCCCGAGAATCCCTCGGTGCCGGCTGGAGCAGGATCGGGTCGCGAGCTCGCTCAGCAGCACTCACAAGGTCCCATCTGGGTCACCAAAATGTTAGAGTTCAGGAACACACATCATCACACAATGATTATATGCAGGTGCTTTATTGAAGAGCTCTGGGTGTCAGGGGTACACAGACCCAAATCTGACTTTTGAGGGTCAGGTGTCCTTTTTTTTTTGTTTTGTCCTTCTGGCCTGCCCAGGGAATTTTTACCCATTAAAAGGTTGTGCTGGGGCAACCTAACTACCGGTACTTAGGGGTGCTCACAACGGACAATGAGTGGCCGGGCCCAGGGCGGGGAAGGGGGCAGAAAAGGAGGGTGGGGACAGTTTTTGGGCTGGTTCTTCTTTGGTTTTTCGGGGAAGGACGTTTGTGTGCTGGGTTGCAGAGCTGCTGCGGTGGAGAGAAGGGAACTTTACCATCACCCAGACAGAGCGGCTGCTTCTTCTCCTTCTCCCCTCTTTGTTGGTGGCCTTGCACCCCCTGTCCTGCCGGGATGTGTAGCAGTGCCAGCCACCGCCGCAGAGCTGCTGATACACCTCATCCACCAGCCCAGGATCTCAGCTCATCCCTGCTGTTCCAGCCGACTGTTCCTCGGAGCCCTGCAGGAGCACCAGGACTGACTGCCTGAGGGGTTTGTGAAAACAAAGCCTCTCCTCCATCCCATCTCAGCCGAGAAGGCTGTCCCGGGGTCCCTGTTTCTGTCTTCTTGTTATTGCTGTAGTTATTGTTTGTTTGTTTGCCTGGTTATACTAGTAAAGAACTGTTATTCCTATCCCCAGATCTCTGCCTGAAAGCCCCCTTGATTTCAAATTTATAATAATTTGGAGAGAGAGGGTCTACATTCTTTCAGCCCAAGGGAGGCTCCTGCTCTCCCTAGCGGACACCTGTCTTCTAGAACCAAGACAGATTTTGGCACCCAACGTGGGGCACTGAGAAGAAAAGGGCAATAAAGGAATAACAGTTCTTAAATGACCTAACTTTTGTTTGCTGGATTTAGAAATCTTGTTAGGTAGAACCATGCTGTTGAGCTTACCCAGGTTCGCGGGGCATGTGGTCACATCTATATTTCTCCCATTTTCTGTACCTTACCTAAATATGGGTCCTATAACTAAGGCTACTGTGGCTATTATCCAGCTTGTTTTGTGGATTGATAAGGTGAGGAATTCATGGATGTTTAACGTCCTCTGGACGGCGGGCTCATGGATTCAGAGCTGTCACACACTAACTGGATGGTTTTGGGGTTACTTTAATAATGGTACCTACTGGGAGAAAAAGACAGTTGGGGAAATTTTCTCCCAACCTTTCACCCAGTTCCTTGGGCCTACACAGCCAGTTTTCGAAGGGTTAAAATCTTCTCTGAATGCTAATGACATCGTACAGTGGCTGGTGTTGCTGATAGGCCTGTTCTACTTAGCCTTCAGAGACAAAGGGAAAGAGACAGGGGGTAATGTCCCAGAGCCTGGCACAGCCCCAGAGACAGAGAGTGCTGCCCCAGAGCCTGGCACAGCCCCAGAGACAGGGGGTAATGTCCCAGAGCCTAGCACAGCCCCAGAGACAGCGAGTGCTGCCCCAGAGCCTGGCACAGCCCCAGAGACAGGGGGTGCTGCACCAGAGCCTGCCCCTACCCCACAGCCCACCTCAGAAATGAACCATCCAGAGTGGGTGGGGGTTCTGGTCAAGGAGATACGTGAGATGCTAAAGGGATGCATTTCCTCAGCTGCTGGGAAACCCTCCCCCTGCCTCGAAGAGAGAGAGTCTGATAGTGCTGCAGTGGAACCCACAGATGTTACAACCGTCCAGGTTCCAGCTGAACCACAAGAGCAGTCACAGCCAGCAGCTGTTGCTCCTGTGGAAACGAGGAAGTCTAAGATGAAATCACAGCACCCTGTTGATAAGGATAAGAAAGGAGGGTCCTCACAACCCACAGGGGAACCAGAAGTTGAAATCATCACTGAGTCTCTGACATATGACAGTCTCCGTAAGTTACAAAAAGACATTGTGAGGCGGGGGCATGAGCCTTATACAACCTGGTTACTTCGGGTCTGGGACCTTATGGGTACAGGTGTGCAGCTGGATGGTGGTGAGGCAAGGAATGTGGGACCCTTGACGCAGGACTCAGGTGTGAATCAGATATTCGTCAGGGAGCAAGGGCCCCTTTCCCTCTGGGAGCGGCTTTTGATGAGTGTAAGAGAGAGGTTTGTCCACAGAGAGAGAATGGAAGAGCACTATCGTAGAAGAGAATGGAAAACCATTGAGGAAGAGATCCAACAGCTGAGAGAAGTGGCAATATTAGAGGTCCTTTTTGGGAGGGGTGGACAGCATGATAATGACCCCGACAAAGTCAGGTGCACTGGGCAGATGTTGTGGAGTCTGGCAAATCTAGGGCCACGTGACTACACCACCTATATTGCAACGATTAATGCCGATAACAGCCGAGAGACGGTGAGTTCTGTCTCCACCAGGCTTAGACATTTCGCCAGTATGGTCCATGGCCCACATCAGGCTAAGATTTCTGCTGTGATTAAGGAACTCAAAGAAGAGATGAGGGAAATGAGGGAAGAGATGAGAAAGAACAGTTCCCATATAGCACCAGTGCGAGTCACAAGCCCAAAACTCCAAGCCCCACGTCCCCCAGCTAGAGAGAGAGGGTACACCTCACGAACTGAGCTGTGGCTCTTTCTACGTGACCATGGGGAAGACATGGGAAAGTGGGATGGGAAACCCACTTCTGCCCTGGCAGCACAAGTGCGTCAACTCAGGCAGAGAACCAGTAACCAGAAAGGTTCCACTAAAGTGAAAGTAGCCTCAACCTCCCGTGACCAAACTGGCAGATATTACAGAAAAGAAGATGATCCCCTTGGAAGAACCTCTAGCATGTATGCCCAAAAAAGAGAAGATGACCAGTGCTAGAGAGGCCCTGCCTCTAGCCAGGAAGAAGCACGGGAAAACTGGGTCTTTTGGACGGTGTAGATCCGATGGCCTGGCACATCAGAGCCACAAAAATATGAAGCTTTAGTTGATACTGGTGCACAGTGTACCCTAATGCCATCAGGACATGTGGAGGCAGAACCTGTTTCCATTGCTAGAGTGACGGGGAGATCGCAGCAATTGACTCTGTTGGAAGCTGAGGTGAGCCTGACTGGGAAGGAGTGGCAGAAACATCCCATTGTGACTGGCCCAGAGGCCCTGTGTATTCTGGGCATAGACTTCCTTAGAAATGGCTATTACAAAGACCCAAAGAGACTCAGGTGGGCTTTTGGAATAGCTGCTGTGGAGGCAGAAGACATTAAGCAATTGAACACCTTGCCTGGACTATCAGAGAACCCATCTGCAGTAAGACTCCTGAAGGTGGAAGAACAGCGGGTACCAATTACCACCTCGACAGTGCACCGCCGGCAGTATAAGACAAATCGAAATGCTGTGATCCCCATCCACAAGATGATCAGAGAGCTGGAGAGCCAAAGAGTGGTCAACAAAACCCACTCACCCTTCAACAGCCCCATCTGGCCTGTGCACAAGTCTGACAGAGAATAGAGATTAACTGTGGACTATCGTGCATTGAATGAAGTGACTCCACCGCTGAGCGCTGCCGTGCCGGACATGCTGGAGCTCCAGTACGAGCTGGAGTCCAAAGCAGCGAAGTGGTACGCCACAACTGATATTGCTAATGCATTTTTCTCCATTCCCCTGGCAGCAGAATGCAGGCCTCAGTTTGCCTTCACCTGGAGGGGAGTGCAGTACACCTGGAACCGACTGCCCCAGGGGTGGAAGCACAGCCCCACCATCTGCCATAGACTGATCCAGGCTGCCCTGGAAAAAGGTGAGGCTCCAGAACATCTGCAGTACATTGATGACATCATTGTGTGAGGGAACACAGCAGTGGAAGTATTTGAGAAAGGAGAAAAGATTATCCAGATTCTGCTACAAGCCGGCTTTGCCATCAAGAAGAACAAAGTCAAAGGACCTGCTCGAGAGATCCAGTTCCTGGGAGTAAAGTGGTAAGACGGACAGCGTCAGATTCCCACTGAGGTCATCAATAAGATCACTGCAATGTCTCCACCCACCAGCAAGAAGGAAACGTAAGCTTTCCTAGGTGCCATAGGTTTTTAGAAGATGCACATTCCTGAGTACAGCCAGATCGTGAGCCCTCTCTACCTGGTTACCCGAAAAAAGAATGATTTCCACTGGGGCCCTGAACAACAACAAGCCTTTGCTCAGATCAAACAAGAAATCGTTCATGCAGTAGCCCTTGGCCCAGTCAGAACTGGACCGGACGTGAAGAACGTGCTCTGCTCTGCAGCCGGGAACAATGGCTTCTCCTGGAGCCTTTGGCAGAAAGTGCCTGGGGAGACTCGAGGCCGACCACTGAGATTCTGGAGCCAAAGCTACAGAAGGTCTGAAGCCAACTACCCTCCCACAGAGAAGGAAATCTTAGCTGCCTATGAAAGAGTTCAAGCCGCCTCAGAAGTGATTGGCACAGAAGCACAACTCCTCCTGGCACCCCGACTGCCAATGCTGGGGTGGATGTTTAAAGGAAAGGTTCCTGCTACCCACCACGCCACCGACGCTACATGGAGCAAGTGGATCACCCTCATCACACAGCGCGCCCGTATTGGAAACCCGAATCGCCCTGAGATTTTAGAGATAATTACAAACTGGCCGGAAAGTGAAAACTTTGGTCTCACTGATGAAGAGGAGCAGGAACAAGTGACACGGGCTGAAGAAGCTCCACCGTACAACCAACTGCCAGCAGAAGAAGCACGCTATGCTCTGTTCACTGATGGTTCCTGTCGCATCGTAGGGATGAACCGGAAGTGAAAAGCAGCCATATGGAGCCCCACACGACAGGTCGCAGAAGCCACTGAAAGAGAAGGTGGATCAAGCCAACTTGCTGAACTCAAAGCTGTTCAACTAGCCCTGAACATTGCTGAAAGAGAGAAGTGGCCAAAGCTCTACCTCTACACGGATTCATGGATGGTAGCCAATGCTCTGTGGGGATGGCTGGAAAGATGGAAAAAGGCCAAGTGGCAACGCAGAGGAAAGCCAATCTGAGCTGCTGATGAGTAGAAAGACATCGCCACCAGGGTAGAGAAACTGTCTGTGAGGGTCCGTCATGTAGATGCCCATGTCCCCAAGAGTAGGGCTAATGAAGAGCACCAAAACAATGAGCAGGTAGATCAGGCTGCAAAGATAGAGGTGTCAAAGATAGACTTAGATTGGCAACACAAGGAAGAGTTGTTCCTAGCTCGATGGGCCCATGATGCCTCAGGTCATCAGGGGAGAGATGCCACCTATAAGTGGGCACGAGACCGAGAGGTGGATCTAACCACGGACAGTATTTCCCAGGTTATCCATGACTGTGAGACGTGTGCCACGATCAAGCAGGCCAAGCGGTTGAAGCCGCTATGGTATGGTGGGCGTTGGTCCAAATATAGGTATGGAGAAGCCTGGCAGATTGACTACATCACACTGCCCCAAACCCGCCAAAGCAAGCGCTACGTGCTCACGATGGTAGAAGCCACCACTGGATGGTTAGAAACCTACCCTGTGCCTCATGCCACTGCCCGGAACACCATCCTGAGACTTGAAAAGCAGGTCCTTTGGAGGCATGGTACCCCTGAGATTGAGTCAGACAATGGGACTCATTTCAAGAACAGCCTTATAAATAGCTGGGCTAGGGAACATGGCATTGAGTGGGTGTACCATATCCCCTACCATGCACCTGCTGCTAGAAACGTTGAACGGTGCAATGGCTTGCTTAAAACCAGCTTGAAGGCACTGGGTGGGGGAACTTTCAAGAACTGGGAAATTAATTTAGCAAAAGCCACATAGTTGGTGAACACCCGAAGTTCCACTAACAGAGCAAACCCTGCCCAATCTGAGCCCTTTAGAGCGAAAGATGGAGATAAGGTTCCAGTGGTACATATGAGAGGTATGCTGGGAAAAACTGTTTGGGTTAATTCTGCCTCCAGCAAAGACAGTCCAATCCGTGGAGTTGTCTTTGCTCAAGGACCGGGTTGCACTTGGTGGGTGATGCAAAAAGATGGAGAGACCCGGTGCATACCCCAAGGGGACCTGGTTTTAGGGTGAACTACCCATGACACTGTGCTTGTATCTGTATCTGCATGTACATATGTATATAGTTAAAGTAGTATGTGTTCGTGTATAATTTAAAGGTTTAATATTTGATGTAACATTTTGGTATGGGAAAAAATTCGGGGTGGATAGTGTTGAGGGTTAGGTGTCCTTTTTTTTTTTGTTTTGTCCTTCTGGCCTGCCCGGGGAATTTTTACCCATTATGTGCTGGGACAACCTAACTACCGGTACTTAGCGGTGCTCACAACGGACAATGAGTGGCCGGGCCCAGGGCGGGGAAGGGGGCAGAAAAGGAGGGTGGGGACAGTTTTTGGGCTGGTTCTTCTTTGGTTTTTCGGGGAAGGACGTTTGTGTGCTGGGTCGCAGAGCTGCTGCGGTGGAGAGAAGGGAACTTTACCATCACCCAGACAGAGCGGCTGCTTCTTCTCCTTCTCCCCTCTTTGCTGGTGGCCTTGCACCCCCTGTCCTGCCGGGACGTGTAGCAGTGCCAGCCACCGCCGCAGAGCTGCTGATACACCTCATCCACCAGCCCAGGATCTCAGCTCATCCCTGCTGTTCCAGCCGACTGTTCCTCGGAGCCCTGCAGGAGCACCGGGACTGACTGCCCGAGGGGTTTGTGAAAACAAAGCCTCTCCTCCATCCCATCTCAGCCGAGAAGGCTGTCCCGGGGTCCCTGTTTCTGTCTTCTTGTTATTGCTGTAGTTATTGTTTGTTTGTTTGCCTGGTTATACTAGTAAAGAACTGTTATTCCTATCCCCAGATCTCTGCCTGAAAGCCCCCTTGATTTCAAATTTATAATAATTTGGAGAGAGAGAGTCTACATTCTTTCATCCCAAGGGAGGCTCCTGCTCTCCCTAGCGGACACCTGTCTTCTAGAACCAAGACACTGACCCATCTTGGTTTTGAGCTGAACATGTTTTATACGCTATCATTATACAACTTACATATTAATTATTAAACTTACATTGTTCTATTGTATGCATTGTTTTTACCCAAGCATGGATTTCTCATGATATGCCCCAGGCCCCTAACATTGTTCCTCATGTTCTTTAAACAAAAATTATATCTAATCACATCTAACAATTCTATCATTTATCATATATTGATTACACAGGTGCAGTTTCACATGATCTTTAGCAAGCACAAGGCCTAACATTTCCCAGGGCCTACTTTTCCTGGGCTTGCCAAGCCTAACTTTCTTTCTGAGTTCCCGAATTTCTTAAGATTTTAAAATGTTTTACTATCACCTCCAGAGTGACACAAAGAGGCCTGCCTGAACAGTCAGAGAGCTACATCTATTTTTAATTTTAACTTTTAGAATTTTTCCAGAGCCTGCTGGCTGTGTTCAAGGTTTTCTCCCTATTTCCTCCCTAGTGCACATTCTCCAGAAACTCTGCTTTTACATCCTTTTGCATTGATTAAAGTTACCTGCAATGACCAGTCAAGCCAAACCACGGGAAAACTTGAACTTCGATCTCTACCCAGGCAAAATATCTGCCTCCCACATCTGAAGCCATGATCTGCCAAGTACTGTCCCCACTGTCATACCCTGTCCCCTGGAGCTCTGCTGATGCCATTTCAAAGGGGTTGCCAATGAAAACAAGTTTGAATATTTTGGTAGTTTCCACATTGGCATTCAAATCCTTGACAAGAAAAATCACAAGTCAAGATTTCTAGGATTCTTCCATACCAAAGCTGTCATTCTCCCCCGTGATTTTAGAGTGCCTGAACAGTCGGACAAGGTTTTAGTTTTAGACTCTAGAGACAAAGTCCCTGCTGTTTGGCGATCCCATTCCATCAGCATATAGTCCTGATGATTCCTTTAGGCAGGAGCAGCAAAGGCAAGAATGAGCCAAACAAGCTGTTCCTGTTGAGAGGAATGATGGGTTTGTCTTTACAAACCAGCTGTGGGTCAGTTGATAAGATGTAGCTATCAGTGAGAGACGACAGAAACAATGGGATGGATTCCAGTAGAAGATCAAAGAGGCACTGAAAGAACACTATGAATTCCAAAAAGTTAAGAAAGGATTATGCATTGGGGGTGGGGGGGGGAAGGTACCCCAGGTATCAGGCGTTCCGGGAAGCCTGTACCTCTCAAGTACCTCAGCCTATGGGGAAAGGGAGAAGGGACAAGCGGCCGGGAATTAGGATAAAAAGGAGGCTGCGCCCTCCAAAAATTTGAGAGACCCCAGGGGAATGCCCCATGGCCTCTCCCTTTATTCGAATAAAGAAAAAGGACTCCTCTGTCTCCTTTTTGGACATAAACCTCTGGTGTTCGTGAATTAATTTTCCTGACAATTTTTGGGGGCTCGGTCCGGGATATTTCCACCGTCCGGGGCGGCGGGCAGCGAGCGGAGCTGAAGGCGCGCCTCACCCAGTTTCGGTGATCAGCTCCCCTTGGTGGCGGCCGGCAGCGGGCGATCGATTGGGTTCCCGAGACTGTCCAGGAGACAGACGAGAGGCAGACCAGGGGGGTCCGTGAAGAGTCCACAGGGAAGGACCACTGAAAACCTCACCGGTGAGTAAAATGGGATCTTCGGGGAGCAAGCCTGGGAGGGCACCCAGGGAGGGTAGCACAGGCAAGCCTGGGAGGGCACCCAGGGAGGGTAGCACAGGTCAAACAGAGCACCCATGGAGGGTTGCAAGGGTACAGCCGGGAAGGGGTCCTGGCAAAAGGGATGACGATCCCACAATACCCCCGGAGAGTCCCTTGGGGAGAATGCTGAGATCTTGGGACAGATTATGCATTCACCCAGAAGTCACTATGGAGATGATGGTAAAATATTGTTATTATGTATGGCCAGAGTATAAGTTGCCGAATGGACTTATATGGCCATCTTATGGAACAGATAGAATTCATTTGTGCCGAATTCTGTGGAGGTATCTAGAGGAGAATTGGAAAGGATGGATTGAAAGAGAATGTGGATTGATATGGTTTAAACAAGCAACAGGAGAAATCTATGTGTTAAGAAAAAAAGGAGAAGAGGAAAAAGGGTGGGAAGAGGAAAACGGTGAAGACTGGGATGTTTTTCAGCACCTTCCCCCGTCTTGTCCTCCGGTGTTACCAGCTGACCCAGGGCCAGCTGCAGATGCCCTGTATCCTCACCTTCCAGGACAAAAGGATCAGGGAAATGCTGTTCCTACAGCTCCACCTGAAAATAACAATGGGGGGGGGGGGGGGGGAGCAGCATATCATATCACCCCCTAGGACTAGAAGAGGAACTCAATTTAGAGCATCAGAAGCCCCCTGGACCCAAGGGACAGGGGTCCATCAAATGCCACTCCGCCAAGTCCCTTTGGGAGGTCAAGGGGGAGGATTTGGGTTTGTAGTTATACCACTTACTACCCAGGATATAAGAGGATTAAAAAAAGAATTACCACCATACTTGGATGATCCCATAGGGGTGGGGGAAAAGATAGAAGAATATTTGGGAAATGCAGATTATACCTGGAAAGATTGGGATTTTCTTTTGGGGATTTTGTTTGGGCCATCAGAGAAACGAATGATTTTGCAAAAAGCTCGGCAGCTGTGGGAGGATGAACATCCACAGGCAGTGGGGGGGGCTGGACCTAATGTACCTACAGTAGATGATGCCATCCCACAGGTGGACCCCCAGTGGGATCCAAATAACCAGGCCAGCCTGGCTCGCCTCCGTGATTACCGTGCTTATTTGATTAGGGCAATCAAATCAGCAGCTCCTAGAACTAACAACATAGCTAAGGCTATGTCGTTAGAACAAGAGAAACAAGAAAGCCCCTCTCATTGGTTAGAGAGGATTAGGGATGCCTTGCGGAAGCATGGGGGGATGGACCCTGAAGGACCAGCCTTTGACACATTGTTGAAAGTACAATTTGTTACTAAGGCTTGGCCTGACATAAGGAAAGGAGTACAAAAAGATCAAGAGTGGCAGAATAAGCCTCTAGAAGAATTGGTGAGAAAAACACAGCAAATATATGTAAGAAGGGATGAAGAAAAAGTAAGAGCTAAGGCAAAGATGATGGCAGAGTTTTTGCAGCCCCAAAAGAATAAACCACAAGGTCCAAGGGGTCCCCCGGGGCAGAGGGGACGGGGTCGGCCACAAGGAGGTGTCCAGGGCATTCCCCCCTCGACAGGGGAGAACCGACCCAAACAGCGGCTGGGGAGGAACCAATGTGCCATCTGCAGGAAAGAAGGGCATTGGAAAAGGGAATGCCCACAGAAAGAGCTGGACCCACAAGAGGAAGAAGTCCAGAAGATAATGGAAATGGATTGTTAGGGATGTCAGGGGCTTCCATTATACCAGGGACCCACCACTCAGGAGCCCTTGATAACTTTTAAGGTGGGTCCGGATCGAGAGGAGGTGTGTTTTCTAGTAGACACAGGTGCCTCTCGATCCACCTTAAATTTTATACCTAAAGGAGGGAAATTGTCAAAAAGGCCATTGGTTATTCAAGGAGTAAGCGGAAAAGATGAGCGAGTGCATTTTATTCAACCGCTGTTAATAGATATGGGGGACAAGTTTAAAATGCATGAGTTCCTGTTTGTTCCTAATTGTGATTGTAATTTACTGGGGAGAGATTTGATGGCAAAAATGGGAATGCAAATCAGTGTTATAAAAAATGACACTGAGTCCAGCACTGTAATATCTTTGTGTAAAATGTCTGAGAGAGCTTATGCTGAAATAGATCCGGAAGTGTGGGCAGCCCCGGGGAAATATGGAAAATTAGACATAGAGCCTCTCCAAATTACTTTGAAGCAACCAGGACAAGTTGTGTCAAAAAAACAATACCCTCTTTCAAGGGAGGGAAGGAAGGGGTTACAGCCTATCATTGAGTCCCTGCTAAAGGCAGGTCTGTTGGAACCGTGCATGTCTCCTTATAACACCCCTATCCTGCCAGTTAAGAAACCAGATGGAACCTACAGAATGGTGCAAGATTTAAGAATAATAAATAAAATTGTCAAATCAAGGCATCCCACAGTTCCGGATCCCTATACAATCCTGAACCAGGTCCCCTCCTCACATCAGTACTATTCAGTACTGGATTTAAAAGATGCTTTCTGGGGGTGTCCGATTACAGAAGAGAGTAAACAGTATTTTGCCTTTGAGTGGGAACAAGAGGAAGGAGGTAAAATGGTAAAACAGCAATTGACCTGGACAGTCCTCCCACAGGGTTATACAGAGTCACCTGTTTTGTTTGGACAAGCTTTGCAAAAAATACTAAGAGAATTTACTCCACCTTCCAGGGTAAAGTTGTTGCAGTATGTGGATGATTTACTGTTATCAGGGGAACAGGAGGAGATGGTTGAAAGAGCTACTGTGAAACTGCTTAATTTTCTTGCTAAAAAAGGACTTAGAGTGTCTGAAAAGAAAGCACAGTTGGTAGAGAAACAGGTCAAATATTTGGGGCATATTTTAACTGGAGGGTTACGGTGTATTGATCCAGAAAGAATACAAGGAATTCTACAAGTACCATTACCCCAAACAAAAAGGGAATTACGACAGTTTTTAGGGTTGGTGGGATACTGCCGAGTGTGGATAGAAGACTTTTCTGTTGTGACCAAACCTTTATATAGCTTTTTAACACAAGACAGTCCTAATGTTGTGGTATGGACACCCGAAGGAGAACAAAGTTTTAAGAAATTAAAAGACAAATTGGTTAAGGCCCCAGTCCTAGCTCTTCCAGATATAGAAAAAGAATTTGAATTATATGTAGATGTTACACAGGGACATGCAAAAGGAATTTTGGTTCAGGAGCATGGGGGAACACAAAGACCGGTTGCCTATTTTTCGAAACTGTTAGACCCGGTGGCCAGAGGCTGGCCCTATTGTCTGCAGAACTGCGCAGCCACAGCTCTGATGGTGGCTGAGGCCCGAAAGCTGACAAGGGGGGGTTATCTGATTGTTAAAGTTTCACACCAGATTAAAGCGTTGTTAACTGAGAGAGCCTCTAAGTGGATGACCAGCTCTCGGTTACTACAGTATGAATTCTGTCTATTAGAACAGGAGGATTTAGAATTTAAAAGCAAGGAAAGTTTTAACCCAGCCTCCTGTTTGAATGGCCCTGAGGAAGGGAGCCAAGGAAAATTCCATGATTGTATTCAAGTAATAGATCTACAAACTAGGGCAAGGAATGATCTGAGAGACATCCCGTGGCCTGAGGGGGAAAACGTGTTTATTGATGGGTCTTCTAAGGTAATAGAAGGAAGACGATTTACAGGATACTCTGTCGTGAGTGGAAAGCAATTAAAGGAAGGGGGGAGGTTACCAGCCACCTGGTCAGCTCAGACGGCCGAGCTGTATGCCCTCGTGAGAGCTTGTGAGTTATACCAAGACAAGACAGTAAATATTTTTACTGATTCTAAATATACATATGGTGTGATACACGCATTTGGGAAACTGTGGGAAGAGAGAGGTTTATTAACCTGCAGAGGAAAAACGTTGGCTCATGAGAACTTAATCTCCCGCCTATTGGAGGTGGTGAATTTACCAAAAAAGGTAGCAATAATACACATCAAGGGACACCAGGCAGGGTGCTCGGAAGAGGCAGTAGGAAATAGACTGGCTGATGAAGAAGCTCGGAAAGCTGCATTGTTGCCAGAAATCTCTAAGTTACTTCCCTTGCTCCCAGTAACTGCCCCCTTGCCAGAGAAGCTGTCTTTTTCACCAGAAGAACTTGACATAGTTAAAAAGAGTGGGGCAGAAGAAAGAGGGGGTAATTGGTTTACAAGAGATGGTAAGCAGTGGATACCAAAAGCTTTAGCCTCACAACTGCTAAAACAGCTCCACGAAGGGAGTCATTGGGGCTCCCGAGGGATAGCAGAAGCCTTCCTCAAAATGTATGCTGCTGTGGGTCTTTTTGTTCTGGCAAAACGAGCTGTTGATGGTTGTTTGATTTGTGCTAAGACAAATAACAAAGTTACAAAGAAACTGGCGAGGGGCGGGAGGCCTTGGGCTGTACGTCCCTTCCAGAGGTGCCAAGTGGATTTTACTGAGATGCCCCGAGTGGGGAGGTTTAAATACCTTTTGGTAATAGTATGTCAATTAACAGGGTGGCCAGAAGCCTTCCCAGCTGTTTCAGCAACTACAGGGTCAGTTATTAAAGTATTTTTAGAACAAATAATCCCAAGATATGGGATGGTGGAAGCGATAGACTCAGATAGAGGAACTCATTTTACTGGAAAAGTTCTTAAAGGAGTAATGACTGCTTTAGGGATACAATGGAACCTCCACACTCCCTGGCATCCCCAAAGCTCAGGCCAGGTTGAAAGGATGAATAGAGAAATAAAAAAACATCTTTTGAAGCTAGTGATAGAAACGAAAATGCCATGGCTGCGGCTCTTACCACTGGCTCTAGCAAGAATCAGGGCCAGACCCAGGGAAGATATTCAACTGTCTCCTTTTGAACTGATGTTTGGAATTCCTTATCCTTGTAATTCTCAGCCTGGGGCGGGGGTAGAGATAAGTGATGTATATCTAAAACAGTATGTGGCTCGGATACTGTCTCTTGTGAAATCTCTTCGACAGGAAGCTCAGCTGACACAGACCCTGCCTTTGGACTTTGCTGTGCATAATATCCAACCAGGAGACTGGGTCCTAGTTAAGGAGTGGAAAGAAGCACCCCTGGTGGCTAAGTGGCGTGGACCTTTCCAGGTGTTGCTGACCACAGAAACAGCCGTCAAGACAGCTGAACACGGGTGGACACATCACACTCGAGTCAAGGTCGCTAAAGCTCCAGAGGTTTGGACATCTCAGCTGGAGGAGAAGGATGGGAAGCCGCGACTGACACTCCGCAGGAGTGGACTGGAGCAGTAGCTGGTGCGTCGACATCGGGGGAAGCCCTGAGTGCCTACCCACAGACTGCCTGCTGAAATAGTCTGTATGGGCATCCCTACTCTCAAATCTCCAGACACTGGGAGCCAATCCATGCTGTCATTGCTTTCTTTATGATAAGCTGTTTTTGTGCTTTTCACTTGCCACAGGTGGTGTAGAAGACAACGTGAAATTGAAAATTAGAAATTAGGTTATAACACTATTAGAATGTTTCTCTTAATAATTTTACCTTTACATTTTCAGTTAAGTTGGGGTCTAAAGTGGGAAAATAATTTTTTTACTTTAGGAGAACAAGTAGCAAAGACCTTTAACCTTAGAAACTGCTGGGTCTGCGGAGGGCCAGGGGGATCTGAAAGCTGGCCATGGGTGGCCAGCCCAGTCGAGCCTAAATGGTGGGTTAGCACCCTGAGTGAAGTCCATAATGGAACTGGATTTTGGGACAAAGAAGGAAGTCCATGGCAGCTTCATTCTTCTGAAAGAGGCATTTATTGCTTAAACAGAACAGGAAGCACATATGTGGGAAAGAGCGTTTGTGACTGGACTTTATCTTTGGGTTTAGATTGTTGGACCCCCAACTGCCCTCCTTATGACTGTTCCAGATATAGAGGCAGATGGAATCAAACGCATGTTAAGCTCACTAATGGTAGCTGGGTAAGGTGTTCCTTCCATAATTACCAAAAAGATTTTGAAGGCTGTAAAGCAGTGGGGAAGGATAAGTTTTTTGACCCTTTATTTTTAAGCTGCCCCTGGGATAATTCCACAAGTAAGACACATGTTGTCCGAGACTATCAGTGGAAATGGCAACACCGGAATGGAACTAGAACCCTTTTTAACAGGTTCTGGTCCAGATCTAATAAAACAGATCTGGGATGTGATTGCAAGTAGAAACCTCATGTAAGAGCTTAGAAATGTAAATATTGTGATTCTTACAGCGAGGCAACTATTGTGGGTGGACCCCTAAGCCCTGGAAGCAAGCTGTATTTTGACCCACCAGTTGATGATGAAAATTGGAAAGGTCCCTTCGCTAATGGGACCTGGGCTCTAAAGAGGCACTACTGAATTTGTGGCCAAAATGCTTACTGCAAGCTACCTCCAAACTGGCCAGGGATATGTTATGTGGAGTATATTAGACCATTGTTCTTTCTGCTACCACAAGTTCAAGGAAATCAGTTAGGAATCAAAGTATATAATAATCTAATTAGAGAGAAGCGGTCTATTGATACATCCCTGGTGGGAAGGAGCACCCAAAAGTGGAAAAAAGATGAATGGCCACCTGAACGGATCATACAACACTATGGACCAGCTACCTGGAACCCAAATGAATTAATATCAGGTGCCAGAGAACCCATTTATAATCTAAATCGGATAATTAGGTTGCAAGCTGTCTTTGAAATAATAATCAACCAGACAGCTACAGCTCTTGACCTTCTTGCTGACCAGTCTACTCAGATGAGAAATGCAATATTTCAACATCGAATGGTATTAGACTATTTATTAGCAGAAGAAGGGGAGGTGTGTGGAAAATTGAATGACTCAAACTGCTGTTTGCAAATAGATGACAATAGAAAAGTGGTAAAACAAATAACAAAAGGAATAAGAAAGTTAGCCCATGTACCGGTCCAAACATGGAAAGGATGGGAATGAGACATGTTTTCATGGTTACCTGGTGGCCTATGAGTCAAACAAATGCTTTTTTTTCCTCTCATGTGTTGTAGCAACTCTAATCTTTTTACCATGCATGATCCCTTGCTTAATACAACTTATTCAACATGTGATCAAAAGAATGCAGGTAGTAGCCGTGCCTACTGACCCAGAGATGGCTACAAAAGGGCAGAAAGTAATGCCACTGCAAATAATTGCAAAGCCAAAAAAGACACAAGAACAAGAAATTAGGTCAATGATAACTAAGGTTTGTAAAGACAATTATTAACAAAAATTAAAAGAGGAGGGATTGAGAGGAATGATGAGTTTGTCTTTACAAACAAGCTGTGGGTCAGTTGATAAGATGTAGCTATCAGTGAGAGACGACAGAAACAATGGGATGGATTCCAGTAGAAGATCAAAGAGGCACTGAAAGAACACTATGAATTCCATAAAAGTTAAGAAGGGATTATGCATTGGGAGTGGGGGGGGGAAGGTACCCCAGGTATCAGGCGTTCCGGGAAGCCTGTACCTCTCAAGTACCTCAGCCTATGGGGAAAGGGAGAAGGGACAAGCGGCCGGGAATTAGGATAAAAAGGAGGCTGCGCCCTCCAAAAATTTGAGAGACCCCAGGGGAATGCCCCTGGGCCTCTCCCTTTATTCGAATAAAGAAAAAGGACTCCTCTGTCTCCTTTTTGGACATAAACCTCTGGTGTTCGTGGATTAATTTTCCTGACATGGGGAAGGAGCTGGAGATTTGGACCGAGAACGGGCAAGTACTGAGAAAACAATACCTGCTGTTACAGTATGTTGATGGTGTACTGATAGCTACAGAAGAGAGAACAACCTGCATAAAGGTACCAATTGAAATTTGAAATCAGCTGGGAATGGGAGGATATAAGGAGTCTAAAGAAAAGGCACAAATTGCCTGGCAGAGTGTGATTTCCCTGGGATGTGAAATCTCACCAGGGCAATGTAAGCTGGGTACTAATTGTATTCAAGCTATTTGTGCTATTCCAGAACCCCAGAACGTGCATGAGCTGCGAGTCTTCCTTGGGATGACAGGGTGGTGCTGCCTGTGGATCATGGACTATGGACTAATTGCAAAAGCCCTGGATGAGGCCCAGAAGACGCAGCCGTTTACCTGGGGCAGAGCACAGAAGGAGGCCTTCCTCAAACTGAAGGAGGCATTGACAACAGCTCCGGCGTTCGGATTGCCAGATTTGTCCAAAGATTTCCAGCTGTTTGTGCATGAAAGACTACACCTAGCACTGGGAGTGCTGAGCCAAGGTTTGGGAAGCTGGGAAAGGCCGGTAGGCTGCTTTTCCAAACAGCTTGACAAGGGGAGTGCTGGATGGCCTTCATGCCTGCGGGCAGTTGCAGCCAGCGTGATGCTGCCACAAGAAGCCAGGAAACTCACCATGGGTAGACACATAGATGTCTCTGTGCCACACATGGTGAGCACTGTTTTAGAACAAAAGAGGGGCCATTGGCTATCTCCAAGCAGGATGATGAAATTCCAGGTAATCCTGACTGAGCAGGATGATGTCACACTAAAGACAACTGACCTCTTGAATGCAGCTCTGTTCCTGGGTACCACAACTGAAGAAGGCCCATTAGAGCATGACTGTGTAGAAGTAATAGAGGACACCTATTTGGCAAGAGAAGACCTGAAAGACATCCCACTGGAGCAAGCAGAGTGAGAGCTATTCACAGATGGAAGCAGCTTGGTGGAGAACGGGACCAGATACGCTGGATATGCGGTAACAACAGTCAGTGCAATAGTGGAGGCAAAAGCATTATCAGCAAATGCATCTGCCCAGAGGGCAGAACTGGTTGCCTTAAGCAGAGCACTAGAATTGAGTAAAGGGAAAAGGGGAAACATCTGGACTGGCTCAGAGTATGCTTTGGAGTAGTGCATGTCCACAGAGTGCTGTGGAAAGAAAGAAGACTGCTGTCTGCTCAAGGCACACACATTAAACATCAAGATGCAGTCCTGCAATTGATAAAAGCAATACAAAAACCTGAACAAGTAGCAATTATGCACTGCAAAGGACACCAATCAGGAAACTCCAAAATTTGTGAAGAAAATCGAAAAGCAGACTGGACAGCTCGACAGATTGCTTGAAAAAGGCAAAGAACAATGGCATTGATATCTTTAAAAGTTAATGTATCTCAATTTAATTTGCCTCCATAACAAAAATATTCAATAGGAGATGAGAAATTGGGGCATTTGCTAAATGTTTTGAGTTTTGAGACAATTTAGGGAATTTTGTGGGATTTTTCTGGAATTTTGTGGGAAATTGAGGAGATTTAGGGAATTTCATGTGATTTTTCTGGAATTTTGTGGACCTTTGTGTAGATTTTGTGGGATGTTTCTGGAATTTGTTAAGGTTTTGAGGAGATTTAGGGAATTTTGTGGGATTTTTCATGAACTTTTTTTATATTTGAGGACATTTTGTAGGATGTTGCTGGAATTTGGTAGGGTTTTGAAAAATGTTAGGGATTTTTGTGAGATTTACTGGGCTTTTGAGGTAACTTGAAGAATTTTGAGGGATTTTTCTTAGATTTTCTGTGAATTGATGGAGATTTTGTGGGATGTTTCAGGAATTTGGTAGGGTTTTGAGAAGATTTAGGGGATTGTGTGGGGCTTTTTCAGAATTTTGTGGGATTTGGAGGAGACTTGACGAATTTTGAGGGATTTTTCTTAGATTTTGAGGAAATTGGTGGAGATTTTGTGAGACGTCTCTGGAATTTTGTAATGTTTGGAGAAGATTTAGGGAATTTTGTGGCATTTTTCTGCAATTTTTTGGACTTTCTCTAGAATTTTCTTTGATATTGAGGAGATTTTGTGGGCTGTTTCTGGAATTTTGTGGGATTTTTCTGGGATTTGGAGGAGAGTTGGAGGATTTTGTGGGATTTTTCCTGGATTTTGTGGAAATTGGTGGAGATTTTGTGAGATGTTGCAGGAATTTGGTTGGGTTTTGAAAAAATTTAGGGGATTTTGTGGGTTTTTTCTTAAATTTTGTGGGAATTTGTGGAGATTTTATCAAATGTTTCTGGAATTTAGTTGGGGTTTGAGAAGTTTCAAAGAATTTTTTGGTATTTTTGTGTAATTTCCTGGGATTTTTCTTGAATTTTGTGTATGTTGAGAAAATGTGAAGAATTTTGTGGTGTTTCACTGGATTTTTTTCTGGACTATTTCTGGAGTTTTTTCAAATTAGAGTAGATTTTTGGGATATTTTTGGAATTTAGTGGAATTTTGTGTAATTGCATCAGATTTTTCTGTAATTTCTGGGGGTTTTGTGGAATTTTGTGAATTTTTTAAAGAATTTTCTGGGTCATTTAAAAGCTTTAGGGATTTTTGTGGGATATTTCTATAATTTTCTGAGATATTTCTGGAATTTTCAGGATTTTGTGTCTGTTTGGTGAATTTGGTGGTATTTTTCTGGAAATTTGTGGGAATTTCAGGAGGCTTTGTGGGATTTTTGTGGAATTTTGTGGAGTTTTTCTGGAATTTTGTAGGATTTTGAGAATATCTGGGGCAATCTTTATGAAGATTTTGATAAAAAAGCTGGGAAAAAAGTGGTAAAACTGCTGAAATTTCAATAAACAAAGGAGAAAAGCAAAATCATATAAAGGGACCTAAACTGCGCACTAAATCCGCATAGTTTGGCCTAACATCAGCCAAATGGGGTTAAAATCATCCCAGGGAGTCCAAACTGCAACCACCAGGGCATAAAAATGCCCAAAGCGGTGTCAAACCCACTCCAAATGGCCTAAAATCACCCTGGGATCTCCCAAATGGGTGCAAGGTCCACCCTGAAAGTCGCTGGTTTTGCCTCAAATCACCCAAAGGGCCCCAACATCAGCCAAAGTGGCCTGAAACGCCCAAAAGGGACCTGAAATCACCCGAAAAGGGCTCGGTTCAAGCGGCACCGGGACTGGGAGCGAGACCCAGATGGAGACCGAGACCGAGACTGAGGCCTAGAGCGGGCCTGAGACTGGGACTGAATCCGGCACCGGCACCGAGAGCGGCACCGAGAGCGGCACCGCTCCGGGACCGGGACTGAGACCGGGACCGGCACCGCTGCGCCATTGAGATCGACACCGGGACCGGAATCGGCTCCGGGAGTGCCCCGGGACTGCTCCGAGACTGAGAGCGAGGCCAGCACAGGGACTGGGATCAACACCAGGAGCGCTCCCAGAGCAGAACAGGGATCTCCGAGTGTTCTCAGTGTGGGAAGAGGTTTCCCAACAGATCCATTCTCTTCCGGCACTATCGGATTCACAGGGATGAGAGGCCTTTCCGCTGCCCCGACTGCGGGAAGGGCTTCAAGCACAACAGCAACCTGGTCAAGCAGCGGCGCATCCACAGCGGGGAGAGGCCCCACGAGTGTTCCCAGTGTGGGAAGAGCTTCTCACAGAGCTCTCACTTGACCCGACACCAACAGAAGGGAAGCCCTGCGAGTGCCACGAGTGCGGGAAGAGCTTCGTGCGCTGCTGCAGCTCCATCCCCCACTGGAGGAGCCACCTTGGGCACATTCCCTGGGATCCACCTTGGCAATACACCTGGCTGCTTATCCTTCTCCTTTGGCCACAGTTTGCTTCTCATCTCCATCTCTTTGCACTCCAAAAGCCAGGAGGGATCCATCTGTCACCTCAGAACAACTCAATCCCACGCAAAACAGCTCCATTTGACCCCAAAAGGGCTCGATCCCAACTCCAAAGGGCTTGTTCCACCTCAGAAAATCTCAATCCCAGGCTAAAAGAATGGATCTGAAGAAATGCACAATGTCATTTATAACCTACACAACAGTAAGTGAGCAGAAATTTGCTCCTTGGAAGAAATGCTCCAGAGTATATAAAAATACAATATTGGGTTTCAATTACTTATGCTGAACAGCACTGGAAGAAATCCCGGTTGGAATTCTAATACCATTTCAGAGTGTCTTCATTCTTGCTCCTCTAAGAACATAAAAGCAATGATGCATTGACAGTCAAGGCAATGCACGATAAATGCAGTCTTAGGAAAAACCTTGAGATAATCCAAGTAAATTTGGAGAGCACACATTTCTCTGTATGTTGTACAGTTCCAGACATATTGTTGTAATAAATATCTTTCCCATGGCATCAGTAATTACAGGAGCATGCAAGTAAAATGAGCATTGCCCTCTCCCCCACCAGTTTTACTCTTTAAATAGATCTTTTAGAGATCAATGTACTTATCCAAAAGAGGACTGAGGGGTTATTTGATCATAGTTTCTAACTGCCTTCTCAGGGTAAAAGTACAGGATATGAAATAACTCTTTCATCTAGCAGCAAACAATACTATGGGTACAAAAGATACAAAAATTCAGGAGAAAATACTTATCAAACTTTTTTTTTTTTTTTTTTTTTTTTTTTAATGTGGAGTGAATGGCCAGTAAATCAAAACATGAAGAAAAGAGTAGATGCCTCATAACTCAATGTCATCAAAGCCAGACTGAATGCTTCTGTGGAAAATCCCAAGCACTAGGTCTAAGTTGTGGCCTTGCAATCAAAACTAACCGATGTGACTGGCCCTAATCGCTTGTGTCTTTAAAACCAACTTCTCCCTCTGATTTGCATTTCTACCTTGCCTTGTATAATGCTGATAGTTTTCATTCACCTATTGAAATACTTCTTCCATTCAAAGCAATGTATGTACTTGACCGTGAGAAATGCACAAACAAGGCTGGGAAATATTTTCATATGTATCCTCTAATTTGGACAAGTAGATACACGGATAAAAGCTGAGATGGGCCAAATAAATTTAGCAGAAGCATGTGAGGACATAATCAGCAGAGTCTGCTGGTGATGCAGAATTGTAGAGGTCAACACTAAGAAAAAAGTCAAGCTGGACACAAGTATAGGTTTGGACAGAAGTGGGGGGAGAGCAGCCCTACAGAAAAGGATCTGGGGGTGTTGGCTAAAGAGGAGTCAGCAGTGTGCCCCCAGGGAACGTCATGCTGGGGCAAATGAAACACAGCATCATTAATTGGTCAAAAGGGGGAATTACCCAGCAGTGCTGGCAGCTGGGGGAAATGAGGCTGAGCAGCAAACTCTTTGCTCTCTCCAAACACCTGAGGAAGGCAAGGTGCTGATCTCTTCTCCCCGGTATCCAGTGATAAGACAGATGGGAATGGTTCCAAACTGAGCTAGATGAGGTTTAGCAAGCATTTTTATCAATAGACATGGGTCAAACACTTCCTAACAGGCTTCCTAAAGAGATGATTGATGGTTCCAAGCCTGTCTGTCTGAGAGGTACTTGGACAATGAGCTGAATAACATTCTTTACATTTTGCTCAGCCCTGAATTGATTCAAGCAGCTGAAGGAGGCCATGGGACAGCTGGAGACCATGGATAGGATCAGAGGGCTGGAATACCTCTCCTACGATGACAAGCTGAGAGAGTTTGGTTTGTTCAGCCTGGAGAACAGAAGGCTCTGGGGCAACCTTAAAGCACCTTAAAGGGGGGCTCCAAGAAAGCTGGAGAGACTTTTAAAGGACATGTAGTGATAGGATAAGGGGAAATGGCTTGAAACCAAAAGAAAGTACATTTAGATGAAATGTTAGAAATTCTTTAGGGTGAGGCTGGTGAGGCACTGGAACAGGTTGCCCAGAGAAGCCGTGGGTGCTCCGTGCCTGAAAGTGTTCAAGAGCAGGCTGGACAAGGCTTGGAGTAACCTGCTCTAGAGGAAGGTGTCCCTGCCCGTGGCAGCGTGATTGGAACTAGATGATCTTCAAAGTCCCTTCCAACCCAAGCCATTCTATGATTCTGTCATTCTATGACTGGTGTAGGACTCTTCCAACTGAAATAGTTTTTTCCACTTTTTTTTGTTGTGTGACCTGCATGACTCACTGCTCAGCTCACTGAGGCAATCTGCCTTCCCAACAGGAACAGAAATGGAAAGCCCCATGAAACACTCATCTTAGATGATTTCACACAGCTCAGTCTCCTGGGAAAATACGGCTAAGCAGCTTTTCCAGTCCGTGCACAGTTCTTCATTGACATAATGCATGAATTTGAAGCAGGGCCATCACCTCAGGGTTACTGTAAACTTCCAGACATAGGTGTCACAAGAAACATCGGACTCATATTTGTATTCCAAGTCCATCAGTCTAAGAAAACAGATCTCCTTGCAGAACCACTCTATATCTCAAATATTGAGCTGCCTGCCTTTGCAGGAATAGCTCAAATTGTTCCTGTGTGAAGAAATGCCCTCATACGTAACTTAAATATATACTTTTACAGGAACTTGATCTCAAAGTATGGCTGAGTGGAGCACTTGGTGCTTAAAATGGCAGCAAACTTGTGTTAGTGCTATTCACAGATAGATCCATCCCGAGTAATTCCTTTGATCCTTAACTCTTTCACACTCCCATCCTTGTCATCTCCCTGCTTAGCTGCCTACAGACACTCCATCTTAAAATTCAAATACTTATTGTTATTGGAGACACCTTTAATTTTCTGACACCTCTACTTCTCTGACACCTCTCCATATTTTTCTTTACTGTTTGCCACAGACCCTGGAGCACTGTCCCATTCCTGCCCCTCCCTCCTCTCCTCCCCCAATCCCAGATGAAAAAATCCTATTTTAAGAAAAAGCTTATTAAGAAAAAATCCTATTTTTTCTTACCTTCTATCCTCTTGTCTTTTTCCACCTCCAGATATGCATCTAGAGACATACACACTATTTTTGTTTGGCTGTGGAAAGTTTGTCTTTTCAGTTCCTTACAAACTATTTGAAAAGGTAGCATTTTTTTACATTTAATTAATGGCCATAAAATATCCCAAATGATGCCTTAGAGAAAAAGGCAGCAAACACTGTTGAAAGTCCTGGCTTGTGGTCACTGATGGAAATCCAGCCCCTTAGCCCAAGTGGAAGGGGCATAGCCCATGTATTTGGAATGACAGTTCTGTGTTCTCTTGGTTAGATTGTGCTCCTGTTATGGAATAAACTGATGAAGTCCTCCAAGAAAGATGAAGCTGTGGTTGGTTGTTTGGGCTTTTAAAAATGATGATTTTTAAATGACACATTGTGGCATCTCCCTATGGCCACAGACTTGCAGCCAGAAGTTACACAGAAAAAAAGGACTGTAGTCTGTCTGCTTTCAAATGTCACACCTGCACTGTGTGAAGAACTCCTGGTGACATTGAGGCCATTTAATTTTGGACCATCTATTCCTGTTATATGGCAGAGACTAATAACTTTGAACAGTAGCACAGGTCCCGGCAGGTGCCTTGTTTTCCTTGGGCAGCCTTGGCGAGGGGCAGGAGCTTGTGGGCACAGGTGGCTGGTGTGCTTTGTGTGCCTTGTGTGCCTGGCCCGGTGTGGGTTTTGTGCTTTGTGTGGCCTGTGTGCTGCTGGCTGTGGCTCCGAGTCCGCTGTGGCCATAGGCAGCCCTGGTGGCCGGGCTGTGTGCTCTGCGTGTCTGGGCTGTGTTGGTGAGGCTGCGGGGCACGGCAGGAAGGTGAGCGCTCCTGAGAGGGGAAGCAGCGCCTACGGCCAGAGCGCCCTGAGAGCGCCCGATCCCGCCTGATCTCGGAAGCTCAGCAGGGTCATGTAAATCATGTAGGACTTTTCTCCTAACATGAGTATCCTGGGGATTTCTCAGAGCTGTTTTAAAGGAAAATACAGGACAATGTCCTGGATTCCTTCTTTATGTTCCTAGAAAACCTTCTGCTAAGCTGCTTGCCTGTGTCTTCACTATCTAGCCTGAGACTTGGGTGACTAATCCTATTAATTAAGGCAGCATTATGATTAATAGCTCCTTGGATCAGTCAAAGGTAGATAACATGTTGGAGTCTGAGTGTGTCCCCTTGTTTTTAATACTTACTTCTAGGATTCAAAGAAACACTGAATTTCATATAATACGAAATTCATGAGCATGTTTTCATGGTGATACATGAAAACAAATGTTAAAGTTAGATAGGAAAAGTGTGAGTGTGTAGATTAGAAAGTTTTCTAAATCACTGGGTGAAAAAGTAGTTTAGAGAACAAGAGACAAGATGGAGGATTTAGGGTTTTTCTCTTGTCCTTCTTCTTTCTTCTTCATGTTCTTCTCCTAGGGGTTTTTGGGTAGTAGGAGGTGATTGGAGAGAAAATACCGTAGTGCAGCACACAGGTGTTGGGTCTTTGGGTCACTAAGAAAAATAACTCCCTGCAAAAGCTTACTAAATCTCCACCATTTCCCACTAAATCCAAGAAAAATCCCTCAAAATTCTTCAAGTCTCCTCCAAATCCCACAAAAATCCCACAAAATTCCAGAAACATTCCACAAAATCTCCTCAATATCCCACAAAATTCTGGAAAAGCCTCAAAAAATTCCAGAAAAATGCCACAACATTCCCTATAACTTCTCAAAATTCTACCAAATTCCAGCAACATCCACAACATATCCAAAAATGTCCACAAAATTTCACAAAATCCCACAAAATTCCAGTAAAATCTGATGAAATTGTTAGCGTTCAGGAACACACATCATCACAGAATGATTATATGAAGGTGCTTTATTGAACAGCTCCGGGTGTCAGGGGTACACAGACCCAAATCTGACCCATCTTGCTTTTGAGCTGAACATGTTTTATACTCTATCGTCATACAAATTACATATTAATTATTAAACTTACATTGTTCTATTGTATGCATTGTTTTTACCCAAGCATGGATTTCTCGTGTTCCCCTCTCAACCCCCTAGCATTGTTCCTCATGTTCTTTAAACAATAATTATATCTAATCACATCTAACAATTCTATCATTTATCATATATTGATTACACAGGTGCAGTTTCACATGATCTTTAGCAAGCACAAGGCCTAACATTTCCCAGGGCCTACTCATCTTGAGCTTTCCAAGCCTAATTTTCTTTGTGAGTTCCCAAATTTTCTATGATTTTAGAACCTTTTACTATCATTCCCCTCTTTGAAAGCATTTTCACTTCACTATAAGTGCAAATGTTTTCACTTGACACAGTCCTTTGTTTCTGAGTTTACACTCGATGTTCTTCGAATCCTTGATTGATGTAAACGTTGTCCTGGATGCCATCAGGAACTGGAGAACCAGAAGATGGTGGGGGTGGATCTCGTGTCAGTGCCTTTATTATTTTCTGGTTCCAGGATGTTTTCTTCTGTATTTCTCCCTTGAAGATGCTGTAAATTAACCAAATTGCTAAGAATACAATTAGTAAGATTATCACACTCTCAATGATAGATTTAATCCATGAACTCACATTCCATCCTAACCCTTGGAAGATTTTGCCTAACCAATTTATACTCAAATCCTTTTGCTCTTCCTGTGCTTGGTGCTCTATTTGTTGCAACTGATTGTTGTCATATTCTACATCTGCAGTCCCATTTGGGATGTGGACACAGCAATGATCAATCCATCCATTTAAAAACCCACACACTCCATGCTCTTTCAGGAGTAATAAATTGTAATTGTACATTTAGTTCTTTAAATCTTTCCCAGCTCACTCTTGCCAATTTATCTACCTGACCTGTAGGTTTGTACAACATTTCTTTATTCTGATACTTTGCTCTAGGACCAAGCAAAGACTCTAGGGCCTAGCCAAATTTCACTCTACAAGAGGGTTCTTGCCAAGTGTCATCCTGATTCTGTTCCTATCCTAATCTTCCCTGGCTATGCCTGTGTCTAGCCACTGAGTTGTTTTTAAGCACATTTCACATTTTGACATTACTGATTTTACCATTGTTAGCATCCGTACCGAGATTAATTTTTGTTTCATCCATTTTACCAATGCCTCTGCACACCAATGACATTTGTTATGTTTCATTTATAGAACTTCTCTCATTATCAAGAGGGTTAACACTATTTGTCTTTGTGCAGTTACATACCACTCTTCTGAATTCTTTTGTGCATTTAGCAAATGTCCCAATTTCTCATCTCCTACTGAATATTTCGGTTTTGGAGGCAAATTAAATTGAGATACATTAACTTTTAAAGATATCAATGCCATTGTTCTTTGCCCTTTTTGAGCAATCTGTCGAGCTCAAGTCTGCTTTTCCATTTTCTTCACAAATTTTGGAGCTTCCTGATTGGTGTCCTTTGCAGTGCATAATTGCTACTTGTTCAGGTTTTTGTATTGCTTTTATCAATTGCAGGACTGCATCTTGATGTTTAATGTGTGTGCCTTGAGCAGACAGCAGTCTTCTTTCTTTCCACAGCACTCTGTGGACATGCACTACTCCAAAGCATACTCTGAGCCAGTCCAGATGTTTCCCCTTTTCCCTTTACTCAATTCTAGTGCTCTGCTTAAGGCAACCAGTTCTGCCCTCTGGGCAGATGCATTTGCTGATAATGCTTTTGCCTCCACTATTGCACTGACTGTTGTTACCGCATATCCAGCGTATCTGGTCCCATTCTCCACCAAGCTGCTTCCATCTGTGAATAGCTCTCACTCTGCTTGCTCCAGTGGGATGTCTTTCAGGTCTTCTCTTGCCAAATAGGTGTCCTCTATTACTTCTACACAGTCATGCTCTAATGGGCCTTCTTCAGTTGTGGTACCCAGGAACAGAGCTGCATTCAAGAGGTCAGTTGTCTTTAGTGTGACATCATCCTGCTCAGTCAGGATTACCTGGAATTTCATCATCCTGCTTGGAGATAGCCAATGGCCCCTCTTTTGTTCTAAAACAGTGCTCACCATGTGTGGCACAGAGACATCTATGTGTCTACCCATGGTGAGTTTCCTGGCTTCTTGTGGCAGCATCACGCTGGCTGCAACTGCCCACAGGCATGAAGGCCATCCAGCACTCCCCTTGTCAAGCTGTTTGGAAAAGCAGCCGACCGGCCTTTCCCAGCTTCCCAAACCTTGGCTCAGCACTCCCAGTGCTAGGTGTAGTCTTTCATGCACAAACAGCTGGAAATCTTTGGACAAATCTGGCAATCCGAACGCCGGAGCAGTTGTCAATGCCTCCTTCAGTTTGAGGAAGGCCTCCTTCTGTGCTCTGCCCCAGGTAAACGGCTGCGTCTTCTGGGCCTCATCCAGGGCTTTTGCAATTAGTCCATAGTCCATGATCCACAGGCAGCACCACCCTGTCATCCCAAGGAAGACTCGCAGCTCATGCACGTTCTGGGGTTCTGGAATAGCACAAATAGCTTGAATACAATTAGTACCCAGCTTACATTGCCCTGGTGAGATTTCACATCCCAGGGAAATCACACTCTGCCAGGCAATTTGTGCCTTTTCTTTAGACTCCTTATATCCTCCCATTCCCAGCTGATTTCAAATTTCAATTGGTACCTTTATGCAGGTTGTTTTCTCTTCTGTAGCTATCAGTATATCCTCAACATACTGTAACAGCAGGTATTGTTTTCTCACTACTTGCACGTTCTCGGTCCAAATCTCCAGCTCCTTCCCCAGCTGGCTTCCAAATAGGGTTGGACTGTTCTTGTATCCTTGTGGGAGTCGTGTTCAGGTGAGCTGAGTTTTCCTTCTATTTTCTGGACTTTCCCACTCAAAGACAAACAGTTTCCTACTTTTTTTGTCAAGGGGTGTGCAGAAAAAGGCATCTTTTAAATCAAGTACAGTAAACCATTTCTATTTCTCTTTTATAGATGTTAACAATGTGCAAGGATTAGCTACCACTGGGTAAATATCTTTAGTTATTCCATATATTGCTCTCAAATCCTGTACTAGTCTTTATTGGTCAACACAGAAATTTGGACTCCAGTGTTAACTACAAAAGTAAAAAGTGGATGTATAGGACCCACTATTATTGAGAAACCGCTCAGACTATTCAGCCTAGTCTTCACAGAAGTATGGAGAACACCATTTATTTCTATCTTCAGCACACATTTATAGGGTTTTACAGGGTTCCCGGGCTAAGCAAGTTACTCTTGGTTAATCCACACAGGTTTACATTTTTGCTCTTATACACAAGGATATTGTTTTGCTTCATTCTCTCTGCTTCAGGAAAGTTTCAAGGACATGAGCCTTTAATATCACAACTTATACCAAAAGCTGGTTTGTGCAGACAGGCCTTTACTAAAATATCATGCCCACCTTCTGTTCAAATATTCTCTACACACTATTGCTGTAATCAGTATGCCTCCAGTTTTGTTATTTCTAGTGAGCATTTGAAATAAAAGCAACCTCTGCCTCTCTGCTCACACAGGAGAAGCAGAGTTCCCAGTTTCCCTGATTCTGAGGCTCTTTGGGCTCCACTCCCAGAAGCTGAGAAGGAGACGGCTTTGGCTCACAGCCCAGAGCCCATGGAGCTGTGCTGGGTTATCCAATGGGGCATTCCATACAATGAACTTGGGACAGTGCCAATTAGAAACAACTTCACTCAACTTTGAAGTGAGAAGCCATCTATTACCTTCCTGGGGACCCCCTTCTTTATCTCCAGTGACCACCAATACTGGCAGTGAGAGATTTCTTTTCTCTTGTCTGGGTTTTCCTTAAGAGAACCAATGCATCTAACACCTTTGCTTTCTCTGATTTTTCTTCAGCCATTTTTACAAGTCCATCATTTCTACTGGAATGAATTAGCTCTTTTGGAGGGTAAATTTGATTCAGGAGAGGGGTTTCCCCCTCTTCTGTTTCCTTTAGTGAGTCAGCATTTTTGAATTTTCATCCTGGAGGGCTGCTCGCTGCAGATGGATCTTACTCTTTTCTTCATTGAATTGTTTTTGCAAAATTTCAACTAGGTTCTGGAGGGAGTCTATTCTAGTTCTTTCCTCACTTCCTTGCTTAAAGCCAGTTTTTAGAGCTGCTGTAAAACAAGCTCCCAAAACTGAGCAGAGTAGAGTTTGATTTTTGCCCAGTTTAAATTTTCTTTCACCTTGTAAAGAACACACTCTATCAATCACATTTTCCAAATTAAACCAGTAACTAAGGGCCCACTTTTCCCTTCTTGGAGAAGGTCTGGCATTGTGTTTTGCTAACAGAGCATAAAATGCAGCTTTAACTTCTGCACTGCCCTTTTCAGTCATTTTTACAAAGGGAAAACCACTACAGGGAGGTATAAACTTCAATTATACACACACACACACACACCCACACCCACACACACACACACACTGCTTTTTGCTTCCCTGTGTGGGTAAAAAGACCAAATCTGCTCGGGAGGCACTCTTTCAGTTTAAAATTCTGATTGTCTCTTCGCTACACCAAGCACTCAAAATTCACACACACAACAACAACAAAAACATTCCCACCCTTTTGCTCTAAGAGATCTTTTGTGAAATTCTGCAGACAGAGCCCTCAAGTGAGTGTGGGGTGCTTTTCACCTCAGCGTGTGCAGTTTGCGGGAAATTCGAGTTGCCCCCCTTGCTTTCTAGACACCGCTCACTCTCTTGGGAGTGTCGGGCTGGGTGCGGCTGAAGCAAAACATCTTTCCCCTAATACAGACTGCACAACAAACCTGCAGCCCCTTCTGTCTGTCAGAAATCCTGTCCGTGACTCCAGTTTAAATGTCACGATTCGCTAACGCCAGTGGGAGTCACGAGAAGTTTCTTTGATCTCAGAGGGCAAAAAGAACACAAAGGGATTTCAGTTGAAATCACAACAACAATAATGTACATTTATTTTAGCGATAACGAGGGCTATGCGATAGAGGAGAGTGCGGGAGAGAGAGAGATAAAGAAAACAAAGTAAAGAAAGAGAGGAGAGGAGGTTATAGCTACCAACAGGTGAGACAGTGTCACAGGGGTCTTTTTCCGTGGGGAGATCTCACCAAAATTAATTCAGCCTTATGTAATTCTTCCCCAAAGTGACCTTGTTTCCAATGTGCTAATAAGCACCCCAAAGGAGAAGTACCTGCTATGAGAGCATTGCTGCCCAAAACCCCTTTAAGCTTCTCCATGTCACAACTACAATACACCACAAATGCCAAACCTGCAACGCTTTCATAGTCGTCTGACGGACGGCGCCCAGGCAATCCCAACAGGAATTCCTTTAGCCCAACCAAGCGCAGCTTTTGCTGCGTCTTATTGGCAGGCACCCAAACCAAAGTGAAAGCACCTTACCTCTTCTCCTGGGGACGCTGTGAGCAGCGCAGACGGTCGCGGCCGATGGGCTCCCCGAGAATCCCTCGGTGCCGGCTGGAGCAGGATCGGGTCGCGAGCTCGCTCGGCAGCACTCACAAGGTCCCATCTGGGTCACCAAAATGTTAGAGTTCAGGAACACACATCATCACACAATGATTATATGCAGGTGCTTTATTGAAGAGCTCTGGGTGTCAGGGGTACACAGACCCAAATCTGACTGTTGAGGGTTAGGTGTCCTTTTTTTTTTGTTTTGTCCTTCTGGCCTGCCCAGGGAATTTTTACCCATTAAAAGGTTGTGCTGGGACAACCTAACTACCGGTACTTAGGGGTGCTCACAACGGACAATGAGTGGCCGGGCCCAGGGCGGGGAAGGGGGCAGAAAAGGAGGGTGGGGACAGTTTTTGGGCTGGTTCTTCTTTGGTTTTTCGGGGAAGGACGTTTGTGTGCTGGGTTGCAGAGCTGCTGCGGTGGAGAGAAGGGAACTTTACCATCACCCAGACAGAGCGGCTGCTTCTTCTCCTTCTCCCCTCTTTGTTGGTGGCCTTGCACCCCCTGTCCTGCCGGGACGTGTAGCAGTGCCAGCCACCGCCGCAGAGCTGCTGATACACCTCATCCACCAGCCCAGGATCTCAGCTCATCCCTGCTGTTCCAGCCGACTGTTCCTCGGAGCCCTGCAAGAGCACCGGGACTGACTGCCCGAGGAGTTTGTGAAAACAAAGCCTCTCCTCCATCCCATCTCAGCCGAGAAGGCTGTCCCGGGGTCCCTGTTTCTGTCTTCTTGTTATTGCTGTAGTTATTGTTTGTTTGTTTGCCTGGTTATACTAGTAAAGAACTGTTATTCCTATCCCCAGATCTCTGCCTGAAAGCCCCCTTGATTTCAAATTTATAATAATTTGGAGAGAGAGGGTCTACATTCTTTCATCCCAAAGGAGGCTCCTGCTCTCCCTAGCGGACACCTGTCTTCTAGAACCAAGACAGATTTTGGCGCCCAACGTGGGGCACTGAGAAGAAAAGGGCAATAAAGGAATAACAGTTCTTAAATAACCTAACTTTTGTGTGCTGGATTTAGAAATCTTGTTAGGTAGAACCATGCTGTTGAGCTTACCCAGGTTCGCGGGGCATGTGGTCACATCTATATTTCTCCCATTTTCTGTACCTTACCTAAATATGGGTCCTATAACTAAGGCTACTGTGGCTATTATCCAGCTTGTTTTGTGGAATGATAAGGTGAGGAATTCATGGATGTTTAACGTCCTCTGGACGGCGGGCTCATGGATTCAGAGCTGTCACACACTAACTGGATGGTTTTGGGGTTACTTTAATAATGGTACCTACTGGGAGAAAAAGACAGTTGGGGAAATTTTCTCCCAACCTTTCACCCAGTTCCTTGGGCCTACACAGCCAGTTTTCGAAGGGTTAAAATCTTCTCTGAATGCTAATGACATCGTACAGTGGCTGGTGTTGCTGATAGGCCTGTTCTACTTAGCCTTCAGAGACAAAGGGAAAGAGACAGGGGGTAATGTCCCAGAGCCTGGCACAGCCCCAGAGACAGAGAGTGCTGCCCCAGAGCCTGGCACAGCCCCAGAGACAGGGGGTAATGTCCCAGAGCCTAGCACAGCCCCAGAGACAGCGAGTGCTGCCCCAGAGCCTGGCACAGCCCCAGAGACAGGGGGTGCTGCACCAGAGCCTGCCCCTACCCCACAGCCCACCTCAGAAATGAACCATCCAGAGTGGGTGGGGGTTCTGGTCAAGGAGATACGTGAGATGCTAAAGGGATGCATTTCCTCAGCTGCTGGGAAACCCTCCCCCTGCCTCGAAGAGAGAGAGTCTGATAGTGCTGCAGTGGAACCCACAGATGTTACAACCGTCCAGGTTCCAGCTGAACCACAAGAGCAGTCACAGCCAGCAGCTGTTGCTCCTGTGGAAACGAGGAAGTCTAAGATGAAATCACAGCACCCTGTTGATAAGGATAAGAAAGGAGGGTCCTCACAACCCACGGGGGAACCAGAAGTTGAAATCATCACTGAGTCTCTGACATATGACAGTCTCCGTAAGTTACAAAAAGACATTGTGAGGCGGGGGCTTGAGCCTTATACAACCTGGTTACTTCGGGTCTGGGACCTTATGGGTACAGGCGTGCAGCTGGATGGTGGTGAGGCAAGGAATGTGGGACCCTTGACGCAGGACTCAGGTGTGAATCAGATATTCGTCAGGGAGCAAGGGCCCCTTTCCCTCTGGGAGCGGCTTTTGATGAGTGTAAGAGAGAGGTTTGTCCACAGAGAGAGAATGGAAGAGCACTATCGTAGAAGAGAATGGAAAACCATTGAGGAAGAGATCCAACAGCTGAGAGAAGTGGCAATATTAGAGGTCCTTTTTGGGAAGGGTGGACAGCATGATAATGACCCCGACAAAGTCAGGTGCACTGGGCAGATGTTGTGGAGTCTGGCAAATCTAGGGCCACGTGACTACACCACCTATATTGCAACGATTAATGCCGATAACAGCCGAGAGACGGTGAGTTCTGTCTCCACCAGGCTTAGACATTTCGCCAGTATGGTCCATGGCCCACATCAGGCTAAGATTTCTGCTGTGATTAAGGAACTCAAAGAAGAGATGAGGGAAATGAGGGAAGAGATGAGAAAGAACAGTTCCCATATAGCACCAGTGCGAGTCACAAGCCCAAAACTCCAAGCCCCACGTCCCCCAGCTAGAGAGAGAGGGTACACCTCACGAACTGAGCTGTGGCTCTTTCTACGTGACCATGGGGAAGACATGGGAAAGTGGGATGGGAAACCCACTTCTGCCCTGGCAGCACAAGTGCGTCAACTCAGGCAGAGAACCAGTAACCAGAAAGGTTCCACTAAAGTGAAAGTAGCCTCAACCTCCCGTCACCAAACTGGCAGATATTACAGAAAAGAAGATGATCCCCTTGAAAGAACCTCTAGCATGTATGCCCAAAAAAGAGAAGATGACCAGTGCTAGAGAGGCCCTGCCTCTAGCCAGGAAGAAGCACGGGAAAACCAGGTCTTTTGGACGGTGTAGATCCAATGGCCTGGCACATCAGAGCCACAAAAATATGAAGCTTTAGTTGATACTGGTGCACAGTGTACCCTAATGCCATCAGGACATGTGGAGGCAGAACCTGTTTCCATTGCTAGAGTGACGGGGAGATCGCAGCAATTGACTCTGTTGGAAGCTGAGGTGAGCCTGACTGGGAAGGAGTGGCAGAAACATCCCATTGTGACTGGCCCAGAGGCCCTGTGTATTCTGGGCATAGACTTCCTTAGAAATGGCTATTACAAAGACCCAAAGAGACTCAGGTGGGCTTTTGGAATAGCTGCTGTGGAGGCAGAAGACATTAAGCAATTGAACACCTTGCCTGGACTATCAGAGAACCCATCTGCAGTAAGACTCCTGAAGGTGGAAGAACAGCGGGTACCAATTACCACCTCGACAGTGCACCGCCGGCAGTATAAGACAAATCGAAATGCTGTGATCCCCATCCACAAGATGATCAGAGAGCTGGAGAGCCAAAGAGTGGTCAACAAAACCCACTCACCCTTCAACAGCCCCATCTGGCCTGTGCACAAGTCTGACAGAGAATAGAGATTAACTGTGGACTATCGTGCATTGAATGAAGTGACTCCACCGCTGAGCGCTGCCGTGCCGGACATGCTGGAGCTCCAGTACGAGCTGGAGTCCAAAGCAGCGAAGTGGTACGCCACAATTGATATTGCTAATGCATTTTTCTCCATTCCCCTGGCAGCAGAATGCAGGCCTCAGTTTGCCTTCACCTGGAGGGGAGTGCAGTACACCTGGAACCGACTGCCCCAGGGGTGGAAGCACAGCCCCACCATCTGCCATAGACTGATCCAGGCTGCCCTGGAAAAAGGTGAGTCTCCAGAACATCTGCAGTACATTGATGACATCATTGTGTGAGGGAACACAGCAGTGGAAGTATTTGAGAAAGGAGAAAAGATTATCCAGATTCTGCTACAAGCCGGCTTTGCCATCAAGAAGAACAAAGTCAAAGGACCTGCTCGAGAGATCCAGTTCCTGGGAGTAAAGTGGTAAGACGGACAGCGTCAGATTCCCACTGAGGTCATCAATAAGATCACTGCAATGTCTCCACCCACCAGCAAGAAGGAAACGTAAGCTTTCCTAGGTGCCATAGGTTTTTAGAAGATGCACATTCCTGAGTACAGCCAGATCGTGAACCCTCTCTACCTGGTTACCCGAAAAAAGAATGATTTCCACTGGGGCCCTGAACAACAACAAGCCTTTGCTCAGATCAAACAAGAAATCGTTCATGCAGTAGCCCTTGGCCCAGTCAGAACCGGACCGGATGTGAAGAACGTGCTCTGCTCTGCAGCCGGGAACAATGGCTTGTCCTGGAGCCTTTGGCAGAAAGTGCCTGGGGAGACTCGAGGCCGACCACTGAGATTCTGGAGCCGAAGCTACAGAAGGTCTGAAGCCAACTACCCTCCCACAGAGAAGGAAATCTTAGCTGCCTATGAAAGAGTTCAAGCCGCCTCAGAAGTGATTGGCACAGAAGCACAACTCCTCCTGGCACCCCGACTGCCAGTGCTGGGGTGGATGTTTAAAGGAAAGGTTCCTGCTACCCACCACGCCACCGACGCTACATGGAGCAAGTGGATCACCCTCATCACACAGCGCGCCCGTATTGGAAACCCGAATCGCCCTGAGATTTTAGAGATAATTACAAACTAGCCGGAAAGTGAAAACTTTGGTCTCACTGATGAAGAGGAGCAGGAACAAGTGACACGGGCTGAAGAAGCTCCACCGTACAACCAACTGCCAGCAGAAGAAGCACGCTATGCTCTGTTCACTGATGGTTCCTGTCGCATCGTAGGGATGAACCAGAAGTGAAAAGCAGCCGTATGGAGCCCCACACGACAGGTCGCAGAAGCCACTGAAAGAGAAGGTGGATCAAGCCAACTTGCTGAACTCAAAGCTGTTCAACTAGCCCTGAACATTGCTGAAAGAGAGAAGTGGCCAAAGCTCTACCTCTACACGGATTCATGGATGGTAGCCAATGCTCTGTGGGGATGGCTGGAAAGATGGAAAAAGGCCAAGTGGCAACGCAGAGGAAAGCCAATCTGAGCTGCTGATGAGTAGAAAGACATCGCCACCAGGGTAGAGAAACTGTCTGTGAGGGTCCGTCATGTAGATGCCCATGTCCCCAAGAGTAGGGCTAATGAAGAGCACCGAAACAATGAGCAGGTAGATCAGGCTGCAAATATAGAGGTGTTAAAGATAGACTTAGATTGGCAACACAAGGAAGAGTTGTTCCTAGCTCGATGGGCCCATGATGCCTCAGGTCATCAGGGGAGAGATGCCACCTATAAGTGGGCACGAGACTGAGAGGTGGATCTAACCACGGACAGTATTTCCCAGGTTATCCATGACTGTGAGACGTGTGCCACGATCATGCAGGCCAAGCGGTTGAAGCCGCTATGGTATGGTGGGCGTTGGTCCAAATATAGGTATGGGGAAGCCTGGCAGATTGACTACATCACACTGCCCCAAACCCGCCAAAGCAAGCACTACGTGCTCACGATGGTAGAAGCCACCACTGGATGGTTAGAAACCTACCCTGTGCCTCATGCCACTGCCCGGAACACTATCCTGGGACTTGAAAAGCAGGTCCTTTGGAGGCATGGTACCCCTGAGAGGATTGAGTCAGACAATGGGACTCATTTCAAGAACAGCCTTATAAATAGCTGGGCTAGGGAACATGGCATTGAGTGGGTGTACCATATCCCCTACCATGCACCTGCTGCTAGAAACGTTGAACGGTGCAATGGCTTGCTTAAAACCAGCTTGAAGGCACTGGGTGGGGGAACTTTCAAGAACTGGGAAATTAATTTAGCAAAAGCCACATAGTTGGTGAACACCCGAAGTTCCACTAACAGAGCAAACCCTGCCCAATCTGAGCCCTTTAGAGCGAAAGATGGAGATAAGGTTCCAGTGGTACATATGAGAGGTATGCTGGGAAAAACTGTTTGGGTTAATTCTGCCTCCAGCAAAGACAGTCCAATCCGTGGAGTTGTCTTTGCTCAAGGACCGGGTTGCACTTGGTGGGTGATGCAAAAAGATGGAGAGACCCGGTGCATACCCCAAGGGGACCTGGTTTTAGGGTGAACTACCCATGACACTGTGCTTGTATCTGTATCTGCATGTACATATGTATATAGTTAAAGTAGTATGTGTTCGTGTATAATTTAAAGGTTTAATATTTGATGTAACATTTTGGTATGGGAAAAAATTTGGGGTGGATAGTGTTGAGGGTTAGGTGTCCTTTTTTTTTTGTTTTGTCCTTCTGGCCTGCCCAGGGAATTTTTACCCATTAAAAGGTTGTGCTGGGACAACCTAACTACCGGTACTTAGGGGTGCTCACAACGGACAATGAGTGGCCGGGCCCAGGGCGGGGAAGGGGGCAGAAAAGGAGGGTGGGGACAGTTTTTGGGCTGGTTCTTCTTTGGTTTTTCGGGGAAGGACGTTTGTGTGCTGGGTTGCAGAGCTGCTGCGGTGGAGAGAAGGGAACTTTACCATCACCCAGACAGAGCGGCTGCTTCTTCTCCTTCTCCCCTCTTTGTTGGTGGCCTTGCACCCCCTGTCCTGCCGGGACGTGTAGCAGTGCCAGCCACCGCCGCAGAGCTGCTGATACACCTCATCCACCAGCCCAGGATCTCATCCCTGCTGTTCCAGCCGAGTGTTCCTCAGAGCCCTGCAGGAGCATCAGCACTGACTGCCAAACTGAGGGGTTTGTGAAACAAAGCCTCTCCTCCATCCCATCTCAGCCGAGAAGGCTGTCCCGGGGTCCCTGTTTCTGTCTTCTTGTTATTGCTGTAGTTATTGTTTGTTTGTTTGCCTGGTTATACTAGTAAAGAACTGTTATTCCTATCCCCAGATCTCTGCCTGAAAGCCCCCTTGATTTCAAATTTATAATAATTTGGAGAGAGAGAGTCTACATTCTTTCATCCCAAGGGAGGCTCCTGCTCTCCCTAGCGGACACCTGTCTTCTAGAACCAAGACACTGACCCATCTTGGTTTTGAGCTGAACATGTTTTATACGCTATCATTATACAACTTACATATTAATTATTAAACTTACATTGTTCTATTGTATGCATTGTTTTTACCCAAGCATGGATTTCTCATGATATGCCCCAGGCCCCTAACATTGTTCCTCATGTTCTTTAAACAAAAATTATATCTAATCACATCTAACAATTCTATCATTTATCATATATTGATTACACAGGTGCAGTTTCACATGATCTTTAGCAAGCACAAGGCCTAACATTTCCCAGGGCCTACTTTTCCTGGGCTTGTCAAGCCTAACTTTCTTTCTGAGTTCCCGAATTTCTTAAGATTTTAAAATGTTTTACTATCACCTCCAGAGTGACACAAAGAGGCCTGCCTGAACAGTCAGAGAGCTACATCTATTTTTAATTTTAACTTTTAGAATTTTTCCAGAGCCTGCTGGCTGTGTTCAAGGTTTTCTCCCTATTTCCTCCCTAGTGCACATTCTCCAGAAACTCTGCTTTTACATCCTTTTGCTTTGATTAAAGTTACCTGCAATGACCAGTCAAGCCAAACCATGGGAAAACTTGAACTTCGATCTCTACCCAGGCAAAATATCTGCCTCCCACATCTGAAGCCATGATCTGCCAAGTACTGTCCCCACTGTCATACCCTGTCCCCTGGAGCTCTGCTGATGCCATTTCAAAGGGGTTGCCAATGAAAACAAGTTTGAATATTTTGGTAGTTTCCACATTGGCATTCAAATCCTTGACAAGAAAAATCACAAGTCAAGATTTCTAGGATTCTTCCATACCAAAGCTGTCATTCTCCCCCGTGATTTTAGAGTGCCTGAACAGTCGGACAAGGTTTTAGTTTTAGACACTACAAAGTCCCTGCTGTTTGGCGATCCCATTCCATCAGCATATAGTCCTGATGATTCCTTTAGGCAGGAGCAGCAAAGGCAAGAATGAGCCAAACAAGCTGTTCCTGTTGAGAGGAATGATGAGTTTGTCTTTACAAACAAGCTGTGGGTCAGTTGATAAGATGTAGCTATCAGTGAGAGACGACAGAAACAATGGGATGGATTCCAGTAGAAGATCAAAGAGGCACTGAAAGAACACTATGAATTCCAAAAAGTTAAGAAAGGATTATGCATTGGGAGTGGGGGGGGGAAGGTACCCCAGGTATCAGGCGTTCCGGGAAGCCTGTACCTCTCAAGTACCTCAGCCTATGGGGAAAGGGAGAAGGGACAAGCGGCCGGGAATTAGGATAAAAAGGAGGCTGCGCCCTCCAAAAATTTGAGAGACCCCAGGGGAATGCCCCATGGCCTCTCCCTTTATTCGAATAAAGAAAAAGGACTCCTCTGTCTCCTTTTTGGACATAAACCTCTGGTGTTCGTGAATTAATTTTCCTGACAATTTTTGGGGGCTCGGTCCGGGATATTTCCACCGTCCGGGGCGGCGGGCAGCGAGCGGAGCTGAAGGCGCGCCTCACCCAGTTTCGGTGATCAGCTCCCCTTGGTGGCGGCCGGCAGCGGGCGATCGATTGGGTTCCCGAGACTGTCCAGGAGACAGACGAGAGGCAGACCAGGGGGGTCCGTGAAGAGTCCACAGGGAAGGACCACTGAAAACCTCACCGGTGAGTAAAATGGGATCTTCGGGGAGCAAGCCTGGGAGGGCACCCAGGGAGGGTAGCACAGGCAAGCCTGGGAGGGCACCCAGGGAGGGTAGCACAGGCAAGCCTGGGAGGGCACCCATGGAGGGTAGCACAGGTCAAACAGAGCACCCATGGAGGGTTGCAAGGGTACAGCCGGGAAGGGGTCCTGGCAAAAGGGATGACGATCCCACAATACCCCCGGAGAGTCCCTTGGGGAGAATGCTGAGATCTTGGGACAGATTATGCATTCACCCAGAAGTCACTATGGAGATGATGGTAAAATATTGTTATTATGTATGGCCAGAGTATAAGTTGCCGAATGGACTTATATGGCCATCTTATGGAACAGATAGAATTCATTTGTGCCGAATTCTGTGGAGGTATCTAGAGGAGAATTGGAAAGGATGGATTGAAAGAGAATGTGGATTGATATGGTTTAAACAAGCAACAGGAGAAATCTATGTGTTAAGAAAAAAAGGAGAAGAGGAAAAAGGGTGGGAAGAGGAAAACGGTGAAGACTGGGATGTTTTTCAGCACCTTCCCCCGTCTTGTCCTCCGGTGTTACCAGCTGACCCAGGGCCAGCTGCAGATGCCCTGTATCCTCACCTTCCAGGACAAAAGGATCAGGGAAATGCTGTTCCTACAGCTCCACCTGAAAATAACAATGGGGGGGGGGGGGGGGAGCAGCATATCATATCACCCCCTAGGACTAGAAGAGGAACTCAATTTAGAGCATCAGAAGCCCCCTGGACCCAAGGGACAGGGGTCCATCAAATGCCACTCCGCCAAGTCCCTTTGGGAGGTCAAGGGGGAGGATTTGGGTTTGTAGTTATACCACTTACTACCCAGGATATAAGAGGATTAAAAAAAGAATTACCACCATACTTGGATGATCCCATAGGGGTGGGGGAAAAGATAGAAGAATATTTGGGAAATGCAGATTATACCTGGAAAGATTGGGATTTTCTTTTGGGGATTTTGTTTGGGCCATCAGAGAAACGAATGATTTTGCAAAAAGCTCGGCAGCTGTGGGAGGATGAACATCCACAGGCAGTGGGGGGGGCTGGACCTAATGTACCTACAGTAGATGATGCCATCCCACAGGTGGACCCCCAGTGGGATCCAAATAACCAGGCCAGCCTGGCTCGCCTCCGTGATTACCGTGCTTATTTGATTAGGGCAATCAAATCAGCAGCTCCTAGAACTAACAACATAGCTAAGGCTATGTCGTTAGAACAAGAGAAACAAGAAAGCCCCTCTCATTGGTTAGAGAGGATTAGGGATGCCTTGCGGAAGCATGGGGGGATGGACCCTGAAGGACCAGCCTTTGACACATTGTTGAAAGTACAATTTGTTACTAAGGCTTGGCCTGACATAAGGAAAGGAGTACAAAAAGATCAAGAGTGGCAGAATAAGCCTCTAGAAGAATTGGTGAGAAAAACACAGCAAATATATGTAAGAAGGGATGAAGAAAAAGTAAGAGCTAAGGCAAAGATGATGGCAGAGTTTTTGCAGCCCCAAAAGAATAAACCACAAGGTCCAAGGGGTCCCCCGGGGCAGAGGGGACGGGGTCGGCCACAAGGAGGTGTCCAGGGCATTCCCCCCTCGACAGGGGAGAACCGACCCAAACAGCGGCTGGGGAGGAACCAATGTGCCATCTGCAGGAAAGAAGGGCATTGGAAAAGGGAATGCCCACAGAAAGAGCTGGACCCACAAGAGGAAGAAGTCCAGAAGATAATGGAAATGGATTGTTAGGGATGTCAGGGGCTTCCATTATACCAGGGACCCACCACTCAGGAGCCCTTGATAACTTTTAAGGTGGGTCCGGATCGAGAGGAGGTGTGTTTTCTAGTAGACACAGGTGCCTCTCGATCCACCTTAAATTTTATACCTAAAGGAGGGAAATTGTCAAAAAGGTCATTGGTTATTCAAGGAGTAAGCGGAAAAGATGAGCGAGTGCATTTTATTCAACCGCTGTTAATAGATATGGGGGACAAGTTTGAAATGCATGAGTTCCTGTTTGTTCCTAATTGTGATTGTAATTTACTGGGGAGAGATTTGATGGCAAAAATGGGAATGCAAATCAGTATTATAAAAAATGACACTGAGTCCAGCACTGTAATATCTTTGTGTAAAATGTCTGAGAGAGCTTATGCTGAAATAGATCCGGAAGTGTGGGCAGCCCCGGGGAAATATGGAAAATTAGACATAGAGCCTCTCCAAATTACTTTGAAGCAACCAGGACAAGTTGTGTCAAAAAAACAATACCCTCTTTCAAGGGAGGGAAGGAAGGGGTTACAGCCTATCATTGAGTCCCTGCTAAAGGCAGGTCTGTTGGAACCGTGCATGTCTCCTTATAACACCCCTATCCTGCCAGTTAAGAAACCAGATGGAACCTACAGAATGGTGCAAGATTTAAGAATAATAAATAAAATTGTCAAATCAAGGCATCCCACAGTTCCGGATCCCTATACAATCCTGAACCAGGTCCCCTCCTCACATCAGTACTATTCAGTACTGGATTTAAAAGATGCTTTCTGGGGGTGTCCGATTACAGAAGAGAGTAAACAGTATTTTGCCTTTGAGTGGGAACAAGAGGAAGGAGGTAAAATGGTAAAACAGCAATTGACCTGGACAGTCCTCCCACAGGGTTATACAGAGTCACCTGTTTTGTTTGGACAAGCTTTGCAAAAAATACTAAGAGAATTTACTCCACCTTCCGGGGTAAAGTTGTTGCAGTATGTGGATGATTTACTGTTATCAGGGGAACAGGAGGAGATGGTTGAAAGAGCTACTGTGAAACTGCTTAATTTTCTTGCTAAAAAAGGACTTAGAGTGTCTGAAAAGAAAGCACAGTTGGTAGAGAAACAGGTCAAATATTTGGGGCATATTTTAACTGGAGGGTTACGGTGTATTGATCCAGAAAGAATACAAGGAATTCTACAAGTACCATTACCCCAAACAAAAAGGGAATTACGACAGTTTTTAGGGTTGGTGGGATACTGCCGAGTGTGGATAGAAGACTTTTCTGTTGTGACCAAACCTTTATATAGCTTTTTAACACAAGACAGTCCTAATGTTGTGGTATGGACACCCGAAGGAGAACAAAGTTTTAAGAAATTAAAAGACAAATTGGTTAAGGCCCCAGTCCTAGCTCTTCCAGATATAGAAAAAGAATTTGAATTATATGTAGATGTTACACAGGGACATGCAAAAGGAATTTTGGTTCAGGAGCATGGGGGAACACAAAGACCGGTTGCCTATTTTTCGAAACTGTTAGACCCGGTGGCCAGAGGCTGGCCCTATTGTCTGCAGAACTGTGCAGCCACAGCTCTGATGGTGGCTGAGGCCCGAAAGCTGACAAGGGGGGGTTATCTGATTGTTAAAGTTTCACACCAGATTAAAGCGTTGTTAACTGAGAGAGCCTCTAAGTGGATGACCAGCTCTCGGTTACTACAGTATGAATTCTGTCTATTAGAACAGGAGGATTTAGAATTTAAAAGCAAGGAAAGTTTTAACCCAGCCTCCTGTTTGAATGGCCCTGAGGAAGGGAGCCAAGGAAAATTCCATGATTGTATTCAAGTAATAGATCTACAAACTAGGGCAAGGAATGATCTGAGAGACATCCCGTGGCCTGAGGGGGAAAACGTGTTTATTGATGGGTCTTCTAAGGTAATAGAAGGAAGACGATTTACAGGATACTCTGTCGTGAGTGGAAAGCAATTAAAGGAAGGGGGGAGGTTACCAGCCACCTGGTCAGCTCAGACGGCCGAGCTGTATGCCCTCGTGAGAGCTTGTGAGTTATACCAAGACAAGACAGTAAATATTTTTACTGATTCTAAATATGCATATGGTGTGATACACGCATTTGGGAAACTGTGGGAAGAGAGAGGTTTATTAACCTGCAGAGGAAAAACGTTGGCTCATGAGAACTTAATCTCCCGCCTATTGGAGGTGGTGAATTTACCAAAAAAGGTAGCAATAATACACATCAAGGGACACCAGGCAGGGTGCTCGGAAGAGGCAGTAGGAAATAGACTGGCTGATGAAGAAGCTCAGAAAGCTGCATTGTTGCCAGAAATCTCTAAGTTACTTCCCTTGCTCCCAGTAACTGCCCCCTTGCCAGAGAAGCTGTCTTTTTCACCAGAAGAACTTGACATAGTTAAAAAGAGTGGGGCAGAAGAAAGAGGGGGTAATTGGTTTACAAGAGATGGTAAGCAGTGGATACCAAAAGCTTTAGCCTCACAACTGCTAAAACAGCTCCACGAAGGGAGTCATTGGGGCTCCCGAGGGATAGCAGAAGCCTTCCTCAAAATGTATGCTGCTGTGGGTCTTTTTGTTCTGGCAAAACGAGCTGTTGATGGTTGTTTGATTTGTGCTAAGACAAATAACAAAGTTACAAAGAAACTGGCGAGGGGCGGGAGGCTTTGGGCTGTACGTCCCTTCCAGAGGTGCCAAGTGGATTTTACTGAGATGCCCCGAGTGGGGAGGTTTAAATACCTTTTGGTAATAGTATGTCAATTAACAGGGTGGCCAGAAGCCTTCCCAGCTGTTTCAGCAACTACAGGGTCAGTTATTAAAGTATTTTTGGAACAAATAATCCCAAGATATGGGATGGTGGAAGCGATAGACTCAGATAGAGGAACTCATTTTACTGGAAAAGTTCTTAAAGGAGTAATGACTGCTTTAGGGATACAATGGAACCTCCACACTCCCTGGCATCCCCAAAGCTCAGGCCAGGTTGAAAGGATGAATAGAGAAATAAAAAAAACATCTTCTGAAGCTAGTGATAGAAACGAAAATGCCATGGCTGCGGCTCTTACCACTGGCTTTAGCAAGAATCAGGGCCAGACCCAGGGAAGATATTCAACTGTCTCCTTTTGAACTGATGTTTGGAATTCCTTATCCTTGTAATTCTCAGCCTGGGGCGGGGGTAGAGATAAGTGATGTATATCTAAAACAGTATGTGGCTCGGATACTGTCTCTTGTGAAATCTCTTCGACAGGAAGCTCAGCTGACACAGACCCTGCCTTTGGACTTTGCTGTGCATAATATCCAACCAGGAGACTGGGTCCTAGTTAAGGAGTGGAAAGAAGCACCCCTGGTGGCTAAGTGGCGTGGACCTTTCCAGGTGTTGCTGACCACAGAAACAGCCGTCAAGACAGCTGAACACGGGTGGACACATCACACTCGAGTCAAGGTCGCTAAAGCTCCAGAGGTTTGGACATCTCAGCTGGAGGAGAAGGATGGGAAGCCGCGACTGACACTCCGCAGGAGTGGACTGGAGCAGTAGCTGGTGCGTCGACATCGGGGGAAGCCCTGAGTGCCTACCCACAGACTGCCTGCTGAAATAGTCTGTATAGGCATCCCTACTCTCAAATCTCCAGACACTGGGAGCTGAGAGGAATGATGAGTTTGTCTTTACAAACAAGCTGTGGGTCCGTTGATAAGATGCAGCTATCAGTGAGAGACGACAGAAACAATGGGATGGATTCCAGTAGAAGATCAAAGAGGCACTGAAAGAACACTATGAATTCCATAAAAGTTAAGAAGGGATTATGCATTGGGGGTGGGGGGGGGGAAGGTACCCCAGGTGTCAGGCGTTCCGGGAAGCCTGTACCTCTCTAGTACCTCAGCCTATGGGGAAAGAGAGAAGGGACAAGCGGCCGGGAATTAGGATAAAAAGGAGGCTGCGCCCTCCAAAAATTTGAGAGACCCCAGGGGAATGCCCCATGGCCTCTCCCTTTATTCGAATAAAGAAAAAGGACTCCTCTGTCTCCTTTTTGGACATAAACCTCTGGTGTTCGTGGATTAATTTTCCTGACAGAGCCAATCCATGCTGTCATTGCTTTCTTTATGATAAGCTGTTTTTGTGCTTTTCACTTGCCACAGGTGGTGTAGAAGACAACGTGAAATTGAAAATTAGAAATTAGGTTATAACACTATTAGAATGTTTCTCTTAATAATTTTACCTTTATATTTTCAGTTAAGTTGGGGTCTCAAGTGGGAAAATAATTTTTTTACTTTAGGAGAACAAGTAGCAAAGACCTTTAACCTTAGAAACTGCTGGGTCTGCGGAGGGCCAGGGGGATCTGAAAGCTGGCCATGGGTGGCCAGCCCAGTCGAGCCTAAATGGTGGGTTAGCACCCTGAGTGAAGTCCATAATGGAACTGGATTTTGGGACAAAGAAGGAAGTCCATGGCAGCTTCATTCTTCTGAAAGAGGCATTTATTGCTTAAACAGAACAGGAAGCACATATGTGGGAAAGAGCGTTTGTGACTGGACTTTATCTTTGGGTTTAGATTGTTGGACCCCCAACTGCCCTCCTTATGACTGTTCCAGATATAGAGGCAGATGGAATCAAACGCATGTTAAGCTCACTAATGGTAGCTGGGTAAGGTGTTCCTTCCATAATTACCAAAAAGATTTTGAAGGCTGTAAAGCAGTGGGGAAGGATAAGTTTTTTGACCCTTTATTTTTAAGCTGCCCCTGGGATAATTCCACAAGTAAGACACATGTTGTCCGAGACTATCAGTGGAAATGGCAACACCGGAATGGAACTAGAACCCTTTTTAACAGGTTCTGGTCCAGATCTAATAAAACAGATCTGGGATGTGATTGCAAGTGGAAACCTCATGTAGGAGCTTGGAAATGTAAATATTGTGATTCTTATGGCGAGGCAACTATTGTGGGTGGACCACTAGGCCCTGGAAGCAAACTGTATTTTGACCCACCAGTTGATGATGAAAATTGGAAAGGTCCCTTCGCTAATGGGACCTGGGCTCTAAAGGGGCATTACTGGATTTGTGGCCAAAATGCTTACCGCAGGCTACCTCCAAACTGGTCAGGAATATGTTATGTGGGGTATATTAGACCATTGTTCTTTCTGCTACCACAAGTTCAAGGAAATCAGTTAGGAATCAAAGTATATGATGATCTAATTAGAGAGAAGCGGTCTATTGATACATCCCTGGTTGGAAGGAGCACCCAAAAGTGGGGAAAAGATGAATGGCCACCTGAACGGATCATACAACACTATGGACCAGCTACCTGGAACCCAAATGAATTAATATCAGGTGCCAGAGAACCCATTTATAATCTAAATCGGACAATTAGGTTGCAAGCTGTCTTTGAAATAATAGTCAACCAGACAGCTACAGCTCTTGACCTTCTTGCTGACCAGTCTACTCAGATGAGAAATGCAATATTTCAACATCGAATGGTATTAGACTATTTATTAGCAGAAGAAGGGGGGGTATGTGGAAAATTGAATGACTCAAACTGCTGTTTGCAAATAGATGACAATGGAAAAGTGGTAAAACAAATAACAAAAGGAATAAGAAAGTTAGCCCATGTACCGGTCCAAACATGGAAAGGATGGGAATGGGACATGTTTTCATGGTTACCTGGTGGCCTATGGGTCAAACAAATGCTTTTTTTCCTCTCATGTGTTGTAGCAACTCTAATCTTTTTACCATGCATGATCCCTTGCTTAATACAACTTATTCAACATGTGATCAAAAGAATGCAGGTAGTAGCCGTGCCTACTGATCCAGAGATGGCTACAAAAGGGCAGAAAGTAATGCCACTGCAAATAATTGCAAAGCCAAAAAAGACACAAGAACAAGAAATTAGGTCAATGATAACTAAGGTTTGTAAAGACAATTATTAACAAAAATTAAAAGAGGAGGGATTGAGAGGAATGATGAGTTTGTCTTTACAAACAAGCTGTGGGTCAGTTGATAAGATGTAGCTATCAGTGAGAGACGACAGAAACAATGGGATGGATTCCAGTAGAAGATCAAAGAGGCACTGAAAGAACACTATGAATTCCAAAAAGTTAAGAAAGGATTATGCATTGGGAGTGCGGGGGGGAAGGTACCCCAGGTATCAGGCGTTCCGGGAAGCCTGTACCTCTCAAGTACCTCAGCCTATGGGTGTTGGGGAAGGTGAAACAGGGAAACCTTATGAATGTGATTGTTTGGCACTAGATTGTGAAAATATGAAGGCTAGAATCAAAGTAGAAATGAAAGCCTGCTTTGAGTTATAGGATACTGAGTACTGGTTAACCAAAGAACAATAGCCTAGCCAGCTAGAGGAGAATCCCTGTTGATAAAACAATGTCCTTCTGCTGATAAGAAGAGTCCAAAAGTAAAGAAGCAAGGAAAGAACTTGTAAAGCTCTGTAGAGTATAAAATGCAACACTGTATGTTAATATAGGGAAGCCCATAGGTTGTATGTAAATTCTTTAGTGGGTGTGTCTCATGGTGATTGGTTTCTGGTAATTAGAATATTCACGATAGAAAAAGATATATTGGATTGTAACAAGAACTTCGCGCTTTTTACTCTTTACTCTTTACTCTTACCTCTTACCTCTTACCTCCTGCCTCTTCTCTCTTCCCTCCTCCCTCCTCCCTTTACCCCTCTCCCCTCTCCCCCCTCTTAACTCTCAGCCCCCTCTCTCTGTTCCTACCCCTCTCGCCTTCCCTGCTCTTTCCCTCTGTTGCTCTCTTACTCCCTCCCTCTCCCTTCCAAACTCACCTTCCCGGCTCTACCTGTTCTGTCTCCCCTCCCCCGGACCACGTGGACGCCGAGGCTGGTGGCGGACACGGGTCTCCCCTCCTTTTACTCTTATAATAAATCGCTTATACTTGAACAGCTTGACCCTGGAGAAGTCTCTCACCGCGAGCGAGTGTTTTTGCATCACCAATATATGGGGAAAGGGAGAAGGAACAAGCGGCCGGGAATTAGGATAAAAAGGAGGCTGCGCCCTCCAAAAATTTGAGAGACCCCAGGGGAATGCCCCATGGCCTCTCCCTTTATTCGAATAAAGAAAAAGGACTCCTCTGTCTCCTTTTTGGACATAAACCTCTGGTGTTCGTGAATTAATTTTCCTGACACTGTGTTCTCATGTCCTGCACAGCAGTAACTGGGAGTTCAAGAATGGATTCAGGAGACAGTGGGTGCACAGGGAGCCACCAAGACTTTGGGATGCTGAAATGGACCAGCCTGGTGCCTGTGCCCGGGCTGCACCGCGCTGAGCTCCAACTGGACAATCTAACAATGGTTGAATGGACACACCATGGGCCACTGGAGACTCCTACTCCTAGTTCTGTGAGCTACACTATTCACCTGTCATTCACCAGATGATTTTTTCATCTTTGCTTGAAATCCAGGAGAGGAAAAGGTCAACATGGAAAAGTGTTCTCCCAATTCTAGTGACACCTTGTGCCTGCATACCACCTGTGCCCATGGCAGGGTGGTTGGAGACTGGATGATGTTGATGATACTTTGCAACACCAAGTGCTCAGGGATTCTGGGATTGCCCAAGTGGAGAGCAAAACTGAGCCGTGTAAGTCCCTGCTTTTTTTCAGCGCATGCTGCTTCTTCCTTTGTTCCAAGCAAGTCCAGGATTTGGTTTCATGTGTCTTTAAGGTGTCTGGACAGAAGAGAGGGAGGGCAGCTGCAGCACAGGGCTCCTGCCCCATCAGACTCTCTCTCTCTCTCTCTCTCTTTCTCAGGATGGCGCCAATGCCGCTGCCTTGGGACACCTGAGTGTGGAAGGCGAGCTCGCCCTCAAGCACGGCCATCCAAGTCAGTCACGGGCACAGGCTGCAGCTGAAGCTGGCAAGCGTTGTTGTAAGGCTGCAAGTGAAGAGAAAGCCATTGTGGCCAACTCTGCTGAAGCCTTTTGCCAAAGCAAAGGCAATTGTGCCCACAGCCTCCCCCTGTTTGGCACCCGGCTGCTGCGGACGCCTCAGTGCGCAGGTGCCGACGTTGGGGCTGCTGCTGTTCCTGGGCACACTCTGCTGCTGTTTCTGTGGGCTCCAGAGCCGCTTGGGCAGCAGCCACTGGGCAGCCCTGCTGGAGGAGACATCGCCACCCTCCCCATGGTGGCAGCAGCTCTGCGGACCCCGAGCTCTGTGTCAGGGGGGCCTCGGTCACAGCAGCGTGGCCTGGGCAGCCGCGAGGGCCCGGGCTGGCCGCCAGCCCTGCCTCTGCCCACTGCCCCTTCCTGGAGGCACCCAGTGGCCGTGGCCTGGCAGCACCCCCTGCCCTCCATGTCCCCAGCCAACCCAGCCTGGGCACCTCGGGCTGTCCCCACCCTCCTGCTGGGGTGGTGTCCCAGCCTCCAGGCCTTCTGTTGCAGGCCTGGGGGACATTTTGGGGAAGCACCGGAGCAGCCGGGTGTCAGGGACCAGGCGGCTGCCCAGGGGCTGCTTATGGCCTCTGACACCCAATTCCTCAGTGCTTCCCACCACCCCGGCTCCTCCAGGGCCTTCTGTCCCCTTGGAACCTCCTGCCACCCACTCCCTCACACATCCCCCTCGTGCCTTCCCACTGCCTTGTCCCGTCTGGGCCTCCGCAGCCCCTCATCCCTTCACGGCCTCCCAGCACCCCGTGCCCTCAGGGGCTCCCCCAGCCTGGCCCGGCAGCAGCGCCGCAGCCCCACAGGAGCTCCAGCAGCTCCTCAGCCATCACGGCAGCAACACACGGGCAGCAGGACACAGATGGCGCTTCCTGCCTGCCACAGGGCTTGTGGCTTCAGCACAACCACCAAAGGCCAAGGGGCTTCTGGCCATTTCCCCTGCACACTGCACGCCTTGGCAGGTTGCTGAGCACAAGAACCCTTTTCCCTCTCTTCCCCTATGCCCCACACAACCTGGGCAGCAAAAGAAAGGTCTTGGGACTCTTGTGGTTTATAACATATCCTATATTATTTACATACTAGATGGAAACGAAACGAAGAAAAGAACAATCTCTATGAAAAAAAAAATAACAGATGGCCCATGTGGCCCCAGAAGATAGAGCCTCTCAGCCCTAACATATCCTATATTATTTACATACTAAAAAGAAAAAAATAGAAGAAAACAATCCTTATGAAATAAAAACTCCCGGCTGGCCCAGGTGGCCCCAGCAAACAGAACGTCCCAGATCAGCGCTGAGCACATCTCCAGCAGCGCAGCCAGCCCAGGCCCGACAGACGAGGCCGTGTCCTCCATGCCCTGAGGAATTGATCGTGCACCCTCTGGAGGATGGAATATCGGGCACTCTGGATGGCCCGGAGGACATACAGCGTCTCAAGTGCCAGGTCTGACACGGCACCGCTTCTGTCCTCCATCAGGCGTTCGAGGGCTGCAAGAGAGACAAACAGAGCCACGCTCAGACCCCAGAGCTGCGGGGGCCCAGCGAGAGCCCCCTGCCAGGGCCATGCCAGCCAGCTCTTGCCTTGGCCAGGAGGGAGCAGGGACCAAGGGGGTCAGCCCGAAGCTGCTGGCCACAAATGCCCCACGTGGCCCTGAAATCTCACTGTGCTATGCCCACGCCGCCCCTCATCGGCACAGGGAGCAGAGCCCTCCACAGCCAGGCCAGGGCTTGCAGCTGCCCCCAACAGCCAACACTGTCAGCCCGCTGTCCTGGCTCACCTCTGCACAAGACCTGGAGCTCTGCGTGCTGCCCCCTCAGCTGCTCCCCGGCCATCCCTGAGAACACAGAGCCTGTCAGGGTCCCAGCAGCACAGCTCCCTGCCAGCGGCGCTGCCAGCCCTGCGGCCACACGGCCTCCTGCCCCGGCAGGGCTCAGCCCGGGCCCTTGTGGCACCCTGACTCAGCCCAAGGGCACGGCTGCCAGAGGCCGGCAGCAGCAGCCCCGAGGGCAGCCGGGGCTCCAGGGCGCCGGGCCCGGGTGCCGCTGCCGGGGCAGCAGCCGGGGCTGGGGCCGAGCTGTGGCGGGGCGGGGAGGGAGCCCGGGCTCGAGACTCACCGATGACCCTGATGGCCGCCGCTCGCAGGGTCTCCTGTGGGTCCTGCAGGTACTGCAGGGCCCGGCGCAGGTGCTCGGCCAAGGGGATCCTGTGGTCTGCCAACTGGAGAGAGCGGCAGGAGGGAAGGGTTGGCGCGGGCTCTGCCCCTCGGCCGGGCGCTGCTGCCTGCGGCCAGTCCCGGCCTCCCGTGCCCGGCCAGCCCTGAGGCCCGGCCAGCAGCCGCTGGCGCCGGGCTCTGGAGGGGGCAGAGGGCCGGCTGCTGCCCGGGGAGCCGCGGTGCCGGCCCGGCCCGCAGCCCCGCTGGGCTGGGGCTCCATCGGCACCCGGTTCGGGGCCACAGGCGGCTGGAGAAGAAGCCGTGCGGCCCCCGGCTGCAGCAGTGGGCAGAGGCACAGCTGCCAGCCCCACACACTGAGCACCGGAGCCAGGGGGCTTCTGTAGCTTGAGGCTGGGACTTCCAGGCTGTCCTTACCACGAGCTTGGCAAACTTCCACAGCTTCTCCTTCCTCACAGCTTTCTCCAGGTCTGGCCTCTTCAGGAAGTCAGCCGCGCGAAGGAGCGTTGTCCGAGAGGCCTGGGGAACAGCAGAGAGCCGCAAATGGCCCCACAAGGCAGGGCACAGGAGTGTCCCAGTGCCAAGGGCTGGAGGAGGCTGCAGCCTGCAAGCCTGCGTCAGGGCAGGAGGCAGCTGAGCCCCCTGCCAAGGCGCAGCAGCAGCCCAGGAGTCCTCACCTCTGCCACATGCCGATTCTCATCTTGGCAGTGGAAAAAGAGTGGGAGCAGGCTCTGGTACACTCGTTCCTTCAGGGGCTTTCTTCCTTCTTCTTCTGCCGAAGACATCACTCTTTGAAGGAGAGACATGGAGAGCAGCTGCACGTGGCTATCAGGCTGTATGAAAGGAAGGAAGGAAAAATGACCTTATCATTGGCTTCTTGTGGCCCACATTGGCGCAGGCCTGCAAATGCACAGGGCACAAAGTGTCCGGGCAGCAGGCAGTGGCCGTGGCTGGGGCACAGAGCCTTACATTGTCCAGGAGTTTCAGGAGCGGCTCAGCCAGCTGCAGGGCCCTGCGCCAGGATATTGGGGTGTCTTCTTTCAGGAAAATATGGCTCAGAAGAGCAGTGCTCATCCTGGCCACGTCACTGTCCAAGTCCCACAGGAGGTGCACTAGTCTTCCTGTCAGGCTCTGCATTCTTTCGGCCTGTGCAGAACACAAGTGTGTGAAAGCCCGGGCAGCTGCCGCAGGGCCCAGAGGCCAAAGGGCTGTCCCAAAGCACTCGGGCAGCTGAAGCAGGAGGCAGGAGAGCTGCGAGGAGCTGCCTCAGCGCCCAAGGCAAAGGCCAGCCAAGGCCAAGTGACAGCATTGCCCAGCCTCATGCTGCCCACACGGCTTCAGCTGCTGCCCCCTTCTCACCATGGAGGGATGGTCCTTTAGCAGGAGGAGAGCCCTGAGAACCTGGTGATGCATCTCTGTGGAATTGTACCACAGGTACTTATACAAGATCTCCATTAGGCTGTCACCACAGTCACTCAAGTCCAGGCAATCTAGGAGCTGAAAGGCACAGGGCAGTGAGAGGGGAGCCGGCCGGCAGGAGCCTGGAAGTGCGCAGGGCTGGGTTCAGGCAGCAGCACAGGGCGCAGGTGCCGTCCCAGGCAGCTGTGGCTATGACAGGGGACAGGGCTGGCAGGGAGCTGAGCGAGGTAGTGCTGGCCATCAGGCTCACCTCCACAAGGAATGCCATGGCAGAGACATCCCAGAGTGGCAACGGTTTGCTGAGCACCTCAAGCAGGTAGCTTAAGATGCTTTTGCACAAGTGGATGGATGCACGGCGCATTACCCTGGAAGGCGGAAAATGGCAGAAAGAGTCTCAGCAAGGGTGCGAGAAACCTCTCCCAGGACTGATGGACACAGTTGTCCTATTGACCCAGCACCCTGTGAGGCGATTTGGGCCCTTGAGATGTGGCTGCTCCAGGACAGGTTCCTCTCGCAGCCTTTTGCAGTCTCCTTGGCCATCCCTCTGTGACGAGGCCCTCAGGCCCATGGCCACGGGGACTGTGGGGGGCATCCCGGGCAGGGGGCACAAATGCCAGAGGCAGTGGGGACAAGGGGGGCTCACCTGGCCAGCAGACCCACGGCATAGTGGTGGGTGTCAGCACAGAGCAGCGTGTCCCAGCCACGCTTGCGTTCCATTGCCACCACCACATGCTCCAAGTGGAGACTGCAGAGCAGGGCCTTCAGGGTCTGCACTGCAAACCTGTGTGCACAGCAAAGCCCAGGTGACGCTGGGAGCGCTGGCTCTGAGGCTGGGGAAGTGGCAGGTACAGGAGGAGTGGCATGGAGCACCTGTTGGGGCTGGTGGAGAGGCCGTGTTGCTCCTGGCATTCCTTCCAGAAGGTATGGACGTCCTCTGTCCTATACAAAGTACTGAAGTACGTTTGGAAGAGGAGATGCACAAAGAGGCGGGGGAAATAGACTGTGAGGATCTGTGGGCAACAGGGCCCCTGGAGGATCTTCCACATCACCAGCGTTGCCTGCAGAGGACAAAGCAGCGTGAGACAGCGCTCAGTGCCGGGGCGTCCGTGTGGCAGGGCCTGAGCGTGGCAGGGAGAGGCCGGGGCAGACGCAGGGGGAGCAGCAGGCCTGGTGGTCCTGAAGCTGCCCCTAGGCCAGGTTTGTGGCCAGTGCCTGAAGCAGGGAGATGCAGTGGGAGAAGGAGGCAACAGAGCTGCTGGAGAGGTGGCCGGCCTTGCGGTGAGCAAAGGCCAGCTCCAGAAACTCACAGTCAGGGAAAAGACAGCCGTCTTGTCCCCATCAGAGGTGCCCAGGTTTTTCTGCGGCCAGCTCCCCACCACATTGATGAGGAGCGGTGTCACTTCCTCTGAAATCCAGGGCGAGAGCAAGATGGTCGTCCACATGGCCATAGCAGCTCTGCGGGGTCAGACACAGCACCGTGGGCTGGGCAGCAGCGGGGAGCTGAGCTGGCCGCCAGCTCTGCCTGTGCCCACTGGCCCTGAGCGGCAGCAGCAGCCAGGCAGCCCAGCCCTGTGGGGACAGGCCCCTGAGGGGCAGGCTGGCAGCACGGCAGCGGGCTCGGGGGCCGACTTTGTAGCAGGGCTGGCAAAGGGAGCAGCCAGAGGGCCCTGCAAGTCTGTGTTGCTCACAGCCCTGGGCCGGGCTGTACAGGGTGATGGGCTGGGGAGCCCTGAGGCCTCGGGGCAGCTGGGCCCCATACCTGTCACACGTTGGGGCCACCCGCAGGAGAGTGATGGCCACATCATCGGGCTCTGCCTCGGCCACTTGCATCAGGGCCCAGTCCATCCTGTGCTCAGCAGCCTCATTGGCCATGAGCCACTGGTGGATGTACCTCACCACGCCGGGCACCTGGAGAAGGCACAGGGAGACTTGGAATGCTAGCAGAGGGAGTCAGCAATGTGCCCAGCTTCTTCCCCAGACAAGTGCTTCTCTTCCAGCCCACTGCCATGGCCTCAAAAGCTTCAAGTGAGCAGCAGGCGTGGCTTGGGAAAGCCAAGCAATTGCTGGAGGATCAAAGGCTGGCCACAGGCTACTTACTTGCTCTGGATTGAAAAGAGCCGTCTCTACAAGCAGATCCAGCTGGGCAGCGCTGCTCTGTTCTACCAAGACCTCTGAGGATGCTTTGACCTCAGTGTCCATAGGTCTGGTGTCTTCCTTGCCAATTCTCTTGATGTATTGGTAAAGAAACTGTAGGAGAAGGGCAGGAAGGCAGGGAAGTTGCATGGAGTACTCCAAGTGCGGTGCTGGGCTGAGCAGTGCCAGCAGGCCCAGCGCAGGTTGGGATGGCTGCAGGTACCTGCGCTGCTCTGCGGAAGCGGCCACGGGCGGTGTCCTGCTCTTGTGTGCCGTCCATGGCTGCATCTGGCAAAGAGCAGCCAGAGCTGAGGGGCTGCGGGAGAGGCCGGAGAGCACAGCCCAGCCCTGCGTTCCCCAGGCAGGGACAGTCCCGGGATGCCCCAGGGGATGCAGCATGGCCACTGCTGCGGGGGCAGCCCCAGCCCCTTTTTTGTGCTGTCCATGGGTGTGTGTCCACAGGACAGTGTGGGATGGGATGAGATGGGATGCAATGGGATGGGATGGGGCCAAGATGGCCGCAGGCACCAGCCCTGTGGCCCAGCTCTGCCACTCACCCTCCTCCAGCAGCTGCAACTGCTGCACCTCTTCGGTCTCTGGTGCTGGGACAGCTCCAGGGCCTTCTTCCTCAACCTCCTCCTCCTCCTCCTCCACCCAGGCCAGCTTGGGCACTCTTGGGGGTCGCTGCTCCCTATCTTCTTTCGGACTCTCCAATCCTTTCCATAGGAACAGCACCAGGGGATGGCATGGCATGTAATGGGATGGGGCCAAGCTGGCAACAGGCACTAGCCCTAAGGCCGAGCTCTGCAACTCACCCTCCTGTGGTGCCTGGAAGTCCTGCACCTCTTCAGACTCCTGTGCCAGGACAGCTCCAGAGCCTTCTTCTTCCACCTCCTCAAGCCAGGCCAACTTGGGCACTCTTGGGGGTCGCTGCTCCATGGCAGTGACTGGATTTATGGCTTCTTGCAGGAGAGATGGCTCGGAAAAGCTCAGAGTCAGCAAGTCCTGCAGTCGTGCCTGGAAGGCACCTGCAAGACTCAAGTCCTGGCAAGATTGCAAGAGAGCGAGTCCTGCACTTGGGTCTTGAGGGCTCCTGCCACAAGGACAGGAGGCTCCTCAACAGGGATTGTGGTCTGGTCTCAAGGGCAGAGACTGCAGGGATGGGCGACACGTCGGAAAAGCTCCGGGTCACCAAGTCCCACGGTCTGCCCTCAAGAGAACCTTAAGAAGGAAGGCTCAGCAAGGCCACAGGTCAGCAAGACCTGTGGTCTGGCCTCGAGGTCACCTGTAGGAATAGTGCTTCAGAAAAGCTCCAGGTCCGACACAAAGGAGTGCGCTGTGCGGGGGCTCCTCACAGCACCGCTCTGGCGCGTCCTGACCCGTCGTGTGCACCGAGCACTGTGGCGTGGCCCTGTCACCGCCAGCTCCTATGTCAGCACGTGTCACAAAGGGCCCTTTGACATCTGCTCCCGTTGCCACCATCCCACGGTGACCGTGCTGCAGCGTGTCACAACGGGCCCTTGCACACCCTGCCCTCCGCCCTGGGGCCGCCCCCATCCCCCCACCAAGTGGCCCAGCTTGGAAGGAATCCCTTGCCCAAAGTGTCTAAGACAGCCTGACGGGATCTTTAGGAACAGCTTGTTAGAAATGAAATGGAGTCAAATTTATCAATAAGAATTTTATTGAAAACTTTGTAAAATTTACTCATGGAAATGTCTCAGTGTTGAGAGACAGGTGTCTGCTAGGGAGGGCAGGAGCCTCCCTTGGAATGAAAAATGTAGACCCCCTCCCTCCAAATTATGATAATCCTGAAATCAAGGGGCTCTCAGGCAGAGATCTGGGATAGGAATAACAGTTCTTTACTAGTATTTATAACCAGGCAAACAAACAACAATAACTACAGCGTTAGCAAGAAAACAGAACCAGGGACCCCGTGACAGCTTTCTGGGCTGAGACGGGAAAGGATGGAGGAGAGGCTTTGTTTCACAAACCCCCTCGGGTTGGCAGTCAGTGCTGGTGCTCCTGCAGGGCTCTGAGGAACACTCAGCTGGAACAGCAGGGATGAGCTGAGATCCCGGGCCAGTGGCTGAGGTGGATCAGCAGCTCCGTGGCGGTGGCTGGCACTGCCACACGTCCCAGCAGGACAGGGGGTGCGAGGCCACCAATGAAGAGGGAAGGAGAAGAAGCAGCAGCTCCATCTGGGTGATGGCGAAATTCCCTTCTCCCCACCACAACAGCTCTGTACCCAAAGTGTTCTTCTCCGAAGCTGAAGAAGCCACCAAACTGTCCCCACCCTCCCCTTTTCCTGCCCCCTTCCCTCCCTGGGCCCAGCCAAACTCTTTGTTTTTCCTCAAGCAGCCACCAAGTACCCGCAGTTAAGTTTTCCCTGCAAGTCATGAGTAAAAATTCCACAGGCAAGCCAGAACTAAATAGAAAATAAAGGACACCGAACCCCCAACACCTGTAAGTTGTATCTTGAGAGTCAGCCAGGATCTTTGTTTGCCAGAACCACCTCTGAAGTTTAATCAAGGCATTAGTCATCAAAATTATTTTGAAAATTTAAAGATCAAAGTAGCCAAAATACTCAATGTAACTAATTGCTGGGTATGTTCTCAGCTCCGGTTGGGAGGAATGGGGTTCCCTCGGAGGGCTCACCCTGTGGGGTGGCCAAAACTCTGTCAATGGGCTCTGACTTGTAACGGATCCAGTGCAGGGACACTGACAGAAAACTGTGCTGTGGAACACAGGAATGCAATTATCAGTTTTACAGGATTGACTGAGATTTCCCTTCCAGAGAAACCAAGCCATGTTCTAGTTGGAGGCCACAATGTGAAAGGATTTCTGTGCTTTACCATCACAAGCTTACTCCTTCTTTTTCCTCACTCTCATTCACGTTAGGAACAATAATTCTGTTGTCCATGGAGCTGGCACCTTTTGAATTCCAGAATAATGTCCCCAAGGTCCTTTGCTGTTCAGCTTTACCGCGCTGTCTGTGGCTAACAAGGCTTGCTGGGGTCCTTTTCCCTTCGGCTGGAGAGGTGCCGGGTCCCAGTCCCTGAGGGACAGCCAGGCTCCTGTCTGGAATTGGTGTGGAAGTCCCTCAGGGTCACATCAGCCTTCACATGGAGCCCCGTGGATCTGAGCATTTTCCAAAGGGTCCGTTGGGGCAAACAGGGAGATTTGGTCTGGCAGGGTCTGTAAAACAATATCCCATCCCATCGACTTGTTCTGGCAGAGAACACTTGGCTGCAGGGACATATTCCCATTGTTCCTGCCCAGGTCTCAGGATTCCAACAGTGTTGTCTTTGCCCAGAGCTGTTCCTTCAGCTGGCTCGGGAGGGCCATTTGGCCTCTGGACCCACACTCTGGCTCCTTTATTAGGACTGCTGGGTCCATACCTTTTATCTCCACAAATGGAGGTGATTTGAGGTGGATGTCCTTTTTTTACAATTGTTTTTAAAACTGCAATATTGATAACTGTATTACCCTGCATTGTGGTGGAAAACCAAATCTTGTTCACTATTGTTTAACAGACTTACTTCAATTTCTCCTTGATAATCTGCATCAATTCCTCCTCCCATGACATGAACACTTTGCAAGGCCAAGCTCCAGTGAGAAGTTATCAAACCAAAGTGTCCTGGAGGAATCTGAATTCTTATTCCTGTATTGTAAACTCTCATTTGCTTCTGATTTCTCCTAATGAATTCCAGTGCATGAAGTTCCAGCCCTGCAGCCTCTGGGGTGGCCCTGGCAGGGGCCATCACAGCCAGAACAATTTCCCAGGCAGTCCAAGTCTCACTGTCCATGGCTGTGTTTGCAAATTGGGTGCAGCCGTGCACACCCAGGGGTTTCCATTTCCCAGTGGGCCCATTGTTAAGGGCATGGAGCCCATCTGGGAGATGGGTTCTCCACCGGGACAGGTTCCCATCTCCTCGTTTTATCAACTGCTCTTTTAAGAGCCTCTCCAGCCATGGAACCAATCCTGCCATTTGTGGATAGTGTGGTACATGAAAAACCCAGCAGTTTTAATCTCTGTATTTTTCCCAGGAACAGACAAAGCATTCCACATCACAGCATCAGCAAACCATATAAAAACAGCCAACTTCACCCCTTCCTCCTTTATTCTGTGTATACAATTCACAAAGTTTACCATTGACATTTGGGCCTTTGCTAGTCCTTTTTTGTAGGGTATTTAGTGTTACAGTGAGCAACCAAAGCTCACAAATTAGTATTGTCAACATTATTTCACATTATCAATTTTTAATTTTGGATATAAATATATATTATTGATTATTATTATCATTTTTATAATTATTACTCTTATTATCATTATTATTACCATCATCATCATCATTGTTGTTTTTGTTGTTTCACTTGCACAAACAAACCTGAGCTCAAGACTAAAACCTGCTGTACCTTCACATGGGAGCATTCCAAAAACAATTGTTCCTTCTCTTGGTGCTGTTTCCAATGTGCTGTTAACAAAATCCATCCTCATCTTCCCAAACCCACAAGTTCTTTTCCTTTTTCCACATGCAATTTTTGGCTGCATTCTAAGACTGATTTACTAAAATATGGATATGATCTAGTATCACTATCCAACTGAGACAGACAAAGACTCTTGAACTGGTTTAGGGTTAAAAAGTGTATGATTATTAGCAGCGCTGGGCCGATGTCAGATCACCCCTTAATACACACGGCCCCGAATACTGGTGAATACAGGCTTTTTATTTCCAGAAATATGGAACACAAATGCATATTCATAACCCCGTTGCCACCCACACTCTGCTTCCTATGCTAATTAGGAAAAAAGCAATTAAGCATGCGTAGTTTGTTCCTTGAAATGAGTTGGTGGTCCTTTTATGAGGAGGGGTGAGAGAAGGGAGGGAAGGGATATGGCTCTTCCTCCTTCTGACCTTTCTACCTTTTCAATGCAAAGTGACAAATGGACCCTTGGCTGGGCTCCTAGTTTCATGTCTTCCAGGAGTTTCTGATTTGCAATTCTCTTCTGTTCTTCAAGTTCCTTACCAGATTCATTGCTTCTCATTATAAGCCCAGCTGAACAAGCATAGAGTTGACAGACAATTAGTTATTAGCCAATGATTAACCTCTAATTTTAGCAAAGCTTCTCTAGCTCCCTTTAATTTTAGCAAGGCACATCTATTTATTTTATTTAGATTTAGCAAGGCTTCTTTCTAATTAAGGCCTCAGCTTCTCTAAAATCTTAAATTCTTCAAAGTTTATGTCTCAGAGTTTTGACTGCTTTAAGGATCCAATGGAACCTCCATAGCCCCTGGCACCCCCAGAGTTCTGGCTGAGATGAAAAGATGACTGGGGAAATAAAGAAACACCTTCTGAAGCTGATGATAGAAACTAAGATGCCGGCTCTTGCCACTGGCTTGGGCAAGAAGAAGGGCCAGACCCAGTGGGGATACTCAATTATCTCCCTTTGAACTGATGTTTAGAATTCCTTATCCTGGTAATCCTCAGCCTTGAGAATTACCTGGGGGTAGGGATAAAGGATATCTATTGGAAACAATATGTAGCCTGGATAGTGTCTCTTGTAAAAGCTCTTTGACAAGAAGCTCAGCTAGCACAGAGCCTGCCTTTAGACTTTGCTGTTCACAACATCCAGCCAGGAGATTGAGTCCTAGTGAAGGAGTAGAGAGAAGCAGCAGCAGCAGCAGCAAAGTAGTGTAGACCTGTGCAAGTGTTGCTGAGCACAGAAACAGCCGTCAGGAGAGCTGAACACGGGTAGAGCCATCCCTCTCGAGTCAAGGTCTCTAAGGCCCCAGAAATTCAGACATCTCAGCTAGAGGAGAAGCTCGGCAGGCTGCCACTGATGCTCCACAAGAGGGGACTGGAGCAGTAGCCAGGCCATCAACATCAGGGGAAGCCCCGTGTGCCTCCCACAGCCTGGCTGCTGAAATAGTTTGTGTGGGCATCCCTTCTCTCAAATCTCCAGTCATTAGAGGCCAGTCCTCACTGTCATAGTTTTCTTTATGTTAAAGCTCTTTCTGTGCCTTCACTCGCCTTTACAGGTCGTGTAAAGAGAACATGAAAATAAAAGTTAAGTTAGGAAATTAAATTACACCATTAAAATGTTTGTCTTAATCTTACCTTGATATTGTCAGCCACTTGAAGTTGAAGCCAAAAGTAGAAAAGTAATTTTTAACCATAGGAGAAGAAGTAGCAAATCCTTTTACCTGAAAAATTGTGAAGTCTGTGGAAGGCCAGGAAGATCTGAAGACTGGCTGTGGGTGGCCAGTCCAGTCAAACCTAAACAACGAGTTAAGTCCATAACAAACAGGATTTTGAGATGAAGAAGGAAGTCTATGGTGGCTTCATTCTTCTGAAAAAAAGCATTTGTTGTCTAAATAGAACAAGAAGCACATACGTGGGAAAAAGCATTTCTGACCAGACTTTAGGTTCAGAGTGTTAGACCCCCAACTTCCCTCCTTATAATTGTTTCAGATATCAAGGCAAATAGAATCAAATGTTTGTTAAGGTCACTACCAGCAGCTAAGCAAGGTGTTCCTTCCATAATTACCAAAAAGATTTTGAAGGCTATAAAGCAGAGGGGAAAGAGAAGGTTTTTTGGAGCCCTTATTTTTAAGCTGCCCCCAAAACAATTCCACAAGCAGGACACGTGTTGTCCGTGATGATCAGCAGAAGTAGCAACACTGAAACAAAACTCAAATCCTTTGTAATAGGTTCTGGTCCAGATCCAACAAAACAGATTTAAATGGAACTGCAGGTAGAAGCCTCGTGTGAGAGCTTAGAAATGCAAACGCTGTCAGCAGAAGAAGGGAGAGTGTGGCAAATTAAATGATAGCTAAAAGGTGGTGAAACAAATTACAAAAGCAATAGGAAAGTTAACTCATGTATCAGTCCAAACATGGAAAGAATGAGAATAAGATGTGTTTTCGTGGTTATCTAGTAAACTGTGGGTTTAACAAATGCTTTTCTTGTGCTGTAGCAACTCTAATCTTTTTAGCATGCATGATCCCTTGCTTAGTACAATTTCTGCAACATTTGATAAAGAGGATGCAGGTAGTAGCCATAGCTACTAATCCAGGAATAGCTACAAAAGGACAGAAATTGATGTCACTGCAAATAATTGCAAAACAAAAAAAAAAAATCGAGGAATAGGAAATAAAGTCAATGATAACTAAAGTTTGTAAAGACCATTAGTAAGAAATTTTTTTAAAAAAGAGAGGTTGAGAGGAATGAGAGATTTTTCTTTAAAAACAAGCTGTGGGTCTGCTGGTAAATAAAACTAGCACTGAGAGATAAAAGAAACAATGGGAAGGATTCCTCTGATTGATGAATGGAAAAAAGATATTTGCCTTTACAAACAAACTGTAAGTTTGCTGATAAATTAAATTTGATATTGAAAGATTAAAGAAACAATGGGGGAAAACCATAAATTCAATAAGAATTAAAAATGAAGAAGGAGGGTTATACATTAGAGGGGAATCTTAGGTATCAGGCAGTCCAGGGAGTCTGGACCTCTCAAGTACCTCAGCCAATGGGGAAAGAGACAGGGACGTGGCTGGGAAATTCGGATAAAAAGGAGGCTGTGTCCTCCAAAAATTTGAGAGACCCCAGGAGAATGGCCCATGGCCTCTCCCTTTATTCAAATCAAGTAAAAGGACTCCTCTGTCTCCTTTTTAGACATAAACCTCTGGTGTTTGTAGATGAATTTTCCTGACAAGGCCAACAACAGACTGGAATGGAAAAATCAGCATCAGAAACCTGTGAGATGGAAAAGTTTTGGCTGTTTGAGATAAAAAATGTGGACTAAAAATTTCTATGGCAAAGAACAACCTTTCTCACAAGGATTACTGTAGAAAAAGTGATGCAGGTGTTGGAATGACACCCAGTGCCCTCAGCAAAGACAATTCCCTGTCCTGTGGGCTCCATAAACCACACGTGAACGTGGCACTCATCCTGATTAATCCCAAAGCACTTCTCTGCAAGAAGCACTAGAGAAGTGCATGGGGCAGGAGTTCTGCAAGTGCCAGGTTCTCGTGCAGCAGAAAAGTTGTAAAATCGGAAAGATTCTAGCAACCACAAAAAATCCATCATTTATGGCTTGTAAATATTCCAGTGAATGTCAGTTACTTCTGGGTAAAATCAAACACCAAGTAGGTTTCATAACAAAATCCCAGTTTGTCTGTTCCTGTTTGTGGCAGAGGATGAGGTTACAAGCTGGCCAGCTGAAGAAGCCAAGGAAAATCTCCACTTCCCTGTCATATTTTCCTACTGACACAGGAATGAAGACCAAGAATTTGGCTCAATGGAGGGGTAAAACCAGAGGATGGGTGAGGGTTTACATCCTAAGACTTCCTTTGTTAGAGTACAAAGAGTTTAGCTGTGCGTGGATCTCCTTGCTAAACCTCTTTGTTTCCAAACTCCATTCCTCCATGGCAGAACTGAACAAAGCTCCGTATGTCAGAGCTTCAAGTTCCAAGCTGTGTGCTGAGTTAATTGTAATGGATCCATTAGCAGTGCGTGGGGTTGCTGCCATGAGGAGCTCAGGTGGCTTCTTGAGATGAAAATCAATGTGCCGTTTGTCCCAGCTCCATGTGTCCTGGGACAGCCCTGGCTCCACGGGAGCACACGGAGTGTTCTCGTGCCATTTCTAAATGAAAATTGAACCTCCTCAAGAAGCCAGGCCAAAGTCACCAGACAGCAGTCACAAAAAGGAATTTAGGCACTTTGCTGGGTGTTGATCTAACAGCTACCACCTTCCCAAAGTCCTGGCTCCACTAAACAAGGCTCTTTCCTCTGTCAGCAGCCTTGCACTTGGTTGTGTTTGATACACATGCAGAAGAAGAAAAAGCCACTTGCACTGTGGAAACTTGAGCTGCAGCTGTGCAGTAAGTTGTGCTCAATAGCTGACCAGCTGATTTAATTCTGAGTGGGTATTAGACAGAACATACTACAATAAAATTTCACAGGACAGCTATCAAGTATCTAAAAGATGCAGTATTCTGTTATTTTCTACTTCCAATATTGCCAGCACACAGCTTAAGGAAGAAAGGTATTTACCAACCAGCACAAAAGAAAAAAATAAAAATGAAAAAAGGATTTTAAAGGATATCACAGCAATGGCAACCAGGCATTTTCCAGCTTTGCAGGATATCAGTTCATAGTCAATCTAAACAAGCCAGCATATGTCTAGCAAGAAAGAAATCACAGTTCTTGTGTGTTCCTAAACCCAAGCTTTGCTATATCAAACATGGATGGTATCATCTTCCAGCTCTCAATAGATGTGTCATAATTTATATATAAACAAAATCTCGTGCATAAAAATATTTCATAGATTAGTAAAGTAGAGAGATAGATAGATAGATAGATAGATAGATAGATAGATAGATAGATAGATAAAGATAGATAGGTAGTGTTGGTTTTTCAAGCAAGGCAGACACCCTAGTTCAGAAGCCAGCACGGTGGCTCCCCCTTGGCCACTCGGACCATTCTACCCACAAGACATCAATGTGATGGATGGTGAAGCTATAGCGTTTATTGCAGGAGAATTTGACCTTTTATAACCTAGGGTCATTGTGTTATTCCCATCTGCTCATGTCACACTTGAGTGCTATTGGCTAATTACAGAAGGTTTTACGATCCTAACAGAGAGGGGTTTTTGCTAACTTTCCGTTACATCCCAGTTTCTTCCACATCGCCAGGCCTTAAACTACAACAAGATAGATAGATAGATAGATAGATAGATAGATAGATAGATAGATAGATAGATATAGAAAGAAAAATAGTTTGACTTGGCAGATAGAGATATTTGAATGCTCTTGCCTGTATAACTTTGTATAGAAAGGGATGGGGAAGTGAGAGGTTATTCTTTTCCACACATGGAAAACCCTCTTTTTTCCAGTAGAATCAGCTTCCTCCCTTAATGACCACCAAGCTCCCTGAAGACCCCACCAAGAAGGCCCTGTGATCCCTATGGCCTGTGCATGCAGCACTTCAAGAAAGCAATGCCTGCCTCTTAATACTACAGGGGTGTTCAAGAGATTTATTCCCAGCCATGGTGACAAGATGAAGAAACTGAAGTCAGTTACTGTAAAAGGCCTGAACCAGCAGCACCACAAATCACAGCCAAAAGCAGCAGGTCCCACACGGTGTCCCACAATCATGGCCCAAGCGGCTGCAGATCCTCCTTCAACCCCGGCTGCATTGCAGTCCCACTGAGCACCAAGAAGAAAAGGGCCTTTGTGAGAGCAAGCAAACTTAACCCTCTGCCAGGACACAAATTCAGAGGGCAAAAAATTGAAAAACCCCACAGCATCAGCCAGACTTCCCAATGAAAAGGGTTGGAACTCTGTGCCCCTCCACACTTCCCCAGCAGGTTTACAAAGGGAACTGGGATCTAAGCTGTGCCCTCCAAACCAACATAGCCAGCCTCCCTTCAGGGTGAGAAGCCATGGCCTCAGTTCTAGCCCCGGGTGCCTCCTGTGCCCCAGAGAATGGCTGTGGCTGTAAATGTGTGTTTGGCTGCAGCACAGGGCCAGGGTGAAGCTCGGCAGCCTCATCAGAGCCCACGGCCACGGCCCTTCCCTGCCGGGGCCCTCACCTGGCCCGGCCCGGCCCGGCCCGAGCAGCCCGGACTGGCCTCAAGGGATGGGCTCTGCCTGCCCGCTGTGCCCACAGGCCGGGCCCAAGGGCTCGCAAGAGGCTTCCTCCCAGCTCTGCAAAACCTCAGCCAAGAGTGTCCCCTTTGCTGTGCTGAGAAGAGGAAAAAACCCTCTCAATTTAACCCCGCTGCACACCTCATGGGGGATCCCTGCACACCTTAGCAGAGAGCCCAAATTAGCCCTGGGTGCCTCATGAGGTGCAGGCCCAGGTGATGCCACTGAAGGAAATGTGCCCTCACAGCCCAGGGACGCTCAGCATGGGCTCCCCCAGCCCCTCGTGGCCCCACCACTGGTCATGGCAGCCCCTGCCTGGCTCCTGCTTGTCCACACTGTGGACACCCCCGGCTGCTCCTGGACATGGAGCTCAGCCAGGGCTGGTGCCATGAGGGCTTTGCTGGTGGTACCAGCCAGACACTGAGGTAAAATCTCCATCTCTTTATTTGAACAAAAACCATAGGCCAAGCCCTGCTCTGGTGGACAGGGGCTGCCCAATTTCAGTCCTGGCCAGGTACCAGGGCCAGGGGGCTCAGGGGCAGAGGGTCTCACTTTGCACGTGTGGGTCTTGGGACGCCCTCAAGATGGGGATGGAGCCGCAGCAGAGCAGAGGGAGACAGAGGTGAAGAGTGGGGATGAGAGGTCAACTTCTCGGTGATTAAAGTCTTTGGCTGCTGTTCTGAAGGTGCAGAGGTGCTCCTGTGGAGAGAGGAGGTGGCTGAGTCCCCCAGCTGCCGCTGGCACGCAGGGACCCTCCTGCACAGCAGGGCCCAGAGCGGCCAAGGCTCCCCAGCACGGCTGGAGCTGCTGGCACAGCTTGGCCCAGCTGGACAGCTGCCCCTCAAGGCCCCGGCGAGCAGGGGATGGCTCTGGGCAGGGTCCCTGGCCAGGAGCGGGCCCCAGAGCACCTCTGCCTTTCAAGGGCAATCTCGTCCCCGCTCTTTCTCCTGCCCACCTTGCTTTGCCTCTGCCCGCTGCTCCTGGGGCTGCTCTTGGCCAGGCAGCCTCAGTGGCAGCCAGCACTGGCTGCAGCCCCAGCGGGCTCCCCAGGACAAGGCCCAGCAATTAAGAGGCCAATTAAAGGCCTGGGCAGCAGCAGAACTCTTGGCAGAGTTATTTGGACAACCACTGACTATCTACAGGTCCACAGCAGCCTCACTGGGAATGTTTCCCGACTATGAGCAGCCTTTCAAGAAGCTGTTGGAGGCCGAGATCAGCAAAACACTCACTGTTTTCTCTTCCAGCAATACCAGATTCCAGCATAGCACATCAGCAGGAAAAGTGCTCCACCAGCCACAGTGGCCATTAACTTAATCAAACCATGTGTTCCCTGGTAGAAAACTCTTCTCATGCTCTCCCAGATCTTCTGAGCATGTCTTGTGGTGCCGGCTGCATCTGTGGAGCAATGGGCAGCGTGAGCCCGTGCTGTGCTCCACTGCTGAGCTGGCAGCATGCTGGATACAGCCAGGACGTTCTCTGTTTCCCCCAGAGCTGGGGCCTGCAGGCACTTTGCCACCCCTTGGCACAGGCTGTGCCCCCCAACAGAGCCCAGAAAGCTGAGAGCAGAGCCCGGGGGCAGCACAGCTGCTTGGGCAGTGGCTCCTTCCAGGGACACGGGCCAAACCCATCCCTGAGCAGCCACTGCCACTCCTGACCCTCCCTTCCCTGTGACAGCTCCCCCAGCCCAAGGAGAAAAAAAATGTCCAAAAGTTCCTTTCTTTATTCCCATTACCTGGAGGGTCCTGTATATAGTAATGGTCATGAGGATCTGATTATTTTCAATTTTTTTTTTTTATTATTTTTTTTTTTTTTTTTTTTGATATTGAGACTGATGAGGCAGCCTTCTTGTTTTTAGATTTGGTAGGTTTGTTTTTTTTTTTTCTTAGTATGATTGTTTTCTTATAAATCCACATGTTAACTTATTTTTATTTCGATATTTTTGATTCCTAAGCAATTATCTTGACAATCTGTTGCTCACTTCTTAGTTAATGTTCTATCTATAAACAATTTTGACTCTGTTTTTATAGGAATAAAAAGATCTCAGAAAGCTGTATTTTTAATTTTGTTCACATTCTCTCTCCCTGCTCCCAACATTTACTATGATACTTTTGGAAACATCCCTGACGGTAGCTAGAGTTATTTGGGAAATGCTTGGCTTAACCTGGGAAATGGATGATTATTTTTGCTGCTCTAAACCTACATTGTTCCAAGCTTCACAGCCACTGTCCTGATGGATACCTGTGTGAATTAAAACAATGTTTGTGAGGCAGCTGAAGAGCTCAGACTTCAGGGATTAAAATACCTTGGAGAAGGAGGAGGAGGAAAGGATAGAACAGCCTGTTTCCATGGCTGTTTTTTCATTTCTAGTATGCCAGAAGTATGGTAGGCTACAGCTGTCTTCAAATGTCATTGAATTAAAGAAAAACTCTCTCCAGGGCAAATGATGCAACACTTTGCCTCACAATCCATCAGCCTTAATTACGGTGAGAGGAAGGTCTTAATTATAATCTGATTAGTGCAAATCAACATTGTGTGAATGGCAAGAATTTGCTTGTCAACAGATGAATATGTCCCACTGAAGAATGAACAAAATCTGCCTTTACTTGGAAGAAAGGAGACATGGAGCAATGCAGTATTTGGGTTTTATCCAGTGGTAAATGGGGCAAGAAGCTGTAACAGCTCACCTGTTTTACAGAACACAAGCACTGATACAGCCAATAGTGCACCCACACTGAAGGGATCTTCAGAACATTGCTTTATTTCTTAACAATGAATGGGAGCAAAATGCTGGCATTTATCTGAGCTGGGAGCCCTGTTCCTCTCCTGTTTCTCCTTGAGCACACTGTTCTTTGCAGACTTCACTGTGCAGCCCATCAATCCTCTCTTGGCCAACAGCTAAATGGCACAACTACCAAAACACAGGTGCCAGCATCATCACCCCAGCATTATTCCAGCACTGCTCTGCTGGTGCACAGCAGCACAGAATGGCTTGGCTTGGAAGGGACATTTAAAGGCCATCTAGTGCAGTGCCCTGCAGTGAGCAGGGACACCTTTGGATCAGGTTGCTCAGAGCATGAGCTTGAATGTCAGCAGGGATGGATGCCCACCTCTCTGGGCAACCTGTGCCAGGGTTTCAAAACCCACAGTGTAAAAAACATCTTCATTAGGTCTAGTCTGAATCTACTGTCTTTTAGATTGAAAACATTCCCCCTCAGTCTTGTCACAACAGGCCCTACTAAAAATTCTGTCCTGTCTTTTCTAAAAGCTCCCTTAAAGTACTGAAAGGTAGCAATCAGGTCTGCGTGGAGCCTTCCCTCTTCCAGGCTGAACACCCCCAGCTATCCCAGCCTGTCTCCAAAGCAGAGGGGCTCCAGCCTGCAGAGCATTCTGTCCCTCCTCTGGACTAGCTCCAACAGGACCATGTCCTTTCTGTGCTGGGCACCCAGAGGTGGATGCAGTACTCCAGGTGGGCTCACACCAGAGCAGAGGGGTGGTGGAATCACCTCCTTCAAGCTGCTGGGCAGCCTCCTTTGGAGGCACATGGCTGGCTCATGTCCAGCCTCTCTCCTTGCAGCAGCCACAAGTCCTTCTCAGCAGGGCTGCTCTCCATCCCTTCATCCCCTAGCCCGTGAGATCAGCTGGGCTGGGACCCTGTCATAGCCCTTGGACAGAGCTGCTGGGCAGGATGAGCTCCCTGGTGAAGAAGGCAGATCCCACTCCCCACACAATTCCACGCTGGCCATGAGGTCACAGCAGCCTGTGGGGTGACAGCAGGCTGAGGTGACAGCAGGCTCTGAGGTCACAGAGGTCCCAGAGCCCCGTGGTTGCACAGCACCACGAGGACCGAGCAGTCAGTCCTTGACCACGACTGTTGCGGCAGCAGCGGCGGCGGCAGCAGCGGTGCTGACATTGGGACAGCGGTGTCAGGACAGTGGTGGCAGCAAGAGCTGCAGGACTGGCAGAGGGCAAGGCACCATGGCCTTTGCTCTGCGCCTCCTCCTCCTGCTCCTCCTGGCAGTGGCCCTGCCTGACAGGGCTGCCCAGGCTGCTCCGCAGCGAGCACAGGGAGCAGGTGAGCCCGCGGCCTGGCTTCCCTTTCCTGGGACAGCACTTCCTTCTCCTGGGAAGAGTTGGGGATGGTTTTCCACAGGCCTTTAGAGAGGCTTTCCTCTGTGAGAGGGAGAGAGTCCCCAGGGGCCCTGGGCTGGTCCTGCTGCCTCTGCAGGGATGTTGCACAGGGCTTGCAAAGAGGGTGGAGAGTGACCAGAGCCAGCCCAGAGCTCCCCAGGCCCCTCTGCAGCTCTGGCCATGTCCATTGACATCTGGCTCCCACAGCCTTACCCAAACCCCTCGCAGTGCCCAGTTCCCTAAGGCAGAAGGGGATCCCAGTGCACCATGGCCATGGTTCTGATCTGTGCTTCTTTCTAGATTGGGATCATGACTTGAATTATTTGGGATCGCTGGTGAATGAGACTTTGAAAATCTCGGAGAATGCTGGAGGTAAGTTCTGAATTGCCACTTGTACTGACAGAATAACCTGTCAAGGTGGAAAGTGCTCACTTAAGTGCCGTTTGCGTTAAGGTCGTGTGAGGGTTGAAGGATTCTGGAAATTTTTCCCTGCTCCCTTCTGGAGCCTTGAGTAATCCCACAGCATCGCTGTCAGTGGGAGGAAGGAGCATTTAGCTGTCAATCTTCTACCTGTGTGCAATGCCAGTGTCTCCTTCCATGTGCTCTGTGCAGCCATGGAGAGGAGCAGAGAGGGAAGGGGCTGTGCCCAGGGCTTTGCCTTTCGCGGCTCCTTTGCCAGCCCCAGGGAGCCTGAGGATCTCCTACAGATCCACAGGAGCTCTTCTGTCCTGCCTTTCCTTGCAGCCAAGCCTCCTGGTGAAGGTGATCTGGCTTCCCAACCCACATCCAGGACTGAGGCTCTGGGAGATGGCGAGGGTAGGTGAAGGCCTTTCCCCCTGGGAGAGCTGCCAGCTCAGAGCCCAAAGCTCAGCCAGGGCAGCATCGCTGCAGGTGTCAGGACAGAGCCGTGCACGTGTGGGCCCCCATCCTGTGCTATCCCCTCACCTCTCCCATGGCTCAGTGCTGCCTGTGCAGATGAGCAGAGATGACAGAAGCTTCTGTGGCTGTTGAGTTACAGGTGTGTCTGCAGGGAGGACTTTCCCAGCTCCTGGGTTGGTAACTGTATGCAAGCCCGGCTCCCATCGCAGGGGTGAGTGGTGTGTCCCTCCTGACCCCACAGGCTGAGCACTGGTTTTCTGGGCTCCATTCCTGCAAAGGGGAACTGTTTTCTCTTAAGGTCGTCCAAGTGGAAAGAACAAAGCTACAGGACACCAGAAATCCCATGTGCCATCAAAACCCATGAGGCAAATGCTGAAGGAAATGCTTCAGGGAGGACAAGGTGGGTCCATGTCCCTCAGCCTTCTCCTGAGACTCAGCAGCCAGGGGCTTTCTTTGCACAGCGGGAAGCGGATCCATGGCAGCCTCGCTGCCTCACTGTTGCTTTCATGGCCTGCAGGGCTGTTTCCCAGCCTGGCCTGGCTGCAGCTTCTCCCCAGCCTCTGCAGGAAGGCATTTGGCATCAGCAGGCAGGGAGCCCAAAGTGCAGCAGGGGTCATGCTCACACTGAGATCCCCTGCAATTTCTCGGTCCCCAGGTAGATCAGAAAGGGCAGCTGTTTTGATAGTGTAGGCCCTGGCCAATGCCAAAAACTTTTCAGGGATTCTTGATCCTTAACCATGCCTTTGACAAGCATTGCCTCCTGAAGTTTCCCCAGTGGGGAATGGTTCCATCTGATCCAGCTGCCCCTTTCTGCAGAAGTGGACAGAGCGGCTGTGCTGAAGGCGGCGTTTCCCAGAGGAAGCAGTGGCCCATGGGCAGCCTCTGCTGCAGGAAGGGAGGCCATGCCAGGCACAGTCACAGGAGGTAATTGCTGTGCCTCTGGGCCTGAGCCCTGCTGAGGCTTGAGCTGCCATCTCTGCTGCTTGGCAGTGCAGGCACAGCCCGGCCAAGACCGGCACAGACCAGAGGAATTATCCCCAGCAGGCTCAGGGCACTTGGCTACTGAGCAGTCCTGCTGGGGTCCATCCATGGGAGACACGTCCCAAAACCTGGCAGCGACTGCAAAGGGGTGCCCAGGGTGGGGAATGGGCAGAGGGGGAGGCCAAGGCTCCAGTGTGTCCTGAGAGGGCCTGACTCTGCCCCCTTGGGCTGGGAGAGCTGTCCCAGGGAAAAGAGGGATGGAGACAGAGAGGAAGGCAGGAAGTGAGGGAGAGAGGGCAGGCGTGAGGGAGGGATAGTTGTGCAACTGCCTGCTGCAGTTTTTCCTCATTGCTTTAGCAAGACTTTCAGCTGTAGCTGTGAGAGAGCCCCAATGGGCCTTGGGCTGCTCCAGCCACCTCTTCCAGGGATGTTGCACAGGGACTGCAAAGAGCTTGGAGAGTGACCAGACACCAACCCAGAGGTCCTCTGGCCCCTGTGCAGCTTTGGCCATTGTCCTCTAACATTTGGCACCCAGGGTCTTACCTGACACCCTTGCAGTGCCCAGTTGTCAAAAGTAGAAGGGGATCTCAGCACACCATGGCAGGGTTCTGATCTGGGCTCCCTTCTAGATTGGAATCACAACTTGCATTATCCAGAGGCCCTGCTGGATGATGGCTTGAAACACTTGAGAAATGCTGGAGGTAAGTTCTCAATGGTCCTTTCCTGGCAGAATAAGCAGTTTCAATGTCCTGGCACCACTGCAGGTGTCAGAACAGAGACATACACGTGTGTGCCCTCGCCCATCGCGTTCCCCTCACCACTGCTGTGGCTCAGTGCTGCCTGTGCAGATGAGCAGAGGTGACAGAAGCTTCTGTGGCTGTTGAGTTACAGGTGTGCCTGCAGGGAGGACTTTCCCAGCTCCTGGGTTGGTAACTGTACGCAAGCCCGGCTCCCATCGCAGGGGTGAGTGGTGTGTCCCTCCTGACCCCACAGGCTGAGCACTGGTTTTCTGGGCTCCATTCCTGCAAAGGGGAACTGTTTTCTCTTAAGGTCGTCCAAGTGGAAAGAACAAAGCTGCAGGACACCAGAAACCCCATGTGCCATCAAAACCCATGAGGCAAATGCTGAACGAAATGCTGCAGGGAGGACAAGGTGGGTCCATGTCCCTCAGCCTTCTCCTGAGACTCAGCAGCCAGGACCCCTGCTCTGGCCCTGTCACCCCCCACCAGGGATGTTGCACAGGGCCTGCAAAGAGGGTGGAGAGTGACCAGAGCCAGCCCAGAGCTCCCCAGGCCCCTCTGCAGCTTTGGCCATGTCCACTGACATCTGGTACTCACGATCTAACCCAAACCCCTTGCAGTGCCCACTACCCCAAGGCAGAAGTGGATCCCAGCGCACCATGGACGTGGTTCTGATCTGTACTGGCTTCTAGACTGGGATCAGGACATGGATTATCTGGAAGCCCGGCTAGATGACAGCTGGCAAGACTTGGAGAATGTTCGAGGCAAGTTCTCAATGTGCTTTTCCTGATGGAATAATGTCAAGGTGGCAAGAGCTCACTCATGTGCCATATCCCTTAACATAATCTCAGGGCTGAAGGATTCTGGAAGCCTTGCCCTGCTCCCTTCTGGAGCCCTGAGTGATCCCACAGCATCGCTGTCAGTGGGAGAAAGGAGCATTTAGCTGTCAATCTTCTTCCCATGTGCAATGCCAGTGTCTCCTTCCATGTGCTCTGTGCAGCCACGGAGAGGAGCAGAGAGGGAAGGGGCTGGGCCCAGGGCTGTGCCTTGCGCAGCTCCTTTGCCAGCCCCAGGGAGCCTGAGGATCTCCTGCAGAGCCACGGGAGCTCTTCTGTCCTGCCTTTCCTTGCAGCCAAGCCTCCTGGTGAAGGTGATCTGGCTTCCCAACCCACGTCCAGGACTGAGGCCCTGGGAGATGGTGAGGGTAGGTGAAGGCCTTTCCCCCTGGGAGAGCTGCCAGCTCAGAGCCCAAAGCTCAGCCAGGACAGCATCGCTGCAGGTGTCAGGACAGAGCCGTGCACGTGTGTGCCCTCGCCCTGCACGATCCCCTCACTACTGCTCAGAATTGGCAGCTTTTTGGAGGAGGGAGGGCCCTGGCCCTGGCCCAAAAGCCAAGGCATTTTTTGAACCTTATGCCCGTATTTGACAAGCATGAGGTCCTGAAAATGCCAGCACCCAAATCAAGAACTTCTCCATCTGGTTCAGCTGTGCCTCTTCCTTTCTCAAGGGATGGACCAAAAGACCATGCAGGTGGAGACGTTTCCCAGAGGAAGCAGTGGCTCATTGGCAGGAAAGAAGGCAATGCCAGGCACAGGCCCAGACACAGGAGGTAATTGCTGTGCTGGGCTCAGCCCTTGGCGGGGCTGTGTGCCAGCAGCTCTTCCCCTAGGGCTGGCCCTTGCATGACCCAGCAGCAGCCAAAGCTGGAGGCACCTCGGCTTCCAGGCCTCTGGAGCTCGTTTCCAGCTCCTGGGAAATGGGACTCATGCACCAACATCTATCCCAGTGCAGCTGCTCCCAGAGGTAGCCGTGAGTGCCCAGAGGCCCGAGGCACAGGAGCAGCCCCGAGCGGGAGCCCTGCCACGAGCCCAGGGCCACAGCCAGCCCTGGCTCCCAACTGGGCAGGGGCTGCACTGGCCCCTGACAGGGCCTGGCTCTGTCCCCTTGGGCTGGGGGAGATGTCATGGAGAAGGGAGGGTCAGGAGTGGCAGTGGCTGCTCAGGGATGGGTTTGGCCCATGTCCCTGGAAGGAGCCACTGCCCAAGCAGCTGTGCTGTCCCCTGGGCTCTGCTCCCGGCCTTCTGGGCTTTGTTGGGTGGCACAGCCTGTGCCAAGGGCCAACAAGGTGCCTGCAGGCCCCAGCTCTGGGGGAAACAGAGAACATCCTGGACATACCCACCATGCTGCCAGCTCAGCAGCACAGCACAGCACGCGCTCTCACTGCCCATTGCTCCCACAGATGCAGCCAGCACCACAACACGTGTTCCCAATTCCCAGAAGGGCATCAGAAGAGGTTTCTGTCAGGGAACACGCTGTTGGCCAGAAGTAATGGCAGGCCTGATTTGTTTGGTGCATGTACTCGTTTTATGTGGTGTTGGAATCTGGTATTGCTGGAAGACAAAACGGTGAGTGTTTTGTTCATCTTTCCCTCAGCTTCTTTTGAAAGTCTACTGTAGAATAGAAACATTCCCAGTGAGGCTGCTGTGGACCTGTAGATAGTCAGTGGTTGTCCAAATAACTCTGCCAAAAGTTCTGCTGCTGCCCAGGCTTTTAATTGGTCTCTTAATTGCTGGGCCTTTTCCTGGGGAGCCCGCTGGGGCTGCAGCCAGTGCTGGCTCCCACTGAGGCTGCCTGGCCAAGAGCAGCCCCAGGAGCAGCGGGCAGAGGCAAAGCAAGGTGGGCAGGAGAAAGAGCGGGGACGAGATTGCCCTTGAAAGGCAGAGGCGCTCTGGGGCCCGCTCCTGGCCAGGGACCCTGCCCAGAGCCATCCCCTGCTCACTGGGGCCTTGAGGGGCAGCTGTCCAGCTGGGCCAAGCTGTGCCAGCAGCTCCAGCCGTGCTGGGGAGCCTTGGCCGCTCTGGGCCCTGCTGTGCAGGAGGATCCCTGCGTGCCAGCGGCAGCTGGGGGCCTCAGCCACCTCCTCTCTCCACAGGAGCACCTCTGCACCTTCAGATGTCCTGCCAAACACGTTAGTCTGGGAGACCTGCACCTGTCATCCTCCATCTGCAAGCCAGTGTCCATTGTCCCTGCCACAGCTCCATTATCAGCTTATTGCTGTGCCGCCACCACCCAGAACAGGACCCTCTGTCCCTGCAGGTGCTGGCCCTGGTGCCTGGCCAGGCCTGAATGTGGGCCCCTCCTGCCAGGGAAGGGCTTGAGCAACACCTTTGGGCTTCTGCTCTGGGCTCTGGCTGGTACCACCAGCACTGGCACAGCTGCTTGGCTGGCCACAGCCTTGGCTGGGCAGGCAGCAGCCGGGCATGGGGCACCATGTCATCTTTGTTTTTCATTTGTAGAAATTAGAAATTTTAGAACTCTTTAGAATTATTATTGATAGAAAGTAAACCCAAAATATTTCTTCCCAATTTCCATAGTTGTTTAGTATTTTTCAAATTAGTTTTAGAATTCTGAAAAGGCAACCACATTTTGTCTTTGCTTTTCATTTTTAGAAATATGAAACTTTTAGAAATATTTAGAAATATTTTTTTGTAGAAAGAAATCTACAAATATTTTTTTACTTATTTCCATAGTAGTTCAGGGTTTTTCAAGGTAGTTTTAGAATTCAGAAAATCTTGAAACATTTTTACACTTCTAGAATAAAAACTGAAATTGCATTCAATTGGTAATCTTTATTCTAGGAAGAACTAAGACACCCCAAAACACCCAGCCTACTGGAGAGGCTCTTTTCCTGCTGGAGATTTGTACCTCGTCTCAACAACTAACCTAAGACCTTTCCCCAGATATTTTTCGGGACTTCTGACAAGCTCCCCTCTTAGGCTTCAGAGGGAATCTTTGAGCACAGTGAGAATCTCCCGCTGTGCAGGAGGGTCCCTGTGAGCCAGCTGCAGCTGGGACCTCAGCCATCTCCTCTCTCAATAGGTGCCCCTCTGCAGCTTCACAAGAACGACCAAACACCTCCCTCAGGGACACCTGCACCACACATTTCACATCTCCATGCCCATGCCCAATGTCCCTGTCACAGCTGCATTACCAGCTTGCTGCTGTGCAGATGCTGCCACCACCCACAGCAAGGCCCTGTGTCCCTGAAGGGACCCGCCCTGCTCTGTGGCCTGGACTGAAGGTGGGTCCCTCCTGCCAGGGCAGGGCCCAGCACAGCTCTTCTGTTCCAATAAAGACATGGAGCTCTCACCCCAGTGTCCAGCTGGTGCCACCAGCAAAGCCCACACAGCACCAGCCCTGGCTGAGCTCCATGTCCAGGAGCAGGCAGGGCTGACCAGAGTGTGGGTGGCAGGAGCCAGGCAGGGGCTGCTGTGACCAGCAGCGGGGCACTGAGGGGCTGGGGGAGTCCGTGTTGAGCGTCCCTGGGATGAGGGCACATTTCCTTCAGTGGCATCACCTGGGTCTGGACCTCCTCCAGTGCCATGCTCTGGAAAAGAGGAAACCATCAAGAGCATCTCCCGGGACACTGCCTGACCAGCAATGTCAGCAGGCAAAACCAAGGTTTTGTTTAGCAATGACCCTTTGAAGAAGTCAAAGATTGACAGTCAGGGCAGTCCAGTAGTACAGATGGGAGTACTTCCCTCTGGGAAGGGGCTCCTGTCACTTCATAGTCTCCATCCCCTGCCGGGAACCGCAGAACTCCGGCCAGCCCTGCTCCCCCCCGTGCCCTTGTCAGACCTGGTGGGGAGGAGGCTGAACCGGAGCCCTGTGACCTCTTCAAAAGCCAGAAACCAAAGAGAAAGAGAAATTCCTGGGATTAAGGTTTAAAGGGTGGTGTTCACAGGTTGATGTCACTCTTCAATGGTTAAAACTACTGTCAGTTCTCAGAAATGGCCAGGTACTGGCCAGGAGGAAAAACTCCCATCAGCCTCCAGCAACCTTAACTTCCATTAGAACAAGAGCAAAACAGGCTTAAAACTTCAAAGGAATAAATAAAGTTTATTAATAAAACTACAAGAATAAGAACACCAGAAAAAACTTCCAGAAAACACTTTTAACCCCCAGTACCCACCATTCTCTTGTTCACATGACAACATAGAGACAAAAAACTTTGGAACTTTGGTGTTTAAAACAGTCCCAATTCCTGTTAGAGTCTTTTCATCAGACTTTGTATAGTAAAAGAAGTCTTCTGCTAATCTATGGAGATTTTCACACGAAAACCATTTCTGTTATAGTTTTCTATTTTCCTGATGCCAGCTGCCCAGAAATCTGTCACCAGTTCACTCCTCCCATTTCACATCACTCTGAGGTGTGTATGGGTCAATGAGTCTAGGGATGTCATTTTTAAGGATGAGTTATTCAAAGGCAAAAGTTCTCTTCATCTGTCTCTGTGAGCTTCCCTGGAAACAGAAGTTTTCTCTTTGCCTCTCAAAATGCATCAAATCTTCAACTATTACTTCTCCCCGCTCTGTTCCAGCACCTCACTGTATCACAATTACTCCACCTCTTGCTCAAAATCCACACTTTGAACACTCCATTCCTCCCAATATACTCTGTCATGAATTAAAGGAGTTTTTTCAGGACACTATTGTCCATCCCCATAGCTTTAACAGAAAAATATTTCAGCTCATAAAGCATCTCCTTATTCTCTCTTCCCCATCTAAAACTTAACTCTTTTCCTCACTGTCTTTGGTAGTTTTATGATGTCTTTTTCATGTTGATTCTCTCTCTCTCTCTCTGTCTCTCTGGGAAAAAGGAGTAATCTGTATGTTTTATCCAGGTAGTAAAAGAGTTAAAGTCTTGGAAAGCTGCAGATGTTGATGGTGTCAGGTTTCAGTCCAGCAGCAGAAACTGCAAACCAAGCCAGGCCGGCCGGCTCCGTTTCTCCCCCGCCGCCCTCTGCGGCCTTGTCCGGCCTGGAGGGGGGAGGAGGCCGAGACAGAGCCTGTTACCTCGTCAGAAGCCAGAAACCAAAGAGAACAAGAGAGCCCTGGCTTTACATCTCAAAGTGGTGTTCACAAGTTGATCTCACTTTTCAATGGTCAAAACTGCTGTCAGTTCTTAGAAATGACCAATAACTGGTCACAAGAAAAGACTCCCATCAGCCTCTCGCAGCTCCAACTTCCTCCCAGCTCCCAAAGCTTCTTAAAGGTCAAGTCACTCCATGAAAAAGCCCTACCAAATTCATGAACCATCTCAAAAATCTCCACCTATTTCCACAAAATTCAAGAAAAATCCCACAAAATTCCCTAAATCTTTTCAATATCCCACAAAATTCCAGAAGCATCCCAAAAAATCTCCACAAATCTCCACAAAATTCCAGGAAAATGCATCAAAATTCTTCACGTCTCCTCCAAATTCCACAAAATTCAAGAGAAATTCCACGAAAATACAGAAAAATCCCACAAAATTCCCTAAATCTTCTCAAAACCCCTCCAATTCCAGAGACATCCCACCAAATCTCCACAAAATTCCACAAAATCTAAGAAAAATCCCACAAAATTCTTCAAGTCTCCTCAAAATCCCTCAAGATTCCAGAAAAACCCCATAAAATTATTTAAACTTTTGCAAAATCCCATAAATCTCAAGAAAATCTCAACGAAATTGCAAAAACTAAAAAAAATTCCTAAAATTTCCCCAAACTGTACTAAATTCCAGAAACATCCCAGCAAATCTCCATAAATTTCCACAAAATCTAAGAAAATACCTTAAAATTCTTCATGTCTTCTCAAAATCCCTGAAAATTCCAGAAACATCTCACAAAATCTCCTGAATATCCAAAAAAATTCAAGAAAAATCCCACAAAATTCAAGAATAATTCCACAGAATTGCAGTAATCTTCTCAAAACCCCACTAAATTCCAGAAACATCCCACAAAATCTCCTCAAATTTCCACTAAATTCCACAAAAATTCTCACAAAATTCAAGAAAAATACCTCAGAATTCCCACAAAATATATTTAGAAAGAAAGATCCCACAAAATTATTTAAATCTGCTCAAAATCCTACAAAATTTCAGAAAAATCCCACAAAATTTGAGAAAAGTCACACAAAATTATTTAACCTACATTTGTCTTGGCAGTTTTAGATCCTGGCTGCTCTTGCCCCTCTTCTACTTGCCACCTGAATTTTAGCAGTACAGCTGCAATTGCCTCTTCCAATCAATGCTACCCACTGTGCTTTTGTGATGGGGAACTCAGGATTTTTGTTTCAGGCATCATGAGTAGCAGACATTAAAATGCTCCCAAGTCCCTGAGCACTAAGTCGAGGGGAATTAAAGCCACACAGGTCACATTTGCACTGCTCAAACACAGCCCTGTTGCTGCTGCTGCTGCTGAAATAGAATCAACTGACAGAGGCCATCACAGAAATTGCCTCTGCAGTGGCAAATAAAATGAAAAAATCCACCAGGAGAAAGAAAAACCAGAACTTCCCAATTCACTTCATTGTTTCTTCTGAGCAGCAGAAGAAAAAGGAACAGGGCACCTTTCAGGCAGTTCCACAAGCTCGGGGTTCTCATTTCCTGGGGAATCGGAGATGCAATTGGTCTTGTTAAAAGGATAAAAGCAAAGGGAATGAATTGGGAACTATTAGGAAAAAATGACCCTTCTTACACACAAAGTTCACCAAGTCATTCCCTGCATTTCTCCTTTTCAGTCTTTCTTTCATCTACTGAGAGGTCCAGCTTATCATGTTCTGGTGCTTATCATCCACTGATTGTGCTCTTGATTTCTACCACTGCAAGAGATAGAGAATCATCTAAACTGAACACAGAAACAAACTCTGTCAGCCCATTTTCATGTTCCAGATCACTTTCAACATGTCCATAGGGCTGTTGGAATGATGAGCTCTCCACTGCTGGCTGCAGGCTCTGGAGATTCTTTCTCCACATTCAGCCAGGCTTGTATTCCCTCACAATTCCTGGTACCTCATCATGTTTTCTTTGGCTAGAAGAGTAACGATGAAAACCTTAGCAATGGCACAACTCCCCAGTGCACAAGGAAAAGAAAGAACAAGTTGTCAGGTTCTTCAACCATTTGTCCTGCTTTGCTGCAAGAGTTGTGCTGCACGCACAGTGTGGGGAGCCAAGAGAAGCTGCAGCTGGGGGCACATCTTGTGACAGGAGCTGCGCCTTGTTCTCCAGGACAGGTTTTTGGAAAGAACAGACAGGACTGTGGAGAAAATTCTGGGAAAATTGAAACAGCTTTTTAAAGAAATGAAAATAAAATCAAAAGAAACAACCAATATGTTTTTCTCTATATTTCTCTATTTATTTTTATGTTCCCCTTTTCCATCTTGCACTGTTTCTCCATCCCATTCATTCCAAATGGATCTCACCTCTAAGATTTGAGACTTGGCAAGTTTTAGACACTGTAAAATACCATGAGCTATATCCAGTTTGCCTTCCCCTGTTTTCCTTGGAAAGCAATGCTGGAGACACAAGTGCAGTTCTTGGGTCAGGTACAAATTCTGCATTCAGGGAATGTGCTCAGACAGTGTTTGACGCTCAGCAGGGACAAGGTACAGCAGCAGCCAAGGGCATTGCTGTGTCCCTGTGCAGGAGTCCAGACTCTGGCTCTTGGCTCACCAGGGCAAAGTTCCCATGTTTGGCCAGGCTCAGGGGCTGCCCAGGGAAGCGCGGGGCTCGGCGCGGGGCCGAGCGGGCAACGGACAAACGGACACGGGGACAAACGGCCCCGGTGCTTCAGTCGCCGCGGCAGCAGCGGCAGCAGCGGCAGCAGCGGCAGCAGCGGCAGCAGCGGCAGCAGCGGCAAGAAGAGAATTTAGCAATTTTCTGTCTCTCCTCTCCCTCTCCCGCAGTCCCGCATCCTCTCCCGGTCTCCCTTTCCCGGTGCCCCCTCCTCTCCAAGCCTCCCTCTCCCCGTGCCCGGCTGGGCCATGCCCCCAGCCCGCCCCTGACCCCAGGTGGGGCTGCCCCATCCCCGTCCCCATCCTTGCCTGTCCTGCGGAGGTCTCCTCTTTGCCTGGCTCTGGCTGTGCTGGGCGGGCATCAGTGCCTGGGGCTGGGGCGGCATTGCCACCCTTTGGCTCCGCCTGCCCTGCCCTGGGCCCCAGCCCCGATGCAGGCTCCGGTTCCGGTTCTGGTTCGGGCCCCAGCCCCGGCTCCTCCCAGGGCCCACGGAGGACACAGGCGGCGCGGCCGCTGTCGCCGCCTCCGCTGCGGCTTCCCCGGTTCGAGCTCCGCCGCTCAGCGGTGCAGCCGCCGGTCCCGAGCCGCCGCTTTCGCGTTCCAATGAGGGAACGCCTGCGGATGCCCGGCCCGGGGAGGTCGGGGAGCGCTCGGGGGCCGTTCCTGGGGCCGAGCGCTGACGGCAGCGTCTCTTCTCCAGGGAAGGCGCAGCAGGCCCTGCAGAAACGCTACAGGATCGACTCGCTGCTGGGCCGCGGTGGCTTCGGCAGAGTTTTCACGGCCACGAGGCTCTCGGACGAACTCCCGGTGAGCAGTGGGGCCGGTGGTGGGCCGAGGAGGAGGAGAGGGCAGACGAGGAGGAGGGAGCAGAGGAGTAGGATGGAGCTGGATGTGGTGGGCGGCGAGCTGAATCCGCTGTTCCTTTTGGCTTGCAGGTGGCCATCAAAAAGGTGCCACGGAACTGCGTCCGGCACTGGGGCGAGCTGGTGAGTGAGCGGGGCCAGCGGCAGAAGCCAGGGAGTGCCAGGTGGGGATGAGCTGGGGCCTGGAAGGGTGGGAGCTGCTAGGACACATGGAGGTAGAGCGGGAATGGGGCCAGTGGAGGGTGCAGAGCATCCCGGGCTGGCTGAGAGCTTCCCGAGCCCTGGCACGGCCTCAGCCCCACTGACGGCACCGTGCTCCTCCCGCAGCCCGACGGCACCAGCGCACCTCTGGAGATCGTGCTGCTGGACAAGGTGTCCACAGGCTTCCCCAATGTGGTGCAGCTGCTGGAGTGGTTTGAGCTCCCCAACGCCATCGTGATGGTGCTGGAGCGCCCGGAGCGGTGTCAGGACCTGCAACATTTCATTCATGCACGGAGGTTGCTGTCTGAGGCATCTAAAATCCCTGGACTCTCTGCCCCTGAGGCCAGACCACAGTCCGTGACCAGGAGCCTCCTGTCCTTGTGGAAGGAGCCCTCAAGACCCAAGTGCAGGACTTGCTGTCTTGCAGTCTTGCCAGGACTTGAGTCTTGCAGGTGCCTTCCAGGCACGACTGCAGGACTTGCTGACTCCGAGCTTTTCCGAGCCATTTCTCCTGCAAGTAGCCATAAATCCAGTCACTGCCATGGAGCAGCGACCCCCAAGAGTGCCCAAGTTGGCCTGGCTTGAGGAGGAGGAAGAAGGCTCTGGAGCTGTCCCGGCACAGGAGTCTGAAGAGGTGCAGGAGTTCCAGGCACGACAGGAGGGTGAGTTGCAGAGCTCGGCCTTAGGGCTAGTGCCTGTTGCCAGCTTGGCCCCATCCCATTCCATGCCATGCCATCCCCTGGTGCTGTTCCTATGGAAAGGATGGGAGAGTCTGGAAGAAGATACGGAGCAGCGACCACCAAGAGTGCCCAAACTGGCCTGGGTGGAGAAGGAAGAGGAGGAAGAGGAAGAAGGCCCTGGAGCTGCCCCAGCACCAGAGACCGAAGAGGTGCAGCAGTTGCAGCCGCTGGAGGAGGGTGAGTGGCAGAGCTGGGCCACAGGGCTGGTGCCTGCGGCCATCTTGGCCCCATCCCATCCCATTGCATCCCATCTCATCCCATCCCACACTGTCCTGTGGACACACACCCATGGACAGCACAAAAAAGGGGCTGGGGCTGCCCCCGCAGCAGTGGCCGTGCTGCATCCCCTGGGGCATCCCGGGACTGTCCCTGCCTGCGGAACGCAAAGCTGGGCTGTGCTCTCCGGCCTCTCCCGCAGCCCCTCAGCTCTGGCTGCTCTTTGCCAGATGCAGCCATGGACGGCACACAAGAGCAGGACACCGCCCGTGGCCGCTTCCGCAGAGCAGCGCAGGTACCGGCAGCCATTCCAACCTGCGCTGGGCCTGCTGGCACTGCTCAGCCCAGCACTGCACTTGGAGAACTCCATGCAACTTCCCTGCCTTCCTGCCCTTCTCCTACAGTTTCTTTACCAATTCATCACGAGAACTGGCAAGGAAGACACCAGACCTATGGACACTGAGGTCAAAGCATCCTCAGAGGTCTTGGTAGAACAGAGCAGCGCTGCCCAGCTGGATCTGCTTGTAGAGACGGCTCTTTTCAATCCAGAGCAAGTAAGCAGCCTGTGGCCAGCCTTTGATCCTCCAGCAATTGCTTGGCTTTCCCAAGCCACGCCTGCTGCTCACTTGAAGCTTTTGAGGCCATGGCAGCCTGCTGGAAGAGAAGCACTTGTCTGGGGAAGAAGCTGGGCACGTTGCTGACTCCCTCTGCTAGCATTCCAAGTCTCCCTGTGCCTTCTCCAGGTGCCTGGCGTGGTGAGGTACATCCACCAGTGGCTCATGGACAATGAGGCTGCTGAGCACAGGATGGACTGGGCCCTGATGCAAGTGGCCGAGGCAGAGCCCGATGATGTGGCCATCACTCTCCTGCGGGTGGCCCCAACGTGTGACAGGTATGGGGCCCAGCTGCCCCGAGGCCTCAGGGCTCCCCAGCCCATCACCCTGTAGAGCCCGGCCCAGGGCTGTGAGCAACACAGACTTGCAGGGCCCTCTGGCTGCTCCCTTTGCCAGCCCTGCTACAAAGTCGGCCCCCGAGCCTGCTGCCGTGCTGCCAGCCTGCCCCTCAGGGGCTGTCCCCACAGGGCTGGGCTGCCTGGCTGCTGCTGCCGCTCAGGGCCAGTGGGCACAGGCAGAGCTGGTGGCCAGCTCAGCTCCCCGCTGCTGCCCAGCCCACGGTGCTGTGTCTGACCCCGCAGAGCTGCTATGGCCATGTGGACGACCATCTTGCTCTCGCCCTGGATTTCAGAGGAAGTGACACCGCTCCTCATCAATGTGGTGGGGAGCTGGCCGCAGAAAAACCCTGGGCAACTCTGATGGGGACAAGACGGCTGTCTTTTCCCTGACTGTGAGTTTCTGGAGCTGGCCTTTGCTCACCGCAAGGCCGGCAGCCTCTCCAGCAGCTCTGTTGCCTCCTTCCCCCACTGCATCTCCCTGCTTCAGGCACTGGCCACAAACCTGGCCTAGGGGCAGCTTCAGGGCCACCAGGCCCGCTGCTCCCCCTGCGTCTGCCCCGGCCTCTCCCTGCCACGCTCAGGCCCTGCCACACGGACGCCCCGGCACTGAGCGCTGTCTCGGGCTGCTTTGTCCTCTGCAGGCAACTCTGGTGATGTGGAAGATCCTCCAGGGGCCCTGTTGCCCACAGATCCTCACAGTCTATTTCCCCCGCCTCTTTGTGCATCTGCTCTTCCAAACGTACTTCAGTACTTTGTATATGACAGAGGACGTCCATACCTTCTGGAAGGAATGCCAGGAGCAACACAGCCTCTCCACCAGCCCCAACAGGTGCTCCATGCCACTCCTCCTGTCCCTGCCACTTCCCCAACCTCAAAGCCAGCGCTCCCAGCATCACCTGGGCTTTGCTGTGCACACAGGTTTGCAGTGCAGACCCTGAAGGCCCTGCTCTGCAGTCTCCACTTGGAGCATGTGGTGGTGGCAATGGCACGCAAGCGTGGCTGGGACACGCTGATCTGTGCTGATACCCACCACTATGCCGTGGGTCTGCTGGCCAGGTGAGCCCCCCTTCTCCCCACTGCCTCTGACATTTGTGCCCCATGCCCAGGGTGCCTCCCCACAGTCCCTGTGGCCATGGGCCTGAGGGCCTCATCAGCGAGGAATAGCCAAGGAGACTGCAAAAGGCTGCGAGAGGAGGGTGCCCAGGAGCAGCCACATCTCAAGGGCCCAAATCGCCTCACAGGGTGCTGGGGCAATAGGACAACTGTGTCCATCAGTTTTGGGAGAGGCTTTTCGCACCCTTGCTGAGACTCTTTCTGCCATTTTCCGCCTTCCAGGGTAATGCGCCGTGCATCCGTCCACTTGTGCAAAAGCATCTTAAGCTACCTGCTTGAGGTGCTCAGCAAACCGTTGCCACACTGGGATGTCTCTGCCATGGCATTCCTTGTGGAGGTGAGCCTGATGGCCAGCACTACCTCGCTCAGCTCCCTGCCAGCCCTGTCCCCTGGCATGGCCACAACTGCCTGGGATGGCACCCGCCGCCCTGTGCTGCTGCCTGGGCCCAGACCTGCGCACTTCCAGGCTCCTGCCGGCCAGCTCCCCTCTCACTGCCCTGTGCCTTTCAGCTCCTAGATTGCCTGGACTTGAGTGACTGTGGTGACAGCCTAATGGACATCTTGTATAAGTCCCTGTGGTACAACTCCAGAGAGATGCATCACCAGGTGCTCAGGGCTCTCCTCCTGCTAAGGGACCGTCCCTCCATGGTGAGAAGGGGGCAGCAGCTGAAGCCGTGTGGGCAGCATGAGGCTGGGCAATGCTGTCACTTGGCCTTGGCTGGCCTTTGCCTTGGGCGCTGAGGCAGCTCCTCGCAGCTCTCCTGCCTCCTGCTTCAGCTGCCCGAGTGCTTTGGGACAGCCCTTTGGCCTCTGGGCCCTGCGGCAGCTGCCCGGGCTTTCACACACTTGTGTTCTGCACAGGCCGAAAGAATTCAGAGCCTAACAGGAAGACTAGTGCACCTCCTGTGGGACTTGGACAGTGACGTGGCCAGGATGAGCATTGCTCTCCTGAGCCATATTTTCACGGATGAAGACACCCCAATATCCTGGCGCAGGGCCCTGCAGCTGGCTGAGCCGCTCCTGAAACTCCTGGACAATGTAAGGCTCTGTGCCCCAGCCACGGCCACTGGCTGCTGCCCAGACACTTTGTGCCCTGTGCATTTGCAGGCCTGCGCCAATGTGGGCCACAAGAAGCCAATGATGAGGTCATTTTTCCTTCCTTCCTTTCATACAGCCCCATAGCCAGGTGCAGCTGCTCTCCATGTCTCTCCTTCGAAGAGTGATGTCGTCGGCAGAAGAAGAAGGAAGAAAGCCCCTGAAGGAACGAGTGTACCAGAGCCTGCTCCCACTCTTTTTCCACTGCCAAGATGAGAATCGGCATGTGGCAGAGGTGAGGACTCCTGGGCTGCTGCTGCTCCTTGGCAGGGGGCTCAGCTGCCTCCTGCCCTGACGCAGGCTTGCAGGCTGCAGCCTCCTCCAGCCCTTGGCACTGGGACACTCCTGTGCCCTGCCTTGTGGGGCCATTTGCGGCTCTCTGCTGCTCCCCAGGCCTCTCGGACAACGCTCCTTCGCGCGGCTGGCTTTCTGAAGAGGACAGACCTGGAAAAAGCTGTCAGGAAGGAGAAACTGTGGAAGTTTGCCAGGCTCGTGGTAAGGACAGCCTGGAAGTGCCAGCCTCAGGCTACAGAAGCCCCCTGGCCCCGGTGCTCAGTGTGTGGGGCTGGCAGCTGTGCCCCTGCCCACTGCTGCAGCCGGGGGCCGCACGGCTTCTTCTCCAGCCCCCTGTGGCCCCGAGCCGGGTGCCGATGGAGCCCCGGCCCAGCGGGGCTGAGGCCCGGGCCGGCACCGCGGCTCCCCGGGCAGCAGCCGGCCCTCTGCCCCCTCCAGAGCCCGGCGCCAGCGGCTGCTGGCCGGGCCTCAGGGCTGGCCGGGCACGGGAGGCCGGGGCTGGCCGCAGGCAGCAGCGCCCGGCCGAGGGGCAGAGCCCGCGCCAACCCTTCCCTCCTGCCGCTCTCTCCAGCTGGCAGACCACAGGATCCCCTTGGCCGAGCACCTGCGCCGGGCCCTGCAGTACCTGCAGGACCCACAGGAGACCCTGCGAGCGGCGGCCATCAGGGTCATCGGTGAGTCCCGAGCCCGGGCTCCCTCCCCGCCCCGCCGCAGCTCGGCCCCAGCCCCGGCTACTGCCCCGGCAGCGGCACCCGGGCCCGGCGCCCTGGAGCCCCGGCTGCCCTCGGGGCTGCTGCTGCCGGCCTCTGGCAGCCGTGCCCTTGGGCTGGGTCAGGATGCGGCAAGGGCCCGGGCTGATCCCTGCCGGGGCAGGAGGCCGTGTGGCCACACGGCTGGCAGCGCCGCTGGCAGGGACCTGTGCTGCTGGGACCCTGACAGGCTCTGTGTTCTCAGGGATGGCCGGGGAGCAGCTGAGGGGGCAGCAGGCAGAGCTCCAGGTCTTGTGCAGAGGTGAGCCACGGCAGCGGGCTGACAGTGGTGGCTGTCGGGGGCAGCTGCAAGCCCTGGCCTGGCTGTGGAGGGCTCTGCTCCCTGTCCCGATGAGGGGCGGCGTGGGCAGAGCACAGAGAAATTTCAGGGCCACGTGGGGCATTTGTGGCCAGCAGCTTCGGGCTGACCCCCTTGGTCCCTGCTCCCTCCTGGCCAAGGCAAGAGCCGGCTGGCATGGCCCTGGCAGGGGGCTCTCGCTGGGCCCCCACAGCTCTGGGGTGTGACCGTGGCTCTGTTTGTCTCTCTTGCAGCCCTCGAACGCCTGACGGAGGACAGAAGCTGTGCCGTGTCAGACCTGGCACTTGAGACGCTGTATGTCCTCCGGGCTATCCAGAGTGCCCGTTACTCCATTCTCCAGAGGATGCAAGACCAAATCCTCAGGGCATGGAGGACACGGCCTCGTCTGTCGGGCCTGGGCTGGCTGCACTGCTGGAGGTGTACTCAGAGCTGACCTGAGAGGCTCTGTCTTCTGGGGCCACATGGGCCAGCCAGGATTTTTTATTTCATAAGGGTTGTTCTTTTCCTTTTTTCTCTTCTTTTTGGAATGTAAATAATATAGGATATGTTAGGGCTGAGAGGCTCTGTCTTCTGGGGCCACATGGGCCATCTGTTAGTTTTTGTTTCATAGAGATTGTTCTTTTCTTCGTTTCGTTTCCATCTAGTATGTAAATAATATAGGATATGTTATAAACCACAAGAGTCCCAAGACCTTTCTTTTGCTGCCCAGGGTGTGCGGGGCATAGGGGAAGAGAGGGAAAAGGGTTCTTGTGTTCAGCAACCTGCCAGGGCATGCAGTGGCGCAGGGGAAATGGCCAGAAGCCCCTTGGCCTTTGGTGGTTGTGCTGAAGCCACAAGCCCTGTGGCAGGCAGGAAGCGCCATCTGTGTCCTGCTGCCCGTGTGTTGGTGCCGTGATGGCTGAGGAGCTGCTGGAGCTCCTGTGGGGCTGCGGCGCTGCTGCTGGGCCAGGCTGGGGGTGCCCCTGAGGGCACGGGGTGCTGGGAGGCCGTGAAGGGATGAGGGGCTGCGGAGGCCCAGACGGGACAAGGCAGTGGGAAGGCACGAGGGGGATGTGTGAGGGAGTGGGTGGCAGGAGGTTCCAAGGGGACAGAAGGCCCTGGAGGAGCCGGGGTGGTGGGAAGCCCTGAGGAATCGGGTGTCAGAGGCCATAAGCAGCCCCCGGGCAGGCGCCTGGTCCCTCCTGACACGAGGCTGCTCCGGCGCTGCCCCAAAATGTCCCCCAGGCCTGCAGCAGAAGGCCTGGAGGCTGGGACACCACCCCAGCGGGAGGGTGGGGACAGCCTGAGGTGCCCAGGCTGGGCTGGCTGGGGACATGGAGGGCAGGGGGTGCTGCCAGGCCACGGCCACTGGGTGCCTCCAGGAAGGGGCAGTGGGCAGAGGCAGGGCTGGCGGCCAGCCCGGGCCCTCGCGGCTGCCCAGGCCACGCTGCTGTGACCGAGGCCCCCCTGACACAGAGCTCGGGGCCCACAGAGCTGCTGCCACCATGGGGAGGGTGGCGATGTCTCCTCCGGCAGGGCTGCCCAGTGGCTGCTGCCCAAGCGGCTCTGGAGCCCACAGAAACAGCAGCAGAGTGTGTCCAGGAACAGCAGCAGCCCCAACGTCGGCACCTGCGCGCTGAGGCGTCCGCAGCAGCCGGGTGCCAAACAGGGGGAGGCTGTGGGCACAATTGCCTTTGCTTTGGCAAAAGGCTTCAGCAGAGTTGGCCACAATGGCTTTCTCTTCATTTGCAGCCTCACAGCAACGCTTGCCAGCTTCAGCTGCAGCCTGTGCCCGTGACTGACTTGGATGGCCGTGCTTGAGGGCGAGCTCGCCTTCCACACTCAGGTGTCCCAAGGCAGAGGCACTGGCACCATCCTGAGAAAGAGAGAGAGAGAGAGAGAGTCTGATGGGGCAGGAGCCCTATGCTGCAGCTGCCCTCCCTCTCTTCTGTCCAGGCACCTTAAAGACACATGAAACCAAATCCTGGACTTGCTTGGAACAAAGGAAGAAGCAGCATGCGCTGAAAAAAAGCAGGGATTTACACGGCTCAGTTTTGCTCTCCACTTGGGCAATCCCAGAATCCCTGAGCACTTGGTGTTGCAAAGTATCATCAACATCATCCAGTCTCCAAGCACCCTGCCATGGGCACAGGTGGTGTGCAGGCACAGGTGTCACTAGAATTGGGAGAACACTTTTCCATGTTGACCTTTTCCTCTCCTGGATTTCAAGCAAAGATGAAAACATCATCTGGTGAATGACTGAATAATGTAGCTCACAGAACTAGGAGTAGGAGTCTCCAATGGCCCATGGTGTGTCCATTCAACCATTGTTAGATTGTCCAGTTGGAGCTCAGCGCGGTGCAGCCCGGGCACAGGCACCAGGCTGGTCCATTTCAGCATCCCAAAGTCTTGGTGGCTCCCTGTGCACCCATTGTCTCCTGAATCCATTCTTGAATTCCCAGTTACTGCTGTGCAGGACATGAGAACACAGGAGCAGCTTGTTTGGCTCATTCTTGCCTTTGCTGCTCCTGCCTAAAGGAATCATCAGGACTATATGCTGATGGAATGGGATCGCTGAACAGCAGGGACTTTGTCTGTAGAGTCTAAAACTAAAACCTTGTCTGACTGTTCAGACACTCTAAAATCCAGGGTGAGAATGACAGCTTTGGTATGGAAGAATCCTAGAAATCTTGACTTGTGATTTTTCTAGTCAAGGATTTGAATGCCAATGTGGAAACTACCAAAATATTCAAACTTGTTTTCATTGGCAACCCCTTTGAAATGGCATCAGCACACCTCCAGGGGACAGGGTATGACAGTGGGGACAGTACTTGGCAGCTCATGGCTTCAGATGTGGGAGGTAAATATTTTGCCTAGGTACACATTTAAGTTCAAGTTTTCCCAGGGTTTGGATTGACTCGTCATTGCAGGTAACTTTAATCAATGCAAAAGGATGTAAAAGCAGAGTTTCTGGAGAATGTGCACTAGGGAGGAAATAGGGAGAAAACCTTGAACACAGCCAGCAGGCTCTGGAAAAATTTATAAAAGTTAAAATTAAAAATAGATGTAGCACTGTGACTGTTCAGACAGGACTCTTTGTGTCTGGAGGTGATCGTAAAACATTTTAAAATCTTAGGAAATTCGGGATCTCAGAAAGAAAGTTAGGCTTGACAAGCCCTGGGAAAAGTAGGCCCAGGGAAATGTTAGGCCTTGTGCTTGCTAAAGATCATGTGAAACTGCACCTGTGTAATCAATATATGATAAATGATAGAATTGTTAGATGTGATTAGATATAATTATTGTTTAAAGAACATGAGGAACAATGTTAGGGGGCTGGGGTGGGATCACGAGAAATCCATGCTTGGGTAAAAACAATGCATACAATAGAACAATGTAAGTTTAATAATTAATATGTAAGTTGTATAACGATAGAGTATAAAACATGTTCAGCTCAAAAACAAATCGGGTCAGATTTGGGTCTGTGTACCCCTGACACCCAGAGCTCTTCAATAAAGCACCTTCATATAATCATTGTGTGATGATGTGTGTTCCTGAACTCTAACATTTTGGTGATCCAGATGGGACCTTGTGGGTGCTGCTGAGCGAGCTCGCGACCCGATCCTGCTCCAGCCGGCACCGAGGGATTCTCGGGGAGCCCATCGGCCGCGACCGTCTGCGCTGCTCACAGCGTCCCCAGGAGAAGAGGTAAGGTGCTTTCACTTTGGTTTGGGTGCCTGCCAATAAGACGCAGCAAAAGCTGCGCTTGGTTGGGCTAAAGGAATTCCTGTTGGGATTGCCTGGGCGCCGTCCGTCAGACGACTGCGAAAGCGTTGCAGGTTCGGCATTTGTGGTGTATTGTAGTTGTGACATGGAGAAGCTTAAAGGGGTTTTGGGCAGCAATTCTCTCATAGCAGGTACTTCTCCTTTGGGGTGCTTATTAGCACACTGGAAACAAGGTCACTTTGGGGAAGAATTACATAAGGCTGAATTGATTTTGGTGAGATCTCCCCATGGAAAAAGACCCCTGTGACACTGTCTCATCTGTTGGTAGCTATAACCTCTCTCTTTCTTTACTTTGTTTTCTTTCTCCTCTCTCTCTCTCTCTCCCTCTCCTCTATCACATAACCCTTGTTATCACTAAAATAAATGTACATTATTGCTGTTGTGATTTCAACTGAAATCCCTTGTGTCCTTTTTGCCCTTTGAGATCAAACAAACTTCTCGCGACTCCCACTGGCGTTAGCGAATCGTGACATTTAAACTGGAGTCACGGAAAGGATTTCTGACAGACAGAAGGGGCTGCAGGTTTGTTGTGCAGTCTGTATTAGGGGAAAGATGTTTTGCTCCAGCCGCACCCAGCCCGACACTCCCAAGAGAGTGAGCGGTGTCTAGAAAGCAAGGGGGGCAACTCGAATTTCCCGCAAACTGCACACGCCGAGGTGAAAAGCACCCCACACTCACTTGAGGGCTCTGTCTGCAGAATTTCACAAAAGATCTCTTAGTGCAAAAGGGTGGGAATGTTTTTGTTGTTGTTGTGTGTGTGAATTTTGAGTGCTTGGTGTAGCAAAGAGACAATCAGAATTTTAAACTGAAAGAGTGCCTCCCGAGCAGACTTGGTCTTTTTACCCACACAGGGAAGCAAAAAGCAGTGTGTGTGTGTCTGTGGGTGTGGGTGTGGGTGTGGGTGTGTGTATAATTGAAGTTTATACCTCCCTGTAGTGGTTTTCCCTTTGTAAAAATGACTGAAAAGGGCAGTGCAGAAGTTAAAGCTGCATTTTATGCTCTGTTAGCAAAACACAATGCCAGACCTTCTCCGGGAGGGGAAAAGCAGGCGCTTAGTTACTGGTTTAATTTGGAAAATGTGATTGATAGAGTGTGTTCTTTACAAGATGAAAGAAAATTTAAATTGGTCAAAAATCAAACTATACTCTGCTCAGTTTTGGGAGCTTGTTTTACAGCAGCTCCAAAAACTGTCTTTAAGCAAAGAAGTGAGGAAAGAAGAGGGGGAAACCTCTCTCCTGAATCAAATTTACCCTCCAAAAGAGCTAATTCATTCCAGTAGAAATGATGGACCTGTAAAAATGGCAGAAGAAAAATCAGAGAAAGCAAAGGTGTTAGATGCATTGGTTCTCTTAAGGAAAACCCAGACAAGAGAAAAGAAATCTCTCACTGCCAGTATTGGTGGTCACTGGAGATAAAGAAGGGGGTCCCCAGCAAGGTAATAGATGGCTTCTCACTTCAAAGTTGAGTGAAGTTGTTTCTAATTGGCACTGTCCCAAGTTCATTGTATGGAATGCCCCATTGGATAACCCAGCACAGCTCCACAGGCTCTGGGCTGTGAGCCAAAGCCGTCTCCTTCTCAGCTTCTGGGAGTGGAGCCCAAAGAGCCTCAGAATCAGGGAAACTGGGAACTCTGCCTCTCCTGGGTGAGCAGAGAGGCAGAGGTTGCTTTTATTTCAAATGCTCACGAGAAATAACAAAACTGGAGACATATTGATTACAGCAATAGTGTGTAGAGAATATTTGAACAGAAGGTGGGCATGATATTTTAGTAAAGGCCTGTCTGCACAAACCAGCCTTTGGTATAAGTCGTGATATTAAAGGCTCATGTCCTTGAAACTTTCCTGAAGCAGAGAGAATGAAGCAAAACAACATCCTTGCGTATAAGAGCAAAAATGTAAACCTGTGTGGATTAACCAAGAGTAACTTGCTTAGCCCGGGAACCCTGTAAAACCCTATAAAAGTGTGCTGAAGATAGAAATAAACGATGTTCTCCATACTTCTGTGAAGACTAGGCTGAATAGTCTGAGCGGTTTCTCAATAATAGTGGGTCCTATACATCCACTTTTTACTTTTGTAGTTAACACTGGAGCCCAAATTTCTGTGTTGCCCAATAAAGACTAGTGCAGGATTTGAGAGCAATATATGGAATAACTAAAGATATTTACCCAGTGGTAGCTAATCCTTGCACATTGTTAACATCTATAAAAGAGAAATAGAAATGGTTTACTGTACTTGATTTAAAAGATGCCTTTTTCTGCACACCCCTTGACAAAAAAAGTAGGAAACTGTTTGCCTTTGAATGGGAAAATCCAGAAAATAGAAGGAAAACTCAGCTCACCTGAACACGACTCCCACAAGGATACAAGAACAGTCCAACCCTATTTGGAAGCCAGCTGGGGAAGGAGCTGGAGATTTGGACCAAGAACGGGCAAGTACCGAGAAAACAATACCTGCTGTTACAGTATGTTGATGATGTACTGATAGCTACAGAAGAGAAAACAACCTGCATAAAGGTACCAATTGAAATTTGAGATCACCTGGGAATGGGAGGATATAAGGAGTCTAAAGAAAAGGCACAAATTGCCTGGCAGAGTGTGATTTCCCTGGGATGTGAAATCTCACCAGGGCAATGTAAGCTGGGTACTAATTGTAGTCAAGCTATTTGTGCTATTGCAGAACCCCAGAACGTGCATGAGCTGCGAGTCTTCCTTGGGATGACAGGGTGGTGCTGCCTGTGGATCATGGACTATGGACTAATTGCAAAAGCCCTGGATGAGGCCCAGAAGACGCAGCCGTTTACCTGGGGCAGAGCACAGAAGGAGGCCTTCCTCAAACTGAAGGAGGCATTGACAACTGCTCCGGCGTTCGGATTGCCAGACTTGTCCAAAGATTTCCAGCTGTTTGTGCATGAAAGACTACACCTAGCACTGGGAGTGCTGAGCCAAGGTTTGGGAAGCTGGGAAAGGCCGGTAGGCTGCTTTTCCAAACAGCTTGACAAGGGGAGTGCTGGATGGCCTTCATGCCTGTGGGCAGTTGCAGCCAGCGTGATGCTGCCACAAGAAGCCAGGAAACTCACCATGGGTAGACACATAGATGTCTCTGTGCCACACATGGTGAGCACTGTTTTAGAACAAAAGAGGGGCCATTGGCTATCTCCAAGCAGGATGATGAAATTCCAGGTAATCCTGACTGAGCAGGATGATGTCACACTAAAGACAACTGACCTCTTGAATGCAGCTCTGTTCCTGGGTACCACAACTGAAGAAGGCCCATTAGAGCATGACTGTGTAGAAGTAATAGAGGACACCTATTTGGCAAGAGAAGACCTGAAAGACATCCCACTGGAGCAAGCAGAGTGAGAGCTATTCACAGATGGAAGCAGCTTGGTGGAGAACGGGACCAGATACGCTGGATATGCGGTAACAACAGTCAGTGCAATAGTGGAGGCAAAAGCATTATCAGCAAATGCATCTGCCCAGAGGGCAGAACTGGTTGCCTTAAGCAGAGCACTAGAATTGAGTAAAGGGAAAAGGGGAAACATCTGGACTGGCTCAGAGTGTGCTTTGGAGTAGTGCATGTCCACAGAGTGCTGTGGAAAGAAAGAAGACTGCTGTCTTCTCAAGGTACACACATTAAACATCAAGATGCAGTCCTGCAATTGATAAAAGCAATACAAAACCTGAACAAGTAGCAATTATGCACTGCAAAGGACACCAATCAGGAAACTCCAAAATGTGTGAAGGGAATTGAAAGGCAGACTGGACAGCTCGACAGATTGCTTGAGAAGTGCAAAGAACAATGGCATTGATATCTTTAAAAGTTAATGTATCTCAATTTAATTTGCCTCCAAAACAAATATATTCAATAGGAGATGAGAAATTGGGGCATTTGCTAAATGTTCTGAGTTTTGAGACAATTTAGGGAATTTTGTGGGATTTTCATGGAAGTTGTGAGAAATTGAGGAGATTTAGGGAATTTCGTGTGATTTTTCTGGAATTTTGTGGACCTTTGTGTAGATTTTGTTGGATGTTTCTGGAATTTGTTAAGGTTTTGAGGAGATTTAGGGAATTTTGTGGGATTTTTCATGAATTTTTTTTATATTTGAGGATATTTTGTAGGATGTTGGTGGAATTTGGTAGGGTTTTGAAAAAAGTCAGGGATTTTTGTGAGATTTTCTGGGATTTTGAGGTAACTTGAAGAATTTTGAGGGAATTTTCTTAGATTTTCTGTGAATTGATGGAGATTTTGTGGGATGTTTCAGGAAATTGGTTGGGTTTTGAGAAGATTTAGGGGATTTGTGAGATTTCTCTGGAAATTTTGAGAGGCTTATCATAAATTTTGTGGGATTTTTCTTAAATTTTGTGGACATTTGTGGAGATTTTGTGAGATGGTCCTGGAAATCTGTAGGATATTGGGGAAATTTAGTGATTTTTGAGGGATTTTTCTTGAATTTTGTGGACATTCGTGTAGATTTTGTGGGATGTTGCAGGAATTTGGTAGAAATTTGAGAAGATTTAGGGAATTGTGTGGGGCATTTCCAGAATTTGTGGGATTTGGAGGAGACTTGAAGAATTTTGAGGGATTTTTCCTAGATAATGTGGAAGTTTGTGGAGATTTTTTTGCGACGTCTCTGGAATTTTGTAATGTTTTGAGAAGATTTAGGGAATTTTGTGGCATTTTTCTGCAATTTTGTGGGGCTTTTTCAGAATTTTTTGCGATATTGAAGAGATTTTGTGGGATGTTTCTGGAATTTTGTGGGAAGTTTGTGGGATTTGTACGAGACATAAAGAATTTTTGGGAATTTTTCTTAGATTTTTCTGGAAATTGTTGGAGATTTTGTGAGATGTTGCAGGAATTTGGTTGGGTTTTGAGAAGATTTAGGGAATTTTGTGGGATTTTTCCTGGAATTTTGTGGAATATTTCTAGAATTTTGTGGGATAGTGGGGAGATTTTGTGAGATGTTTGTGGGATTTTGAGGAGACTTGAAGAATTTTGTGGGATTTTTCTTGAATTTTGTGGACATTTGTGGACATTTTGTGGGATGTGGCTGAAGTTTGGTCAGGTTTTGAGAAGATTCAAGGAATTTTGTAACATTTTCCTGGAATTTTGAGGATTTCTCTTGAATTCTGTGAGATTTGGAGGAGACTTGAAGAATTTTGAGGGAATTTTCTTAGATTTTGTGGACATTTGTGGAGATTTTGTGAGATGTCTGTGGAATTTTGTGGGATATTGAGGAAATTTAGTGATTTTTGAGGGATTTTTCTTGAATTTTGTGGACATTTGTGGAGATTTTGTAGGATGATGCAGGAATTTGGTTGTGTTTTGAGAAGATTCAGGGAATTTTGTGGGATTTTTCTGGAATTTTGTGGAAATTCTCTAGAATTTTGTGGGATATTGAGGAGATTTTGTGGGATGTTTGTGGAATTTTGAGGAGACTTGAAGAATTTTGAGGGACTTTTAGTAGATTTTGTGGAAATTGTTGGAGATTTTGTGGGATGTTGCTGGAGTTTGGTAGGGTTTTGAGAAGATTGAAGGAATTTTGTAACATTTTCCTGGAATTTTGAGGATTTCTCTTGAATTCCTTGGAATCTGGAGGAGACTTGAAGAATTTTGAGGGAATTTTCTTAGATTTGGTGGAAATTTGTGGGGATTTTGTGAGATGTCTTTGGAATTTTGTAATGTTTTGAGAAAATTTAGGGAATTTTGTGAGGATTTTCCAGAATTTTGAGGGGCTTTCAAGAATTTTGTGGGAGTTTTCTTGAATTTTGTGGAAATGTGTGGAGATTTTGTGAGATGGTTCTGGAATTTTGTGGGATATTGAGGAAATTTAGTTAATTTTGTGGGATTTTTCTTGAATTATGTGGACATTCGTGGACATTTTGTGGGATGTTACAGGAATTTGGTAAGGTTTTCAGAAGATTTAGGGAATTGTGTGGGGCTTTTCCAGAATTTTGTGGGATTTTTCTTTGATAATGTGAAAATTGGTGGAGGTTTTGTGAGACGTCTCTGGAATTTTGTAATGTTTGGTGAAGATTTAGGGAATTTTGTGGCATTTTTCTGCAATTTTGTGGAATTTCTCTAGAATTTTCTGTGATATTGTGGAGATTTTGTGGGATGTTTCTGGAATTTTGTGTGATTTTTCTAGGGTTTGGAAAAGACTTGAAGAATTTTGTGGGATTTTTCCTAGATTTTGTGGAAATTGTTGGAGATTTTGTGAGATGTTGCAGGAATTTGGTTGGGTTTTGAGAAGATTCAGGGAATTTTGTGGGATGTTGCTGGAATTTTGTGGAATTTCTCTAGAATTTTGTGGGATATTGAGGAGATTTTGTGGGATTTTGTGGGATGTTTGTGGGATTTTGAGGAGACTTGAAGAATTATGGGGGAATTTTTTTAGATTTTCTAGACATTTGTGGAGATTTTGTGGGATATTGCAGGAATATGGTTGGGTTTTGAGTAAATTTGGAGAATTTTGTGAGATTTTTCTGCAATTTTGTGGGATTTTGTGGGATGCTTGTGGGATTTTGAGGAGACATGAAGAATTTTGTGGGATTTTTCTTGAATTTTGTGGACATTTGTGGACATTTTGTGGGATGTGGCTGAAGTTTGGTAGGGTTTTGAGAAGATTGAAGGAATTTTGTAACATTTTCCTGGAATTTTGAGGATTTCTCTTGAATTTTGTGGGATTTGGAGGACACTTGAAGAATTCTGAGGGAATTTTCTTAGATTTTGTGGAAATGTGTGGAGATTTTTTGAGATGGTTATGGAATTTTGTGGGATATTGAGGAAATCTATTGATTTTTGAGGGATTTTTCTTTAATTTTGTGGACATTTGTGGAGATTTTGTGAGATGTTGCAGGAATTTGGTAGAAATTTGAGAAGATTGAGGGAATTGTGTGGGGCTTTTCCAGAATTTTGTGGGATTTGGAGGAGACTTGAAGAATTTTGAGGGATTTTTCTTAGATTCTGAGGAAATTTGTGGAGATTTTGTGAGATGTCTCTGGAATTTTGTAATGTTTGGAGAAGATTTAGGGAAGTTTGTGGCATTTTTCTGCAATTTTGTGGACTTCCTCTAGAATTTTCTGTGATGTTGAGGAGATTTTGTGGGATGTTTCTGGAATTTTGTGGGATTTTTGTGGGATTTGGAGGAGACTTGAGGAATTTTAAGGGATTTTTTTTTAGATTTTGTGGAAATTGGTGGAGATTTTGTGAGATGTTGCAGGAATTTGGTTGGGTTTTGAGAAAATTTAGGGAATTGTGTGGGGCTTTTCTAGAATATTTTGGGATTTGGTGGAGACCTGAAGAATTTTGATGGAATTTTCGTAGCTTTTGTGGAAATGTGTGGAGATTTTTTGAGATGTCTGTGGAATTTTGTAATGTTTTGAGAAGATTCAGGGAATTGTGTGGGATTTTTTTCTGGAATTTTGAGGGGCTTTCAAGAATTTTGTGGGAGTTTTCTTGAAGTTTGTGGAAATTTGTTGAGATTTTTGTGAGATGGTTCTGGAATTTTGTGGGATATTGAGGAAATTTAATGAATTTTGAGGGATTTTTCTTGAATTTTGTGAACATTTGTGGAGATTTTTTGTGATGTTGCAGGAATTTGGTAGAAATTTGAGAAGATTGAGGGAATTGTGTGGGGCTTTTCCAGAATTTTGTATGATTTGGAGGAGACTTGAATAATTTTGAGGGAATTTCCTTAGGTTTTTTGGAAATTGGTGGAGGTTTTGTGAGATGTCTCTGGAATTTTGTAATGTTTCCAGAAGATTGAGGGAATTTTGTGGCATTTTTCTGCAATTTTGTGGAATTTCTCTAGAATTTTCTTTGATATTGAGAAGATTCTGCGGGATGTTTCTGGAATTTTGTGGGATTTTTGTGGGATTTGGAGGAGAGTTGGAGGATTGTGAGGGATTTTTCCTGGATTTTGTGGAAATTGGTGGAGATTTTGTGAGATGTTGCAGGAATTTGGTTGGGTTTTGAAAAAAATTTAGGGCATTTTGTGGGTTTTTTCTTTAATTTTGTGGGAATTTGTGGAGATTTTATCAAATGTTTCTGGAATTTGGTTGGGTCTTGAGAAGTTTCAGGGAATTTTTTGGTATTTTTCTGCAATTTCCTGGGATTTTTCTTGAATTTTGTAGATGTTGAGAAAACGTGAAGAATTTTGTGGTGTTTCACTGGATTTTTTTCTGGAATATTTCTGGAGTTTTTTAAAATTAGAGTAGATTTTTGGGATATTTTTGGAATTTAGTGGAATTTTGTGAAATTGCATCAGATTTTTCTGTAATTTCTGGGGGTTTTGTGGAATTTTGTGAATTTGTTAAAGAATTTTGTGGGATATTTAAAAGCTTTAGGGATTTTTGTGGGATATTTCTATAATTTTGTGAGATAATTCTGGAATTTTCAGGATTTTGAGTCTGTTTGGTGAATTTGGTGGTATTTTTCTGGAATTTTGTGGGAATTTCAGGAGGTTTTGTGTGATTTTTGTGGAATTTTGTGGAGTTTTTCTGGAATTTTGTAGGATTTTGAGAACATTTGGGGCAATTTTTATGAAGATTTTGATAAAAAAGCTGGGGAAAAAAGTGTTAAAACTGCTGAAATTTCAATAAACAAAGGAGAAAAGCAAAGTCATCCCAAGGGACCTAAACTGCGCGCTAAATCTGCATGGTTTGGCCTAACATCAGCCAAATTGGGTGTCATGGGGTAACTTTACCTTTAAGACAGCTTAGTAAGAGCGGAAGTTGAAGCTGCTGGTGGCTGATGGGAGTTTTTCCTCCTGACCAATTATCGGTCATTTCCAAGAATTGACAGCAGATCTGACTATTAAAAAGTGAATTCAACTTGTAAACACCCCCTTAAGAAGTACAGACAGAATTCTCTTATTCCCTTTTTTTCCGGCTTCTGAGGAGGTAACAAGGCTCTGTCTCGGCCTCCTCCCCCCCCTCTCCAGGCCGACAAGGCCGCGGGGTGGAGGAGAGGAGGGGGAAAAGAAGCAGCGCTCGTCAGCCAAGCTTGGTTTTCAGTTTTAGCTGCTAGACTGAAACTTAACACCATGAACTCTTGCAGTTTTCCTAAAGCTTTTAATTCTTTTACTACCTGGATAAACATACAGATTACGCCTTTTCTCAGAAAGACAGAGAGAGAAACAATCAACATAAAAGAGACATCATAGAACCACCAAAAACAGTGAAGAAAAGAGTTAAGTTTAAATAAGAAAGAGAGAATAAGGAAATGCTTTATAACTGAAATATCTTTCTGTTAAAGCTATGAAGATGGACAATAATAGTATAAAAAGACTCCTTTAATTCACGATAAGAGTATTAAGAAGAATGAGATATTCAAAGTGTAAGTTTTGAGCAGAAGAGAGAGAGAGTGCTTGTGATACTGTGAGTTGCTGGAATTGAGTTGAGTGAAGATTTTGAAGCTTTGGGGGACAAAGAGAAAACTGTTTTCCAGGAAGGCTCACAGAGACAAATAAAGAAGACTTCTGCCTTTGAATAACTTATCCTTAAAAATAAGATTCCTAAACTCTGTGACCCATACACACCTCAGAGATGTGAAATTAGAAGAGAAGATCTAATGACAGATTTCCGAGCAGCTGGCATTAGAGAAATAGAAAACTATGATGAAAAATAGTTTTCTCGGGAGAAACTCCGTAAGCTAACAAAAAAAGACTTCCGTTTCTCTACAAAGACTAATAAAAAACTGTAGCAAAAATTAAGACTGTTTTTAACCACCAGAGTCCTAAAGTTATTTGTCTCTATGTTGTCATGTGTACAGAGAAATAGTTAAGATGTAGAAGATAAAGGAGTTTTCTGAAAGTTTATTCTGCTATTCTTATTCCTGTAGTTTGTTAATAAACTGTCTTTATTCCCTTTAAGTTTTAAGCCTGTTTTGCTCTTGTTCTAATCCATATCTCACAACAAGAAATAAGTAATTTTTTTAGTTACTGGTTTAAAACCACAACATGGGGTTAAAATCATCCCAAGGGGTCCAAAGTGCAACCAACAGGGCATAAAAATGCCCAAAGCGGTGTCAAACCCACTCCAAATGGCCTAAAATCACCCTGGGATCTCCCAAATGGGTGCAAGGTCCACCCTGAAAGTCGCTGGTTTTGCCTCAAATCACCCAAAGGGCCCCAACATCAGCCAAAGTGGCCTGAAACGCCCAAAAGGGACCTGAAATCACTCGAAAAGGGCTCGGTTCGAGCGGCACCGGGACTGGGAGCGAGACCCAGATGGAGACCGAGACCGAGACTGAGGCCTAGAGCGGGCCTGAGACTGGGACTGAATCCGGCACCGGCACCGAGAGCGGCACTGCTCCGGGACCGGGACTGAGACCGGGACCGGCACCGCTGCGCCATTGAGATCGACACCGGGACCGGAATCGGCTCCGGGAGTGCCCCGGGACTGCTCCGAGACTGAGAGCGAGGCCAGCACAGGGACTGGGATCAACACCAGGAGCGCTCCCAGAGCAGAACAGGGATCTCCGAGTGTTCTCAGTGTGGGAAGAGGTTTCCCAACAGATCCATTCTCTTCCGGCACTATCGGATTCACAGGGATGAGAGGCCTTTCCGCTGCCCCGACTGCGGGAAGGGCTTCAAGCACAACAGCAACCTGGTCAAGCAGCGGCGCATCCACAGCGGGGAGAGGCCCCACGAGTGTTCCCAGTGTGGGAAGAGCTTCTCACAGAGCTCTCACTTGACCCGACACCAACGGAAGGGAAGCCCTGCGAGTGCCCCGAGTGCGGGAAGAGCTTCGTGTGCTGCTGCAGCTCCATCCCTCACTGGAGGAGCCACCTTGGGCACATTCCTGGGATCCACCTTGGCAATACACCTGGCTGCTTATCCTTCTCCTTTGGCCACAGTTTGCTTCTCATCTCCATCTCTTTGCACTCCAAAAGCCAGGAGGGATCCATCTGTCACCTCAAAGCAACTCAATCCCACGCAAAACAGCTCCATTTGACCCGAAAAGGGCTCAATCCCAACTCCAAAGGGCTTGTTCCACCTCAGAAAATCTCAATCCCAGGCTAAAAGAATGGATCCGAATAAATGCACAATGTCATTTATAACCTACACAACAGTAAGTGAGTAGAAATTTGCTCCTTGGAAGAAATGCTCCAGAGTATATAAAAATACAATATTGGGTTTCAATTACTTATGCTGAACAGCACTGGAAGAAATCCCAGTTGGAATTCTAATACCATTTCAGAGTGTCTTCGTTCTTGCTCCTCTAAGAACATAAAAGCAAAGATGCATTGACAGTCAAGGCAATGCACGATAAATGCAGTCTTAGGAAAAACCTTGAGATAATCCAAGTAAATTTGGAGAGCACACATTTCTCTGTATGTTGTACAGTTCCAGACATATTGTTGTAATAAATATCTTTCCCATGGCATCAGTAATTACAGGAGCATGCAAGTAAAATGATCATTGCCTTCTCCCCCACCAGTTTTACTCTTTAAATAGATCTTTTAGAGATCAATGTACTTATCCAAAAGAGGACTGAGGGGGTTATTTGATCATAGTTTCTAACTGCCTTCTCAGGGTAAAAGTACAGGATATGAAATAACTCTTTCATCTAGCAGCAAACAATACTATGGGTACAAAAGATACAAAAATTCAGGAGAAAATACTTATCAAACTTTTTTTTTTTTTTTTTTTTTTTAATGTGGAGTGAATGGCCAGTAAATCAAAACATGAAGAAAAGAGTAGATGCCTCATAACTCAATGTCATCAAAGCCAGACTGAATGCTTCTGTGGAAAATCCCAAGCACTAGGTCTAAGTTGTGGCCTTGCAATCAAAACTAACCGATGTGACTGGCCCTAATCGCTTGTGTCTTTAAAACCAACTTCTCCCTCTAATTTGCATTTCTACCTTGCCTTGTATATTGCTGATAGTTTTCATTCACCTATTGAAATACTTCTTCAATTCAAAGCAATGTATGTACTTGACTGTGAGAAATGCACAAACAAGGCTGGGAAATATTTTCATATGTATCCTCTAATTTGGACAAGTAGATACACGGATAAAAGCTGAGATGGGCCAAATAAATTTAGCAGAAGCATGTGAGGACATAATCAGCAGAGTCTGCTGGTGATGCAGAATTGTAGAGGTCAACACTAAGAAAAAAAGTCAAGCTGGACACAAGTATAGGTTTGGACAGAAGTGGGGGGAGAGCAGCCCTACAGAAAAGGATCTGGGGGTGTTGGCTAAAGAGGAGTCAGCAGTGTGCCCCCAGGGAACGTCATGCTGGGGCAAATGAAACACAGCATCATTAATTGGTCAAAAGGGGGAATTACCCAGCAGTGCTGGCAGCTGGGGGAAATGAGGCTGAGCAGCAAACTCTTTGCTCTCTCCAAACACCTGAGGAAGGCAAGGTGCTGATCTCTTCTCCCCGGTATCCAGTGATAAGACAGATGGGAATGGTTCCAAACTGAGCTAGATGAGGTTTAGCAAGCATTTTTATCAATAGACATGGGTCAAACACTTCCTAACAGGCTTCCTAAAGAGATGATTGATGGTTCCAAGCCTGTCTGAGAGGTACTTGGACAATGAGCTGAATAACATTCTTAACAATTTGCTCAGCCCTGAATTGATTCAAGCAGCTGAAGGAGGCCATGGGACTGCTGGAGACCATGGATAGGATCAGAGGGCTGGAATACCTCTCCTACGATGACAAGCTGAGAGAGTTTGGTTTGTTCAGCCTGGAGAACAGAAGGCTCTGGGGCAACCTTAAAGCACCTTAAAGGGGGGCTCCAAGAAAGCTGGAGAGACTTTTAAAGGACATGTAGTGATAGGATAAGGGGAAATGGCTTGAAACCAAAAGAAAGTACATTTAGATGAAATGTTAGAAATTCTTTAGGGTGAGGCTGGTGAGGCACTGGAACAGGTTGCCCAGAGAAGCCGTGGGTGCTCCGTGCCTGAAAGTGTTCAAGAGCAGGCTGGACAAGGCTTGGAGTAACCTGCTCTAGAGGAAGGTGTACCTGCCCGTGGCAGCGTGATTGGAACTAGATGATCTTCAAAGTCCCTTCCAACCCAAGCCATTCTATGATTCTGTCATTCTATGACTGGTGTAGGACTCTTCCAACTGAAATAGTTTTTTCCACTTTTTTTTGGTTGTGTGACCTTCATGACTCACTGCTCAGCTCACTGAGGCAATCTGCCTTCCCAACAGGAACAGAAATGGAAAGCCCCATGAAACACTCATCTTAGATGATTTCACACAGCTCAGTCTCCTGGGAAAATACGGCTAAACAGCTTTTCCAGTCCGTGCACAGTTCTTCATTGACATAATGCATGAATTTGAAGCAGGGCCATCACCTCAGGGTTACTGTAAACTTCCAGACATGGGTGTCACAAGAAACATCAGACTCATATTTGTATTCCAAGTCCATCAGTCTAAGAAAACAGATCTCCTTGCAGAACCACTCTATATCTCAAATATTGAGCTGCCTGCCTTTGCAGGAATAGCTCAAATTGTTCCTGTGTGAAGAAATGCCCTCATACGTAACTTAAATATATACTTTTACAGGAACTTGATCTCAAAGTATGGCTGAGTGGAGCACTTGGTGCTTAAAATGGCAGCAAACTTGTGTTAGTGCTATTCACAGATAGATCCATCCCGAGCAATTCCTTTGATCCTTAACTCTTTCACACTCCCATCCTTGTCATCTCCCTGCTTAGCTGCCTACAGACACTCCATCTTAAAATTCAAATAGTTATGTTATTGGAGACACCTTTAATTTTCTGACACCTCTACTTCTCTGACACCTCTCCATATTTTTCTTTACTGTTTGCCACAGACCCTGGAGCACTGTCCCATTCCTGCCCCTCCTTCCTCTCCTCCCCCCAATCCCAGACGAAAAATCCTATTTTAAGAAAAATCCTATTAAGAAAAAATCCTATTTTTTCTTACCTTCTATCCTCTTGTCTTTTTCCACCTCCAGATATGCATCTAGAGACATACACACTATTTTTGTTTGGCTGTGGAAAGTTTGTCTTTTCAGTTCCTTACAAAGTATTTGAAAAGGTAGCATTTTTTTACATTTAATTAAAGGCCATAAAATATCCCAAATGATGCCTTAGAGAAAAAGGCAGCAAACACTGTTGAAAGTCCTGGCTTGTGGTCACTGATGGAAATCCAGCCCCTTAGCCCAAGTGGAAGGGGCATAGCCCATGTATTTGGAATGACAGTTCTGTGTTCTCTTGGTTAGATTGTGCTCCTGTTATGGAATAAACTGATGAAGTCCTCCAAGAAAGATGAAGCTGTGGTTGGTTGTTTGGGCTTTTAAAAATGATTATTTTTAAATGACACATTGTGGCATCTCCCTATGGCCACAGACTAGCAGCCAGAAGTTACACAGAAAAAAAGGACTGTAGTCTGTCTGCTTTCAAATGTCACACCTGCACTGTGTGAAGAACTCCTGGTGACATTGAGGCCATTTAATTTTGGACCATCTATTCCTGTTATATGGCAGAGACTAATAACTTTGAACAGTAGCACAGGTCCCGGCAGGTGCCTTGTTTTCCTTGGGCAGCCTTGGCGAGGGGCAGGAGCTTGTGGGCACAGGTGGCTGGTGTGCTTTGTGTGCCTTGTGTGCCTGGCCTGGTGTGGGTTTTGTGCTTTGTGTGGCCTGTGTGCTGCTGGCTGTGGCTCCGAGTCCGCTGTGGCCATAGGCAGCCCTGGTGGCCGGGCTGTGTGCTCTGCGTGTCTGGGCTGTGTTGGTGAGGCTGCGGGGCACGGCAGGAAGGTGAGCGCTCCTGAGAGGGGAAGCAGCGCCTACGGCCAGAGCGCCCTGAGAGCGCCCGATCCCGCCTGATCTCGGAAGCTCAGCAGGGTCATGTAAATCATGTAGGACTTTTCTCCTAACATGAGTATCCTGGGGATTTCTCAGAGCTGTTTTAAAGGAAAATACAGGACAATGTCCTGGATTCCTTCTTTATGTTCCTAGAAAACCTTCTGCTAAGCTGCTTGCCTGTGTCTTCACTATCTAGCCTGAGACTTGGGTGACTAATCCTATTAATTAAGGCAGCATTATGATTAATAGCTCCTTGGATCAGTCAAAGGTAGATAACATGTTGGAGTCTGAGTGTGTCCCCTTGTTTTTAATACTTAGTTCTAGGATTCAAAGAAACACTGAATTTCATATAATACGAAATTCATGAGCATGTTTTCATGGTGATACATGAAAACAAATGTTAAAGTTAGATAGGAAAAGTGTGAGTGTGTAGATTAGAAAGTTTTCTAAATCACTGGGTGAAAAAGTAGTTTAGAGAACAAGAGACAAGATGGAGGATTTAGGGTTTTTCTCTTGTCCTTCTTCTTTCTTCTTCATGTTCTTCTCCTAGGGGTTTTTGGGTAGTAGGAGGTGATTGGATAGAAAATACCGTAGTGCAGCACACAGGTGTTGGGTCATTGAGTCACTAAGAAAAATAACTCCCTGCAAAAGCTTACTAAATCTCCACCATTTCCCACTAAATCCAAGAAAAATCCCTCAAAATGCTTCAAGTCTCCTCCAAATCCCACAAAAATCCCACAAAATTCCAGAAACATTCCACAAAATCTCCTCAATATCCCACAAAATTCTGGAAAAGCCTCAAAAAATTCCAGAAAAATGCCACAACATTCCCTATAACTTCTCAAAATTCTACCAAATTCCAGCAACATCCACAACATATCCAAAAATGTCCACAAAATTTCACAAAATCCCACAAAATTCCAGGAAAATCTGATGAAATTGTTAGAGTTCAGGAACACACATCATCACAGAATGATTATATGAAGGTGCTTTATTGAAGAGCTCTGGGTGTCAGGGGTACACAGACCCAAATCTGACCCATCTTGGTTTTGAGCTGAACATGCTTTATACTCTGTCATTATACAACTTACATATTAATTATTAAACTTACATTGTTCTATTGTATGCATTGTTTTTACCAAAGCATGGATTTCTCGTGTTCCCTCCTCAGACCCCTAACATTGTTCCTCATGTTCTTTAAACAATAATTATATCTAATCACATCTAACAATTGTGTCATTTATCATATATTGATTACACCGGTGCAGTTTCACATGATCTTTAGCAAGCACAAGGCCTAACATTTCCCAGGACCTACTTTTCCCAGGGCTTGCCAAGCCTAACTTTCTTTCTAAGTCCCCAAATTTTCTATGATTTTAGAACCTTTTACTATCATTCCTCTCTTTGAAAGCATTTTCACTTCACTATAAGTGCAAATGTTTTCACTTGACACAGTCCTTTGTTTCTGAGTTTACACTCGATGTTCTTCGAATCCTTGATTGATGTAAACGTTGTCCTGGATGCTGTCAGGAACTGGAGAACCAGAAGATGGTGGGGGTGGATCTCGTGTCAGTGCCTTTATTATTTTCTGGTTCCAGGATGTTTTCTTCTGTATTTCTCCCTTGAAGATGCTGTAAATTAACCAAATTGCTAAGAATACAATTAGTAAGATGATCACACTCTCAATGATAGATTTAATCCATGAACTCACATTCCATCCTAACCCTTGGAAGATTTTGCCTAACCAATTTATACTCAAATCCTTTTGCTCTTCCTGTGCTTTGTGCTCTATTTGTTGCAACTGATTGCTGTCATATTCTACATCTGCAGTCACATTTGGGATGTGGACACAGCAATGATCAATCCATCCATTTAAAAACCCACACAGTCCATGCTCCTTCAGGAGTAATAAATTGTAATTGTACATTTAGTTCTTTAAATCTTTCCCAGACCACTCTTGCCAATTTCTCTACCTGACCTGTAGGTTTGTACAACATTTCTTTATTCTGATAGTTTGCTATAGGACCGAGCAAAGACTCTAGGGCCCAGCCAAATTTCACTCTAAAAGAGGGTTCTTGCCAAGTGGCATCCTGATTCTGTTCCTATCCTAATCTTCTAGCTATGCCTGTGCCTAGCCACTGAGTTGTTTTTAAGCACATTTCACATTTTGACATTACTGATTTCGCCACTGTTAGCATCTGTACCGAGATTAATTTTTGTTTCATCCTTTTTACCAATGCCTCTGCACCCCAATGACATTTGTTATGATTCATTTATAGAACTTCTCTCATTATCAAGAGGGTTAACACTATTTGTCTTTGTGCAGTTACATACCACTCTTCTGAATTCTTTTGTGCATTTAGAAAATTTCCCAATTTCTCATCTCCTATTGAATATATTTGTTTTGGAGGCAAATTAAAGTGAGATACATTAACTTTTAAAGATATCAATGCCATTGTTCTTTGCACTTCTCGAGCAATCTGTCGAGCTGTCCAGTCTGCTTTTCCATTTTCTTCACAAATTTTGGAGTTTCCTGATTGGTGTCCTTTGCAGTGCATAATTGCTACTTGTTCGGGTTTTGTATTGCTTTTATCAATTGCAGGACTGCATCTTGATGTTTAATGTGTGTACCTTGAGAAGACAGCAGTCTTCTTTCTTTCCACACCACTCTGTGGACATGCACTACTCCAAAGCATACTCTGAGCCAGTCCAGATGTTTCCCCTTTTCCCTTTACTCAATTCTAGTGCTCTGCTTAAGGCAACCAGTTCTGCCCTCTGGGCAGATGCATTTGCTGATAATGCTTTTGCCTCCACCATTGCACTGACTGTTGTTACCGCATATCCAGCGTATCTGGTCCCGTTCTCCACCAAGCTGCTTCCATCTGTGAATAGCTCTCACTCTGCTTGCTCCAGTGGGATGTCTTTCAGGTCTTCTCTTGCCAAATAGGTGTCCTCTATTACTTCTACACAGTCATGCTCTAACGGGCCTTCTTCAGTTGTGGTACCCAGGAACAGAGCTGCATTCAAGAGGTCAGTTGTCTTTAGTGTGACATCATCCTGCTCAGTCAGGATTACCTGGAATTTCATCATCCTGCTTGGAGATAGCCAATGGCCCCTCTTTTGTTCTAAAACAGTGCTCACCATGTGTGGCACAGAGACATCTATGTGTCTACCCATGGTGAGTTTCCTGGCTTCTTGTGGCAGCATCACGCTGGCTGCAACTGCCCGCAGGCATGAAGGCCATCCAGCACTCCCCTTGTCAAGCTGTTTGGAAAAGCAGCCTACCAGCCTTTCCCAGCTTCCCAAACCTTGGCTCAGCACTCCCAGTGCTAGGTGTAGTCTTTCATGCACAAACAGCTGGAAATCTTTGGACAAGTCTGGCAATCCGAACGCCGGAGCAGTTGTCAATGCCTCCTTCAGTTTGAGGAAGGCCTCCTTCTGTGCTCTGCCCCAGGTAAACGGCTGCGTCTTCTGGGCCTCATCCAGGGCTTTTGCAATTAGTCCATAGTCCATGATCCACAGGCAGCACCACCCTGTCATCCCAAGGAAGACTCGCAGCTCATGCACGTTCTGGGGTTCTGGAATAGCACAAATAGCTTGAATACAATTAGTACCCAGCTTACATTGCCCTGGTGAGATTTCACATCCCAGGGAAATCACAGTCTGCCAGGCAATTTGTGCCTTTTCTTTAGACTCCTTATATCCTCCCATTCCCAGCAGATTTAAAATTTCAATTGGTACCTTTATGCAGGTTGTTTTCTCTTCTGTAGCTATCAGTATATCATCAACATACTGTAACAGCAGGTATTGTTTTCTCAGTACTTGCCCGTTCTCGGTCCAAATCTCCAGCTCCTTCCCCAGCTGGCTTCCAAATAGGGTTGGACTGTTCTTGTATCCTTGTGGAAGTCGTGTCCAAGTGAGCTGAGTTTTCCTTCTATTTTCTGGATTTTCCCATTCAAAGACAAACAGTTTCCTGCTTTCTTTCTCAAGGGGTATGCAGAAAAAGGAATCTTTTAAATCAAGTACAGTAAACCATTTCTATTTCTCTTTTATAGATGTTAACAATGTGCAAGGATTAGCTACCACTGGGTAAATATCTTTAGTTATTCCATATATTGCTCTCAAATCCTGCACTAGTCTATATTGGTCAACACAGAAATTTGGGCTCCAGTGTTAACTACAAAAGTAAAAAGTGGATGTATAGGACCCACTATTATGGAGAAACAGCTCAGACTATTCAGCCTAGTCTTCACAGAAGTATGGAGAACATCGTTTATTTCTATCTTCAGCACACTTTTATAGGGTTTTACAGGGTCCCCGGGCTAAGCAAGTTACTCTTGGTTAATTCACACAGGTTTACATTTTTTCTCTTATACACAAGGATGTTGTTTTGCTTCATTCTCTCTGCTTCAGGAAAGTTTCAAGGACATGAGCCTTTAATATCACAACTTATACCAAAGGCTGGTTTGTGCAGACAGACCTTTACTAAAATATCAGGCCCACCTTCTGTTCAAATATTCTCTACACCCTATTGCTGTAATCAATATGTCTCCAGTTTTGTTATCTCTAGTGAGCACTTGAAATAAAAGCAACCTCTGCCTCTCTGCTCACCCAGGAGAGGCAGAGTTCTCAGTTTCCCTGATTCTGAGGCTCTTTGGGCTCCACTCCCAGAAGCTGAGAAGGAGACGGCTTTGGCTCACAGCGCAGAGCCTGTGGAGCTGTGCTGGGTTATCCAATGGGGCATTCCATACAATGAACTTGGGACAGTGCCAATTAGAAACAACTTCACTCAACTTGGAAGTGAGAAGCCATCTATTACCTTGCTGGGGACCCCCTTCTTTATCTCCAGTGACCACCAATACTGGCAGTGAGAGATTTCTTTTCTCTTGTCTGGGTTTTCCTTAAGAGAACCAATGCATCTAACACCTTTGCTTTCTCTGATTTTTCTTCTGCCATTTTTACAGGTCCATCATTTCTACTGGAATGAATTAGCTCTTTTGGAGGGTAAATTTGATTCAGGAGAGGGGTTTCCCCCTCTTCTGTTTCCTTTAGTGAGTCAGCATTTTTGAATTTTCATCCTGGAGGGCTGCTCACAACAGATTGATCTTACTCTTTTCTTCATTGAATTGTTTTTGCAAAATTTCAACTAGGTTTTAGAAGGAGTCTATTCTAGTTCTTTCCTCACTTCTTTGCTTAAAGCCAGTTTTTAGAGCTGCTGTAAAACAATCTCCCAAAACTGAGCAGAGTATAGTTTGATTTTTGACCAGTTTAAATTTTCTTTCACCTTGTAAAGAACATACTCTATCAATCACATTTTCCAAATTAAACCAGTAACTAAGCGCCCACTTTTCCCCTCTTGGAGAAGGTCTGGCATTGTGTTTTGCTAACAGAGCATAAAATGCAGCTTTAACTTCTGCACTGCCCTTTTCAGTCATTTTTACAAAGGGAAAACCACTACAGGGAGGTATAAACTTCAATTATACACACACACACACACACACACACACTGCTTTTTGCTTCCCTGTGTGGGTAAAAAGACCAAATCTGCTTGGGAGGCACTCTTTCAGTTTAAAATTCTGATTGTCTCTTTGCTACACCAAGCACTCAAAATTCATACACACAACAACAACAAAAACATTCCCGCCCTTTTGCACTAAGAGATTTTTTGTGAAATTCTGCAGACAGAGCCCTCAAGTGAGTGTGGGGTGCTTTTCACCTCGGCGTGTGCAGTTTGTGGGAAATTCGAGTTGCCCCCCTTGCTTTCTAGACACCGCTCACTCTCTTGGGAGTGTCGGGCTGGGTGCGGCGGGAGCATAACATCTTTCCCCTAATACAGACTGCACAACAAACCTGCAGCCCCTTCTGTCTGTCACAAATCCTGTCCGTGACTCCAGTTTAAATGTCACGATTCGCTAACGCCAGTGGGAGTCGCGAGAAGTTTCTTTGATCTCAGAGGGCACAAAGGACACAAGGGATTTCAGTTGAAATCACAACAGCAATAATGTACATTTATTTTAGTGATAACAAGGATTATGTGATAGAGGAGAGGGAGTGAGAGAGAGAGAGAGGAGAAAGAAAACAAAGTAAAGAAAGAGAGAGGTTATAGCTACCAACAGATGAGACAGTGTCACAGGGGTCTTTTTCCGTGGGGAGATTTCACCAATATCAATTCAGCCTTATGTAATTCTTCCCCAAAGTGACCTTGTTTCGAATGTGCTAATAAGCACCCCAAAGGAGAAGTACCTGCTATGAGAGCATTGCTGCCCAAAACCCCTTTAAGCTTCTCCATGTCACAACTACAATACACCACAAATGCCGAACCTGCAACGCTTTCGCAGTCGTCTGACGGACGGCGCCCAGGCAATCCCAACAGGAATTCCTTTAGCCCAACCAAGCGCAGCTTTTGCTGCGTCTTATTGGCAGGCACCCAAACCAAAGTGAAAGCACCTTACCTCTTCTCCTGGGGACGCTGTGAGCAGCACAGACGGTCGCGGCCGATGGGCTCCCCGAGAATCCCTCGGTGCCGGCTGGAGCAGGATTGGGTCGCGAGCTCGCTCAGCAGCACTCACAAGGTCCCATCTGGGTCACCAAAATGTTAGAGTTCAGGAACACACATCATCACACAATGATTATATGCAGGTGCTTTATTGAAGAGCTCTGGGTGTCAGGGGTACACAGACCCAAATCTGACCCGATTTGTTTTTGAGTTGAACATGTTTTATACTCTATCGTTATACAAATTACATATTAATTATGAAACTTACACTGTTCTATTGTATGCATTGTTTTTACCCTAGCATGGATTTCTCGTGATCCCACCTCAGCCCCCTAACATTGTTCCTCATGTTCTTTAAACAATAATTATATCTAATCACATCTAACAATTCTATCATTTATCATATATTGATTACACAGGTGCAGTTTCACATGATCTTTAGCAAGCACAAGGCCTAACATTTCCCTGGGCCTACTTTTCCCAGGGCTTGCCAAGCCTAAATTCTTTCTGAGTTCCTGAATTTCCTAAGATTTTAAAGCATCTTACGATCACCTCCAGACACAAAGAGTCTTGCCTGAACAGTCAGAGAGCTACATCTATTTTTAACTGTAATTTTTATAAATTTTTCCAGAGCCTGCTGGCTGTGTTCAAGGTTTTCTCCCTATTTCCTCCCTAGTGCACATTCTCCAGAAACTCTGCTTTTACATCCTTTTGCATTGATTAAAGTTACCTGCAATGACCAGTCAATCCAAACCATGGGAAAACTTGAACTTAAATGTGTACCTAGGCAAAATATTTACCTCCCACATCTGAAGCCATGAGCTGCCAAGTACTGTCCCCACTGTCATACCCTGTCCCCTGGAGGTCTGATGATGCCATCATCAGTTTGAATATTTTGGTAGTTTCCACATTGGCATTAAAATCCTTGACTACAAAAATCACAAGTCAAGATTTCTAGGATTCTTCCATACCAAAGCTGTCATTCTCACCCTGGATTTTATAGTGTCTGAACAGTCAGACAAGGTTTTAGTTTCAGACACTAGAGACAAAGTCCCTGCTGTTCGGCGATCCCATTCCATCAGCATATAGTCCTGATGATTCCTTTAGGCAGGAGCAGCAAAGGCAAGAATGAGCCAAACAAGCTGTTCCTGTGTTCTCATGTCCTGCACAGCAGTAACTGGGAATTCAAGAATGGATTCAGGAGACAATGGGTGCACAGGGAGCCACCAAGACTTTGGGATGCTGAAATGGACCAGCCTGGTGCCTGTGCCCAGGCTGCACCGCGCTGAGCTCCAACTGGACAATCTAACAATGGTTGAATGGACACACCATGGGCCACTGGAGACTCCTACTCCTAGTTCTGTGACCTACACTATTCACCTGTCATTCACCAGATGATTTTTTCATCTTTGCTTGAAATCCAGGAGAGGAAAAGGTCAACATGGAAAAGTGTTCTCCCAATTCTAGTGACAGCTGTGCCTGCACACCACCTGTGCCCATGGCAGGGTGGTTGGAGACTGGATGATGTTGATGATACTTTGCAACACCAAGTGCTCAGGGATTCTGGGATTGCCCAAGTGGAGATCAAAACTGAGCCGTGTAAGTCCCTGCTTTTTTTCAGCACATGCTGCTTCTTCCTTTATTCCAAGCAAGTCCAGGATTTTGTTTCATGTGACTTCAAGGTGCCTGGACAGAAGAGAGGGAGGGCAGCTGCAGCATAGGGCTCCTGCCCCATCAGACTCTCCCCCTCTCTCTCTCTCTCTCTCTCTCTCTCTCTCTCTCACTCAGGATGGTGCCAATGCCGCTGCCTTGGGACACCTGAGTGTGGAAGGCGAGCTCGCCCTCAAGCACGGCCATCCAAGTCAGTCACAGGCACAGGCTGCAGCTGAAGCTGGCAAGCGTTGTTGTAAGGCTGCAAGTGAAGAGAAAGCCATTGTGGCCAACTCTGCTGAAGCCTTTTGCCAAAGCAAAGGCAATTGTGCCCACAGCCTCCCCCTGTTTGGCACCTGGCTGCTGCGGACGCCTCAGTGCGCAGGTGCCGACGTTGGGGCTGCTGCTGTTCCTGGGCACACTCTGCTGCTGTTTCTGTGGGCTCCAGAGCCGCTTGGGCAGCAGCCACTGGGCAGCCCTGCTGGAGGAGACATCGCCACCCTCTCCATGGTTGCAGCAGCTCTGTGGGCCCCGAGCTCTGTGTCAGGGGGGCCTCGGTCACAGCAGCGTGGCCTGGGCAGCCGCGAGGGCCCGGGCTGGCCACCAGCCCTGCCTCTGCCCACTGCCCCTTCCTGGAGGCACCCAGTGGCCGTGGCCTGGCAGCACCCCCTGCCCTCCATGTCCCCAGCCAGCCCAGCCTGGGCACCTCGGGCTGTCCCCACCCTCCCGCTGGGGTGGTGTCCCAGCCTCCAGGCCTTCTGCTGCAGGCCTGGGGGACATTTTGGGGAAGCACCAGAGCAGCCGGGTGTCTGGGACCAGGCGGCTGCCCGGGGGCTGCTTATGGCCTCTGACACACAATTCCTCAGGGCTTCCCACCACCCCGGCTCTTCCAGGGCCTTCTGTCCCCTTGGAACCTCCTGCCACCCACTCCCTCACACATCCCCCTCGTGCCTTCCCACTGCCTTGTCCCGTCTGGGCCTCCGCAGCCCCTCATCCCTTCACGGCCTCCCAGCACCCCGTGCCCTCAGGGGCACCCCCAGCCTGGCCCGGCAGCAGCGCCGCAGCCCCACAGGAGCTCCAGCAGCTCCTCAGCCATCACGGCAGCAACACACGGGCAGCAGGACACAGATGGCGCTTCCTGCCTGCCACAGGGCTTATGGCTTCAGCACAACCACCAAAGGCCAAGGGGCTTCTGGCCATTTCCCCTGCACCACTGCATGCCCCGGCAGGTTGCTGAACACAAGAACCCTTTTCCCTCTCTTCCCCTATGCCCCTCACACCCTGGGCAGCAAAAGAAAGGTCTTGGGACTCTTGTGGTTTATAACATATCCTATATTATTTACATACTAGATGGAAACGAAACGAAGAAAAAAACAATCTCTATGACACAAAAATAACAGATGGCCCATGTGGCCCCAGAAGATAGAGCCTCTCAGCCCTAACATATCCTATATTATTTACATACTAAAAAGAAAAAAACAGAAGAATACAATTCTTATGAAATAAAACATCCCGGCTAGCCCAGGTGGCCCCAGTAGCCAGAGCCTCCAAAATCAGTGCTGAGCACATCTCCAGCAGCGCAGCCAGCCCAGGCCTGACAGACGAGGCCGTGTCCTCCATGCCCTGAGGATTTGGTCTTGCATCCTCTGCAGGATGGAATATCGGGCACTCTGGATGGCCCGGAGGACATACAGCGTCTCAAGTGCCAGGTCTGACACGGCACCGCTTCTGTCCTCCGTCAGGCGTTCGAGGGCTGCAAGAGAGACGAACAGAGCCACGGTCACACCCCAGAGCTGTGGGGGCCCAGCGAGAGCCCCCTGCCAGGGCCATGCCAGCCGGCTCTTGCCTTGGCCAGGAGGGAGCAGGGACCAAGGGGGTCAGCCCGAAGCTGCTGGCCACAAATGCCCCACGTGGCCCTGAAATCTCACTGTGCTCTGCCCACGCCGCCCCTCATCGGCACAGGGAGCAGAGCCCTCCACAGCCAGGCCAGGGCTTGCAGCTCCCCCGACAGCCAACACTGTCAGCCCGCTGCCCAGGCTCACCTCTGCACAAGACCTGGAGCTCTGCCTGCTGCCCCCTCAGCTGCTCCCCGGCCATCCCTGAGAACACAGAGCCTGTCAGGGTCCCAGCAGCACAGCTCCCTGCCAGCGGCGCTGCCAGCCCTGTGGCCACACGGCCTCCTGCCCCGGCAGGGCTCAGCCCGGGCCCTTGCCGCACCCTGACCCAGCCCAAGGGCACGGCTGCCAGAGGCCGGCAGCAGCAGCCCCGAGGGCAGCCGGGGCTCCAGGGCGCCGGGCCCGGGTGCCGCTGCCGGGGCAGCAGCCGGGGCTGGGGCCGAGCTGCGGCGGGGCGGGGAGGGAGCCCGGGCTCGGGACTCACCGATGACCCTGATGGCCGCCGCTCGCAGGGTCTCCTGTGGGTCCTGCAGGTACTGCAGGGCCCGGCGCAGGTGCTCGGCCAAGGGGATCCTGTGGTCGGCCAGCTGGAGAGAGCGGCAGGAGGGAAGGGTTGGCGCGGGCTCTGCCCCTCGGCCGGGCGCTGCTGCCTGCGGCCAGCCCCGGCCTCCCGTGCCCGGCCAGCCCTGAGGCCCGGCCAGCAGCCGCTGGCGCCGGGCTCTGGAGGGGGCAGAGGGCCGGCTGCTGCCCGGGGAGCCGCGGTGCTGGCCCGGCCCCCAGCCCCGCTGGGCCGGGGCTCCATCGGCACCCGGCTCGGGGCCACAGGGGGCTGCAGAAGAAGCCGTGCGGCCCCCGGCTGCAGCAGGGGGCAGGGGCACAGCTGCCAGCCCCACACACTGAGCACCGGGGCCAGGGGGCTTCTGTAGCCTGAGGCTGGCACTTCCAGGCTGCCCTTACCACGAGCCTGGCAAACTTCCACAGTTTCTCCTTCCTCACAGCTTTTTCCAGGTCTGGCCTCTTCAGGAAGTCAGCCGCGCGAAGGAGCGTTGTCCGAGAGGCCTGGGGAACAGCAGAGAGCCGCAAATGGCCCCACAAGGCAGGGCACAGGAGTGTCCCAGTGCCAAGGGCTGGAGGAGGCTGCAGCCTGCAAGCCTGCGTCAGGGCAGGAGGCAGCTGAGCCCCCTGCCAAGGCGCAGCAGCAGCCCAGGAGTCCTCACCTCTGCCACATGCCGATTCTCATCTTGGCAGTGGAAAAAGAGTGGGAGCAGGCTCTGGTACACTCGTTCCTTCAGGGGCTTTCTTCCTTCTTCTTCTGCCGACGACATCATTCTTCGAAGGAGAGACATGGAGAGCAGCTGCACCTGGCTATGGGGCTGTATGAAAGGAAGGAAGGAAAAATGACCTCATCATTGGCTTCTTGTGGCCCACATTGGCGCAGGCCTGCAAATGCACAGGGCACAAAGTGTCCGGGCAGCAGGCAGTGGCCGTGGCTGGGGCACAGAGCCTTACATTGTCCAGGAGTTTCAGGAGCGGCTCAGCCAGCTGCAGGGCCCTGCGCCAGGATATTGGGGTGTCTTCTTTCAGGAAAATATAGCTCAGGAGAGCAATGCTCATCCTGGCCACGTCACTGTCCAAGTCCCACAGGAGGTGCACTAGTCTTCCTGTCAGGCTCTGAATTCTTTCGGCCTGTGCAGAACACAAGGGTGTGAAAGCCCGGGCAGCTGCCGCAGGGCCCAGAGGCCAAAGGGCTGTCCCAAAGCACTCGGGCAGCTGAAGCAGGAGGCAGGAGAGCTGGGAGGAGCTGCCTCAGCGCCCAAGGCAAAGGCCAGCCAAGGCCAAGTGACAGCATTGCCCAGCCTCATGCTGCCCACACAGCTTCAGCTGCTGCCCCCTTCTCACCATGGAGGGATGGTCCTTTAGGAGGAGGAGAGCCCTGAGAACCTGGTGATGCATCTCTGTGGAGTTGTACCACAGGTACTTATACAAGATCTCCATTAGGCTGTCACCACAGTCACTCAAGTCCAGGCAATCTAGGAGCTGAAAGGCACAGGGCAGTGAGAGGGGAGCTGGCCGGCAGGAGCCTGGAAGTGCGCAGGGCTGGGCCCAGGCAGTAGCACAGGGCGCAGGTGCCATCCCAGGCAGCTGTGGCTATGCCAGGGGACAGGGCTGGCAGGGAGCTGAGCGAGGTAGTGCTGGCCATCAGGCTCACCTCCACAAGGAATGCCATGGCAGAGACATCCCAGTGTGGCAACGGTTTGCTGAGCACCTCAAGCAGGTAGCTTAAGATGCTTTTGCACAAGTGGGCGGATGCACGGCGCATTACCCTGGAAGGCAGAAAATGGCAGAAAGAGTCTCAGCAAGGGTGCGAAAAACCTCTCCCAGGACTGATGGACACAGTTGTCCTATTGCCCCAGCACCCTGTGAGGGTATTTGGGCCCGTGAGATGTGGCTGCTCCTGGGCACCCTCCTCTCACAGCCTTTTCCAGTCTCCTTGGCCATCCCTCGGTGACGAGGCCCTCAGGCCCATGGCCACGGGGACTGTGGGGGGCATCCCGGGCAGGGGGCACAAATGTCAGAGGCAGTGGGGAGAAGGGGGGCTCACCTGGCCAGCAGACCCATGGCATAGTGGTGGGTGTCAGCACAGAGCAGCGTGTCCCAGCCACGCTTGCGTTCCATTGCCACCACCACATGCTCCAAGTGGAGACTGCAGAGCAGGGCCTTCAGGGTCTGCACTGCAAACCTGTGTGCACAGCAAAGCCCAGGTGACGCTGGGAGCGCTGGCTGTGAGGCTGGGGAAGTGGCAGGGACAGGAGGACTGGCATGGAGCACCTGTTGGGGCTGGTGGAGAGGCCGTGTTGCTCCTGGCATTCCTTCCAGAAGGTATGGACGTCCTCTGTCATATACAAAGTACTGAAGTACGTTTGGAAGAGGAGATGCACAAAGAGGCGGGGGAAATAGACTGTGAGGATCTGTGGGCAACAGGGCCCCTGGAGGATCTTCCACATCACCAGAGTTGCCTGCAGAGGACAAAGCAGCCCGAGACAGCGCTCAGTGCCGGGGCGTCCGTGTGGCAGGGCCTGAGCGTGGCAGGGAGAGGCCGGGGCAGACACAGGGGGAGCAGCGGGCCTGGTGGCCCTGAAGCTGCCCCTAGGCCAGGTTTGTGGCCAGTGCCTGAAGCAGGGAGATGCAGTGGGGGAAGGAGGCAACAGAGCTGCTGGAGAGGCGGCCGGCCTTGCGGTGAGCAAAGGCCAGCTCCAGAAACTCACAGTCAGGGAAAAGACAGCCGTCTTGTCCCCATCAGAGGTGCCCAGGTTTTTCTGCGGCCAGCTCCCCACCACATTGATGAGGAGCGGTGTCACTTCCTCTGAAATCCAGGGCGAGAGCAAGATGGTCGTCCACATGGCCATAGCAGCTCTGCGGGGTCAGACACAGCACCGTGGGCTGGGCAGCAGAAGGGAGCTGAGCTGGCCACCAGCTCTGCCTGTGCCCACTGGCCCTGAGCGGCAGCAGCAGCCAGGCAGCCCAGCCCTGTGGGGACAGGCCCCTGAGGGGCAGGCTGGCAGCATGGCAGTGGGCTCGGGGGCCGACTTTGTAGCAAAGGGAGCAGCCAGAGGGCCCTGGAAGTCTGTGTTGCTCACAGCCCTGGGCCGGGCTGTACAGGGTGATGGGCTGGGGAGCCCTGAGGCCTCGGGGCAGCTGGGCCCCATACCTGTCACACGTTGGAGCCACCCGCAGGAGAGTGATGGCCACATCATCGGGCTCTGCCTCGGCCACTTGCATCAGGGCCCAGTCCATCCTGTGCTCAGCAGCCTCATTGGCCATGAGCCACTGGTGGATGTACCTCACCACGCCAGGCACCTGGAGAAGGCACAGGGAGACTTGGAATGCTAGCAGAGGGAGTCAGCAATGTGCCCAGCTTCTTCCCCAGAGAAGTGTTTCTCTTCCACCATGCTGCCATGGCCTCAAAAGCTCCAAGTGAGCAGCAGGCGTGGCTTGGGAAAGCCAAGCAATTGCTGGAGGATCAAAGGCTGGCCACAGGCTGCTTACTTGCTCTGGATTGAAAAGAGCCGTCTCTACAAGCAGATCCAGCTGGGCAGCGCTGCTCTGTTCTACCAAGACCTCTGAGGATGCTTTGACCTCAGTGTCCATGGGACTGGTGTCTCTCTTGCCAATTCTCGTGATGAATTGGTAAAGAAACTGTAGGAGAAGGGCAGGAAGGCAGGGAAGTTGCATGGAGTGCTCCAAGTGCGGTGCTGGGCTGAGCAGTGCCAGCAGGCCCAGCGCAGGTTGGGATGGCTGCAGGTACCTGCGCTGCTCTGCGGAAGCGGCCACGGGCGGTGTCCTGCTCTTGTGTGCCGTCCATGGCTGCATCTGGCAAAGAGCAGCCAGAGCTGAGGGGCTGCGGGAGAGGCCGGAGAGCACAGCCCAGCCCTGCGTTCCCCAGGCAGGGACAGTCCCGGGATGCCCCAGGGGATGCAGCACGGCCACTGCTGCGGGGGCAGCCCCAGCCCCTTTTTTGTGCTGTCCATGGGTGTGTCTCCACAGGACAGTGTGGGATGGGATGAGATGGGATGCAATGGGATGGGATGGGGCTAAGATGGCTGCAGGCACCAGCCCTGTGGCCCAGCTCTGCCACTCACCCTCCTCCAGCGGCTGCAACTGCTGCACCTCTTCGGTCTCTGGTGCTGGGGCAGCTCCAGGGCCTTCTTCCTCGACCTCCTCCTCCTCCTCCTCCACCCAGGCCAGCTTGGGCACTCTTGGGGGTCGCTGCTCCCTGTCTTCTTTCGGACTCTCCCATCCTTTACATAGGAACAGCACCAGGGGATGGCATGGCATGCAATGGGATGGGGCCAAGCTGGCAACAGGCACTAGCCCTAAGGCCGAGCTCTGCAACTCACCCTCCTGTGGTGCCTGGAAGTCCTGCACCTCTTCAGACTCCTGTGCCAGGACAGCTCCAGAGCCTTCTTCTTCCTCCTCCTCAAGCCAGGCCAACTTGGGCACTCTTGGGGGTCGCTGCTCCATGGCAGTGACTGGATTTCTGGCTGCTTGCAGGAGAGATGTCTCGGAAAAGCTCAGAGTCAGCAAGTCCTGCAGTCGTGCCTGGAAGGCACCTGCAAGACTCAAGTCCTGGCAAGATTGCAAGACAGCGAGTCCTGCACTTGGGTCTTGAGGGCTCGTGCCAGAAGGACAGGAGGCTCCTCGACAGGGACTGTGGTCTGGTCTCAAGGGCAGAGACTGCAGGGATGGGCGACACGTCGGAAAAGCTCCGGGTCACCAAGTCCCACGGTCTGCCCTCAAGAGAACCTTAAGAAGGAAGCCTCGGGAAGGCCACAAGTCAGCAAGACCTGTGGTCTGGCCTCGAGGTCACCTGTAGTAATAGTGCTTCAGAAAAGCTCCAGGTCCGACACAAAGGAGTGCGCTGTGCGGGGGCTCCTCACAGCACCGCTCTGGCGCGTCCTGACCCGTCGCCTGCACCGAGCACTGTGGCGTGGCCCTGTCACCGCCAGCTCCTATGTCAGCACGTGTCACAAAGGGCCCTTTGACATCTGCTCCCGTTGCCACCATCCCACGGTGACCGTGCTGCAGCGTGTCACAAAGGGGCCTTGCACACCCTGCCCTCCGCCCTGGGGCCGCCCCCATCCCCCCACCAAGTGGCCCAGCTTGGAAGGAATCCCTTGCCCAAAGTGTCAAAGACAGCCTGACGGGATCTTTAGGAACAGCTTGTTAGAAATGAAATGGAGTCAAATTTATCAATAAGAATTTTATTGAAAACTTTGTAAAATTTACTCATGGAAATGTCTCAGTGTTGAGAGACAGGTGTCTGCTAGGGAGGGCAGGAGCCTCCCTTGGAATGAAAAATGTAGACCCCCTCCCTCCGAATTATGATAATCCTGAAATCAAGGGGCTCTCAGGCAGAGATCTGGGGATAGGAATGACAGTTCTTTACTAGTATTTATAACCAGGCAAACAAACAACAATAACTACAGCGTTAGCAAGAAAACAGAGCCAGGGACCCCGTGACAGCTTTCTGGGCTGAGACGGGAAAGGATGGAGGAGAGGCTTTGTTTCACAAACCCCCTCGGGTTGGCAGTCAGTGCTGGTGCTCCTGCAGGGCTCTGAGGAACACTCAGCTGGAACAGCAGGGATGAGCTGAGATCCCGGGCCAGTGGCTGAGGTGGATCAGCAGCTCCGTGGTGGTGGCTGGCACTGCCACACGTCCCGGCAGGACAGGGGGTGCGAGGCCACCAATGAAGAGGGAAGAAGGAGAAGAAGCAGCAGCTCCATCTGGGTGATGGCGAAATTCCCTTCTCCCCACCACAACAAGCTTAGGAAGACACCAAACTGTCCCCACCCTCCCCTTTTCCTGCCCCCTTCCCCCCCTGGGCCCAGCCAAACTCTTTGTCTTTCCTCAAGCACCCACCAAGTACCCGCAGTTAAGTTTTCCCTGCAAGTCATGAGTAAAAATTCCACAGGCAAGCCAGAACTAAATAGAAAATAAAGGACACCTAACCCCCAACACCTGTAAGTTGTATCTTGAGAGTCAGCCAGGATCTTTGTTTGCCAGAAACACCTCTGAAGTTTAATCAAGGCATTAGTCATCAAAATTATTTTGAAAATTTAAAGATCAAAGTAGCCAAAATACTGTTATAAATGCAAAGGCAATTTCGGGTTATATAAAAGAGAAAATTTATTATCAAACAATAATAAATTCGAACAAAGAGAAAAAAACCACAATAAAATAAGCAGCGCAGCGCTGGGTGGACAAGGTCTATACGCAAGGTATAGGTGCTCCCAAATCCACACCTGAGAGTCCTTTGGCCTGGGTTTTTATAGGAAGTTTGTGTCTCGAGGCCAAATTCCAAGCAGGCACCCTTTGCTAAGAGGTTCTTAATTGTTCGAAGAATAGATTTCCTGGCACCAGAGAATAGAGTCAATAGATGTTGGGCAGAGGCTCCTCATATGTAAAGAGGTCTAGGATGTCTTTTTGATATCATTTTGGTCCGGGCCATTAGGGTGGAGTGGTGGCACCCATCCTGGAGCCGATGGCTATCTCGGCTGGCTCCTCTTCCTTTGTCTAGTTTCTCCATTTCTCCAGCACAGGTGGTCAGGGTGGAGGTGCTCAGGCTCGGCGATATCTCGTCCGGGCCCGTTCTTTTGTTTGTTCGATGGCCCGTGTCTTGCCCATTCTTTCGGCGCTGATGTGCCTGCTTGCGATTGTTATCTGGGTGCTTGGCTGCAATCTGTTGCTTTGGAAGAGAAATCCTGCCTCGACCTGGAGGAGGATTTCTCATTCCATATTTTCATCATTTACAATTACATATACTTTATTTAAACCTTTTCTTTCGAATTTTTATTCATCCAATTCTTTATTACAATACTCAATGTAACTAATTGCTGGGTATGTTCTCAGCTCAGGTTGGGAGGAATGGGGTTCCCTCGGAGGGCTCACCCTGTGGGGTGGCCAAAACTCTGTCAATGGGCTCTGACTCGTAACGGATCCAGTGCAGGGACACTGACAGAAAACTGTGCTGTGGAACACAGGAATGCAATTATCAGTTTTACAGGATTGACTGAGATTTCCCTTCCGGAGAAACCAAGCCCTGTTCTAGCTGGAGGCCACAATGTGAAAGGATTTCTGTGCTTTACCATCACAAGCTTACTCATTCTTTTTCCTCACCCTCATTCACGTTAGGAACAATAATTCTGTTGTCCATGGAGCTGGCACCTTTTGAATTCCAGAATAATGTCCCCAAGGTCCTTTGCTGTTCAGCTTTACCGCGCTGTCTGTGGCTAACAAGGCTTGCTGGGGTCCTTTTCCCTTCGGCTGGAGAGGTGCCGGGTCCCAGTCCCTGAGGGACAGCCAGGCTCCTGGCTGGAATTGGTGTGGAAGTCCCTCAGGGTCACATCAGCCTTCACATGGAGCCCCGTGGATCTGAGCATTTTCCAAAGAGGCCATTGGGGCAAACAGGGAGATTTGGTCTGGCAGGGTCTGTAAAACAATATCCCATCCCATCGACTTGTTCTGGCAGAGAACACTTGGCTGCAGGGACATATTCCCATTGTTCCTGCCCAGGTCTCAGGATTCAAACAGTGTTGTCTTTGCCCAGAGCTGTTCCTTCAGCTGGCTTGGGAGGGCCATTTGGCCTCTGGACCCACACTCTGGCTCCTTTATTAGGACTGCTGGGTCCAAACTCTTTTTATCCACAAATGGAGGCAATTTGAAGTGGATATTCTTTCTTCACAATTATTTTTTCAATTGCGATACCAATATTTCTTCTACCTTGTCATGGGGTTGAACAATCAAATCTTGTTCACTATTGTTTAACAGACTTACTTCAATTTCTCCTTGATAATCTGCATCAATTCCTCCTCCCGTGACATGAACCCTTTGCAAGGCCAAGCTCCAGTGAGCAGTTATCAAACCAAAGTGTCCTGGAGGAATCTTAATTCTTATTCCTGTATTGTAAACTGTCATTTGCTTCTGATTTCTCCTAATGAATTCCAGTGCATGAAGGTCCAGCCCTGCAGCCTCTGGGGTGGCCCTGGCAGGGGCCATCACAGCCAGAACAATTTCCCAGGCAGTCCAAGTCTCACTGTCCATGGCTGTGTTTGCAAATTGGGTGCAGCCGTGCACACCCAGGGGTTTCCATTTCCCAGTGGGCCCATTGTTAAGGGCATGGAGCCCATCTGGGAGATGGGTTCTCCACCGGGACAGGTTCCCATCTCCTCATTTTATCAACTGCTCTTTTAACAATTGTTCAACCAATCCTGCAGCTTGTAGATAGTGTGGTACGTGAAAAACCCAGCAGTCTTAATGACTGTGTTTTTCCCAGGAACAGACAAAGCATTCCACATCACAGCATTGCCAAACCCTATAAAAATTGCCAGTTTTATCCCTTCCTCCTTTATTCCTTGTATACAGTTCACAAATTTTACCATTGACATTCGGGTCTTTGCTAGTCCTTTTTTGTAGGGTATTTTAGTGTTAGAGTGAGCAGCCAAAGGTAATGTCATGGGGTAGCTTTACCTTTAAGACAGCTTAGAGGGAGAGAAAGTTGAAGCTGCTGGTGGCTGATGGGAGTTTTTCCTCCCGATCAATTATCAGTCATTTCCAAGAATTGACAGCAGATCTGACTATTAAAAAGTGAATTCCACTTGTAAACACCCCCTTAAGAAGTACAGACAGAATTCTCTTGCTCTCTTTGTTTTCCGGCTTCTGAGGAGGTAACAAGGCTCTGTCTCGGCCTCCTCCCCCCTCTCCAGGCCGACAAGGCCGCGGGGTGGAGGAGGGGAGGGGGAAGAGAAGCAGCGCTCGTCAGCCGAGCTTGGTTTTCAGTTTTTGTTGGTAGACTGAAACTTAACACCATGAACTCTTGCAGTTTTCTTAAAGCTTTTAATTTTTTTGCTACCTGGATAAACATACAGATTACTCCTTTTGTCAGAAAGACAGAGAGAGAGACAATCAACATAGAGGAGACATCATAGAACCACCAAAAACAGTGAAGAAAAGAGTTAAGTTTAAATAAGAAAGAGAGAATAAGATGATGCTTTACAGCTGAAATATCTTTCTGTTAAAGCTATGGAGATAGACAATAATAGTATAAAAAGACTCCTTTAATTCATGATAAGAGTATTAGGAGGAATGAGATATTCAAAGTGTAACTTTTGAGCAGAAGAGAGAGAGAGTGCTTGTGATACTGTGAGTTGCTGGAATTGAGTTGAGTGAAGATTTTGAAGCTTTGAGAGGCAAAGAGAAAACTGTTTTCCAGGAAGGCTCACAGAGACAAATAAAGAAGACTTCTGCCTTTGAATAACTTATCCTTAAAAATAAGATTCCTAAACTCTGTGACCCATACACACCTCGGAGATGTGAAATGGGAGGAGAAGATTTAATGACAGATTTCCGGGCAGCTGGCATTAGAGAAATAGAAAACTATGATGAAAAATAGTTTTCTCGTGAGAAACTCCGTAAGCTAACAGAAAGAGACTTCTGGTTCTCTACAAAGACTGATGAAAGACTGTAGCAAGAATTAAGACTGTTTTTCACCACTAGAGTCCTAAAGTTATTTGTCTCTATGTTGTCATGTGTACAGAGAAATAGTGAAGATGTGGAAGATAAGGAGGTTTTCTGAAAGTTTATTCTGGTATTCTTATTCTTGTAGTTTGTTAATAAACTGTCTTTATTCCCTTTAAGTCTTAAGCCTGTTTTGCTCTTGTTCTAATCCATATCTCACAACAAGAAATAAGTAGTTTTTAGTTACTGGTTTAAAACCACGACAAATTGGAATTGTCAGCATTATTTCACATTATCGATTTTTAGTTATATATATAAATATATATTATTATGTTGTTATTATTATTGTTATTGCTATTGTTATTATTATTTTACTTGGACAAACAAACCTGAGCTAAAGACTAAGTGACTTCTTCTGTCACTCCACGTGGGAGCATTCCGAAAACAATTGTTCCTTCTGTTGGTGCTGTTAACAAAATCCCTCCTTGTCTTCCCAAACCCATAAGTTCTTTTCCTTTTCCATATGCAATGTTTGGATGCATTTTAAGACATCCAGCGGTTCAGCCTCTTTTAACCGACTGCCCCACTGCTCGCACGGTGCTCCGACCTCAGCCCCACTCCAGAGCCAGCGAACTCTGGGGAGAGCTTCCCTTCTGGGAATTACAGATGGGACTGATTCCTTACATTTACATTTTAAAAGTGACATTTTGTTGTGATCTGGCTAGACTTTGCCAGTTTTGTTTCAGCAGCGGGCAGAGTCAGCACCAAAGGCACAAACTCCACCTGAAGGAATCAGTGTCACTTACTGCAGCTCCAAGCAGCAAAGGATGACAAAAGGAGCAGCTCAGCAATGAATCCAATCATCAGTGCCAAAGATTGCCTGCAGGGATTAACAAAGATCCAGCACCAGTTCCCCTCAGACTTTGCCATCCCCAGATCCACCCATCAGCTGGGGAAGCTGTCACAGCCAAGGGCTGGAGAGCCACTCCAGACACTGGGAATTGCTGCAGGTGCCTCCAGCCACAGGTGAGGCTCCAACCCCGCTGTGAGAGAGGGCCCAGCTTTGATAGTGCTGAATAAACAAACTGACAGCACTTCTGGTGTGGGAATATCTGATTTCATCCTCCTGTTGCGTCCCTACCAAAGCCTGGCCAGGCCTCAAGGAGGAACCAAGGGAGTCAACCCTGACCATACACCCCAAACAAGGCCAGATGTTGGATTTCATGGCCTTGTCTGGCTTTTAAACACAGAAAGGTCAATCCATGTTTCATTGATGAGTGGATACATCTATCACAGTGTTCATGACCATGCATATTTCAGTAATGAGCAGATGGACAGATAACCTTTGGCTGGAAGGTTCTCCAGAGATCACCTTTGGCTCAGGGCCTGTTGTTCAGGCCTCACTCAGGGCCTGTTGTGCAGACCTTGGCACTTCAGAAACGAGGGTTAGTGGGGGGCTTGACACTGCTGGGTGACTGGCTGGACTGGATGAGCTCAGAGGTCTTTTCCAGCAGAATGCATTCTATAATACCAGGATTCTATCTGCTGCATTCAGCTAGGTCCATTACTTAGCAGCATTACTTTAGTCCAAAAGCCCCCTCTTGCTCAGCTCTTGTGGCCTGAGACTTCAGCTCCTTCAGCTCCCGGTGCTGAGCTGCTCAAGCTGAAGGAGACCACTGGGAGAGAAGAATAAGTTCATTCAATTCCTTCTGGGACACGGAGAGGGGAAATGTGAAAACAGGAGCATTGTTTGGTGTGGCCTCCTCTCTGCCCTTCACACCTTGCAGTGCTTTGACCCAGCCAAGAGCTTTCTCCAGGATTCAATGAAGCAGCTGTTCCTGCTCCCAGCTCTGGCTCTTCCCAGTCTCTGACCTTGACTGGTTTTGTCCCTCTTGCTGTGCCCTCTGTTCCCCCAGGGGGCTGCCCCAGACTGAGGGATCAGATGCAGGCACTGCTGCTGCTCCCTCGGGACCAGGCCCAGTTTGGTTGTTGCTGTCGGTGCCAGCAGAAGCCGTGGCTGGAGCAGCGGGTGCTGACAGTGCCCCAAGGCCCGGGGCTGGAGGGGTCCCTGGGCTGGGGCTGGGAGGGAGCTGCCCCTTGTTCTCCCTCTGCCTCCCACAGAGCTGGGCCGGGCACAAGTGGGGCAGCAGAGCCAACAGGGAGCCTGCGAGTCTCTTGCAGCCGTGCCTGCTCAGAGTTTGGCCTTGGAGCTTCAGGTGGGCAAAGGCAGCTGCTCTGCTCCCTCTGCGTGTGCCCGTGTTCAGCACTGCTGCTCCGTCAGTCTGTGCCCAGCAACGGGGAAAAGCCTCAGCCCTGCAGGGCCAGGAGCTGCCGGGCTCTGCCTGAGCAGCTCAGCCAGCGGGAAGGGAGCTGCTCCACACGGGAACCAGGAGCAAAGGACATGCCTTTTCTAGGACATGTTTTCTGTAAAAAAAAACAACAAAAACAACAAAAGCAAGCAAAAAAACCCCGAAAAAAATATGAAAGATAAAAATTACCCCCAAATGTGTAGTGAAAAATCTTCTATAACACTGGAGTAAGAAAGAGGTAACTGATCTTTTGAAAAAGAGAACTCAGCTTTGATTTTAGTTCCTTAGTTTGTTCACGTGCTAGTGAAAAGGATCCATTAGCTGCCTTCCTTGAGAGATTTTATCGATGTTTTCCAATATTAAGATATTTTACACTGCAGTTAAAGGAATAGAAAATTGAAATACATGTTCTTCATGACTGTGTCTTGAGTGTAAAAATTTGCAGTTTGGAACTTGGACCTAAATGATGAGTTCGGCGGGAGAAATGCAGCACTCAATATGAATGATCAGCAAGTCTCATTTATTGGTAACTCTAAAACCACTTATATAGCATCAATAATTAGTCTCATACAAAGTGTAAAAACAAGCTCATTATTGGATATTTTTATTTAAGGTCAACTCCACCTAATTCCACATTCCTGTGATTGTTCTTCTATGCTGAATTCACATTCTTCTGATCACAGCGTCCTGTTCTCTGTTAACAGTTATCACTAAGACCTTCCTGACCTTGCAACATCTCACACCAACTGTACTCTATTGTCTCATTCTTTCCCAGCTAACTGCTGCATGGGAACATGACCTTTGCTCTCTAGCCATTCCTCTACAATTCCCCTGTTTTCTTTTTGTACTAACAAAACTGTAGAAGTAGCCCTTTTCATCATGTTTTGCAAGCATTGCAGTATGCAAGGAATAAACAGTAACACAATCACAATGATCAATATAACAACAATTGCCATTTGTGCCAAATATTTTAACCATCCTGTGAGACCTAGGGATTGAAACCATTCCTCTAATGGATTTGTTTCCATGGTTAATATTTTCATATTGTTCTGTAGTTGTCGGAGATGAGCATGAATAGACACTGAATGGTCAGAAATATTCATGCAACACATTCCATCAAAGTCCTCACAGCCATGGCCCTGTGCTAATAGTAAAAAATCAATAGCAGCTCTATTCTGCAATACAGCATGCCTAACACTCTTCATATCCAAAAGCAAATCAGAGAAAACCTTTGATGTAATATTAAACTGTTTTCCTGTCCAACATGCCAGTCGTCGTAACTGTGTTAAGGCTTGAGCACTAGATACTCCAGGTGTAAAAAGAGATGACACAATCACTGTAGGACGTTCCCAAAGTTCAACCTGATCCTTGCATTCTGGCCCCAATTGGAACACACTTCTCTTTGTTCATAACCTGATTCTATTGGCTCCTCATAGTTGCTGTATAGTGGGTGCAAACAATGTCAATTTCCCAAAATAACAAGGCCCTCCATAAATGTTTGCTGGCAGTCCTTGCCATGCACGATCTCCACAGATTAGAAAAATACCAGGTGGTAATTGCAGAGGTGAACTGCTAGAATTTACCTTGTGAGACCAATTGCCACAGTATGCATCATTATTCTGCAAATACAGCAAATTTTGTGGAGAAATATTTGTACCATTTGGCCCATGAGACTTTTTTGCATGATTGTTCCTAGCCCAATTGACAAAAGTTAAACAATAATTCCTAGGGGCTGAGCCCAACAGTCTTAACTCTCGTGGCTCTGACCCGGTAACATTTAAACCTGTAGCAATGTACCAAATTTGAGCACCAATGGGATTTGCTGGGATTAAACCTGTGTCACAAATATTGATCGTGAATTTACCTGATGGGATTTCACATAATGTTTTGTTTGCTTCCTTGGGCATTTTCCAATTCTTTGTCCATTTTTTAAACATTGTGGCATTGAGTGAATCATCTAAAGGTGCGCCCCCTAAACAAGTTCGAAAAGGATCTGAAGGGGTGGCCATTGAAAGGCAATAATTATCCTGTCTAGTTTGATTAGCCCACGTTATCCACGTATTTTGTCTCTCTTCCATGTCAATCAAAAACCCTTCATTTCCCTTTATCATGGTAAACCACCATAACAACCTGATCAGAGGTAGTCCTTTAAGAACCTTAAAAAGATTGTGGCATTTCAGCCAGCATCTTGGCTGGATCCCATGGAAGATCTTGCTTCCCTTTTCTTTTACCCCTCTGCCTTGCGGGTCGATTCGGTTGCTTCGAACCACGGGCTGTTCCATCTTCTCAGCAGCAGGGATAACTTTCAGGGAAAGACCCTTTCTCTCGAGACTGCCGTTTTAAGAATTGCTCCCAATTTTTATTTTTTACCCCTGGAATATCACACCTGACCTGTGTAAGTGTTTTATGACAGTGTATTGTGGTTATTTCAATAATATACGGCAAAGGGGTATTCGGATGATAACAATAATTTTCTGGATTTATCACAAAAGCAAATATCTCTCACCATCTATCAGATCCTTTTCAAATTGTCCTGTTTGCACATCTTCCTGTAATGCAACCTCAGTGAAATTTCTTTCAAAGTTGTAACACTCTGTACAAATCCCTCTTGGGGATCGACCCCACTTAGAATGTGCCCACCACTTTTCTTTACACACTTTACAAATGTAACATACAAAAGGATAACATTCACACTCTGGTACTGTATACAAGATTTGCATGTGAGAGTCCATCAGATCCCGTCTCTATGTTGATGGTAGAGAGCGAGAAGTATCTGCAGAATTTTCTGGATCAGCTGAAGGTAAATCCCTGGGATCAGCAGGTTTAGTCCATCGGCTCGGCACCCAGACAGGCCCTGTGGGGGTAGACACACAAAGATAACCACGTCCCAATACAGTACCTTGCTGGGACCTCCCCACAGTCCTGTTTTTGGATCTTTATAAACCAATCGGTCTGCCCTAGCATTTCTTTCTCCTAAACCCACATCCCATTTGTGACTACGAATATGGATAATAGCAAAGGCAGCAGTCCTCAACTTTACTGCTCTTTGAAGCTGCAAAAACAGTTCATATAAACGAGGATTTTTTACTTCCTTTATGTCTGCTTTTTCAATACGTTCACTCACTCCTGCAACATATAAAGAATCAGTTACCACATTAACAGGACCCTTAAACTGCACCAAAACCCAAACAACAGCGACTAATTCCAGAGTTTGTAATGTGTCCTCCTTTTGAGCTGGAATAATATGATGATTCCATTGTCCTTCCGAATCTTGCCATGTAGCAGCAGCTGTGCGAGATTTCTTTCCAGCATCAGTGAACACCGTTGATGCCCCTGGTAACGGCACAAATGATCGTTTGGGCTTTTCAATCCAATTCTGCTGGCCTATCCATCGTAGTGGTATTCGAGGCACCTCCTCAGTGCTGACCACACTGCTGTTGTCAAGCAATGCTTCTTGCAGTGTGGAGCTGTGAATTAAATACCAGTCTAAAGTGTCCTTTTTTATTGGTATCTGAATTACAGCTGGATCTGCACCCATAATTTGTCACAATCGCTTCTACCTTTGTTTTATTAAATCTGTTAAAATTTCAATTTTTTGAATTAAGGTATGTCTCTGCTGTAGTGGTGGTAACAACCACTCTAATACCCATATCTTCCCTGTTTTCTTTTGTTGCTGTATTAAAGCACCGATGAGATGTTGAGGTCCAAACCATACAGTAAGGTTGATGTCCAAGTCTGGATCTCGCCTACGAACAACACCTGTCTGGATACAGTCCATTATTTTATTGAGAGCTTCTTGTTGTTCACTGGTGACCTGTATAGGTGCTGTAGGATCAGTACCTTTTAACAAAGGTCATAAGGATTGTGAAAGTTCATTAGGAATACCCACAACAGGTTTAAGGCATTGCAAATCCCCCAGCAATCGCTGAGCATCATGAACAGTATGAAGTGACATGTTCAATGACAGTTTCTGAGGGGCAAAATACTGCTCAGTTAAAGTCTCCCCGAGATATTTCCATGGGGATGACTGCTCTATTTTCTCAGGTGCAACAGTCAGTCCATTCTGAAGTAGTTGTGTTTGAATGTCCTTAACTTGTTTATCTGCAAAAGGTTGTGACTGAGCAAAAAGAATATCATCCATATAGTGATAAATAATGGTTGTAGGCCATCGAACACGTAGTGGCTGCAAAGCATTATCAACATAAAGCTGGCACAAGGTAGGAGAATTACGCATACCCTGTGGTAAAACTGTCCATTCAAATCTCTTGTCTGGTTCTGCTCGATTTAATGAGGGCAAGGTAAAAGCAAATCTGCAAGTATCCTGTTCATGCAGTGAGATAGTCAAAAACAGTCCTCTAAATCAATTATTAACAAGGGCCAATCTCTTGGCAACATTGCAGGATTGGGCAAAGCAGATTGCAGTGCCCCCATTGGCTCCATTTGTTCATTTACTGCACGTAAGTCGTGCAGAAATCGATATTTTCCAGATTTCTTTTTAATTACAAAAATAGAGGCATTCCAAGGACTTGTTGACAACTTTAAATGTCCTTGTTGATATTGTTCCAGCACTAATTGATGAGCTTGCTGCAGACTTTCCCTTTTTAAAGGCCACTGTTCAACCCATACTGGTTCCTGAATTATCCATTTAAATGGGAGTGGGAAAGTCCAAACAATGGCCTCTACTCTAAATGGTGCTCATTGGTCAAAGTAACACCAAGTTGTGACAAAATATCTCGCCCTATTAGACACTGAACCTTGTCTGGTAATGGAACAATTGACAAAACAGAATTGATGACCTTCCCATCTAATTGAATCTGGAATTGTGGATACCTTTTTGCTAAAGTTAAGCCTCCCACCCCTGTAACAGTAACCATACTGGATAACAAAGGCCATTCCTGGGGCCAATACTGTGGAGCAACAATACTTGAGTCTGCCCCAGTATCCAATAGTCCTTTTAATTGGTGGGATTCTCCGTTATAATTGGGAACAACTTTTCGTTTGGGTCGAGTGTTTAAGCCCAGGGTAAGCAATGTAAGTCCTCCTGTAGAACCAAATCCACCTGTACCCTGTAATTGATTTTTCAGTGGTGTCAATTGATGGGTATATTGTGGTAGTGGCACCAGTGGTGCAATTCGCTGTCCCTTATCAATTCTGGCTGGTGGTGCCAGTGTATATGCCATGATATATATTTCACCAGAATAGTCCACATCAATTACTCCAGGTAAAATAAACAGTCCCATTAGACTAGCAGATGAATGTCCCAACACTATTGCACCCATAGCTTTTCCATTTATTATCACTGGTCCCATAATTCCCATGGGAATCTTGTAGGGCTGAGATGTCAATAAATCCACAGTCACTGAGGCTGCCAGGTGTCGTGGTTTTAAACCAGTAAGTAAAAAATTACTTATTTCTTGTTGTGAGATATGGATTAGAACAAGAGCAAAACAGGCTTAAAACAAGGAATAAAGACAGTTTATTAACAAACTACAAGAATAAGAACACCAGAATAAACTTTCAGAAAACCCCCTTATCTTCCACATCTTAACTATTCTTCTGTACACATGACAACATAGAGACAAATAACTTCAGGACTTTGGTGGTTAAAAACAGTCTTAATTCTTGCTACAGTCTTTTCATCAGTCTTTGTAGAGAAACAGAAGTCTCTTTCTGTTAACTTACGGAGTTTCTCACAAGAAAACTATTTTTTGTCATAGTTTTCTATTTCTCTAATGCCTGCTGCCCAGAAATCTGTCATTAGATCTTCTCCTCCCATTTCACATCTCTCCGAGGTGTGTATGGGTCACAGAGTTTAGGAATTTTATTTTTAAGGATAAGTCATTCAAAGGCAGAAGTCTTCTTCATCTGTCTCTGTGAGCCTTCCTGGAAAACAGTTTACTTTTTGCCCCTCAAAGCTTCAAAATCTTCACTCAACTCAACTCCAGCAACTCACAGTATCACAAGTACTCTCTCTCTCTTCTGCTCAAAAGTTACACTTTGAATATCTCATTCCTCCTAATACTCTTATCATGAATTAAAGGAGTCTTTTTATATTATTATTGTCCATCTCCATAGCTTTAACAGAAAGATATTTCAGCTGTAAAGCATCTCCTTATTCTCTCCTTCTTATTTAAACTTAACTCTTTTCTTCACTGTTTTTGGTGGTTCTATGATGTCTTCTCTATGTTGATTGTCTCTCTCTCTCTGTCTTTCTGAGAAAAGGAGTAATCTGTATGTTTATCCAAGTAATAAAGAAATTAAAAGCTTTAGGAAAACTGCAAGAGTTCATGGTGTTAAGTTTCAGTCTAGCAGCTAAAACTGAAAACCAAGCTCGGCTGACCAGCGCTGCTTCTCTTCCCCCTCCCCCCCGCCAGTCCACCGCGGCCTGGTCGGCCTGGAGAGGGGGGGAGGAGGCCGAGACAGAGCCTTGTTACCTCCTCAGAAGCCGGAAAACAAAGAGAGCAAGAGAATTCTGTCTGTACTTCTTAAGGGGGTGTTTACAAGTTGAATTCACTTTTTAATAGTCAGATCAGCTGTCAATTCTTGGAAATGACTCATAATTGGTCGGGAGGAAAAACTCCCATCAGCCACTAGCAGCTTCAACTTCCTCTCCCTCCAAGCTGTCTTAAAAGTAAAGCTACCCCATGACATGTAGTGGTTGTCCCTTTGTAAAAATGACTGAAAAGGGCAGTGCAGAAGTTAAAGCTGCATTTTATGCTCTGTTAGCAAAACACAATGCCAGACCTTCTCCGGGAGGGGAAAAGTGGGCGCTTAGTTACTGGTTTAATTTGGAAAATGTGATTGATAGAGTGTGTTCTTTACAAGATGAAAGAAAATTTAAACTGGTCAAAAATCAAACTATACTCTGCTCAGTTTTGGGAGCTTGTTTTACAGCAGCTCCAAAAACTGGCTTTAAGCAAAGAAGTAAGGAAAGAACTAGAATAGACTCCCTCCAAAACCTAGTTGAAATTTTGCAAAAACAATTCAATGAAGAAAAGAGTAAGATCAATCTGTTGCGAGCAGCCCTCCAGGATGAAAATTCAAAAATGCTGACTCGCTAAAAGAAACAGAAGAGGGGGAAACCCCCTCTCCTGAATCAAATTTACCCTCCAAAAGAGCTAATTCATTCCAGTAGAAATGATGGACCTGTAAAAATGGCAGAAGAATAATCAGAGAAAGCAAAGGTGTTAGATGCATTGGTTCTCTTAAGGAAAACCCAGACAAGAGAAAAGAAATCTCTCACTGCCAGTATTGGTGGTCACTGGAGATAAAGAAGGGGGTCCCCAGCAAGGTAATAGATGGCTTCTCACTTCAAAGTTGAGTGAAGTTGTTTCTAATTGGCACTGTCCCAAGTTCATTGTATGGAATGCCCCATTGGATAACCCAGCACAGCTCCACAGGCTCTGGGCTGTGAGCCAAAGCCGTCTCCTTCTCAGCTTCTGGGAGTGGAGCCCAAAGAGCCTCAGAATCAGGGAAACTGGGAACTCTGCCTCTCCTGGGTGAGCAGAGAGGCAGAGGTTGCTTTTATTTCAAATGCTCACTAGAGATAACAAAACTGGAGACATACTGATTACAGCAATAGTGTGTAGAGAATATTTGAACAGAAGGTGGGCATGATATTTTAGTAAAGGCCTGTCTGCACAAACCAGCCTTTGGTATAAGTTGTGATATTAAAGGCTCATGTCCTTGAAACTTTCCTGAAGCAGAGAGAATGAAGCAAAACAACATCCTTGCGTATAAGAGAAAAAATGTAAACCTGTGTGGATTAACCAAGAGTAACTTGCTTAGCCCGGGAACCCTGTAAAACCCTATAAAAGTGTGCTGAAGATAGAAATAAACGGTGTTCTCCATACTTCTGTGAAGACTAGGCTGAATAGTCTGAGCGGTTTCTCAATAACAGTGGGTCCTATACATCCACTTTTTACTTTTGTAGTTAACACTGGAGCCCAAATTTCTGTGTTGACCAATAAAGACTAGTGCAGGATTTGAGAGTAATAAATGGAATAACTAAAGATATTTACCCAGTGGGAGCTAATCCTTGCACATTGTTAACATCTATAAAAGAGAAATAGAAATGGTTTACTGTACTTGATTTAAAAGATGCCTTTTTCTGCATACCCCTTGACAAAAAAAGTAGGTAACTGTTTGTCTTTGAGTGGGAAAATCCAGAAAATAAAAGGAAAACTCAGCTCACTTGGACACGACTCCCACAAGGACACAAGAACTGTCCAACCCTATTTGGAAGCCATCTGGGGAAGGAGCTGGAGATTTGGACCGAGAACGGGCAAGTAGTGAGAAAACAATACCTGCTGTTACAGTATGTTGATGGTGTACTGATAGCTACAGAAGAGAAAACAACCTGCATAAAGGTACCAATTGAAATTTGAAATCAGCTGGGAATGGGAGGATATAAGGAGTCTAAAGAAAAGGCACAAATTGCCTGGCAGAGTGTGATTTCCCTGGGATGTGAAATCTCACCAGGGCAATGTAAGCTGGGTACTAATTGTATTCAAGCTATTTGTGCTATTCCAGAACCCCAGAACGTGCATGAGCTGCGAGTCTTCCTTGGGATGACAGGGTGGTGCTGCCTGTGGATCATGGACTATGGACAAATTGCAAAAGCCCTGGATGAGGCCCAGAAGACGCAGCCGTTTACCTGGGGCAGAGCACAGAAGGAGGCCTTCCTCAAACTGAAGGAGGCATTGACAACTGCTCCGGCGTTCGGATTGCCAGATTTGTCCAAAGATTTCCAGCTGTTTGTGCATGAAAGACTACACCTAGCACTGGGAGTGCTGAGCCAAGGTTTGGGAAGCTGGGAAAGGCCGGTAGGCTGCTTTTCCAAACAGCTTGACAAGGGGAGTGCTGGATGGCCTTCATGCCTGCGGGCAGTTGCAGCCAGCGTGATGCTGCCACAAGAAGCCAGGAAACTCACCATGGGTAGACACATAGATGTCTCTGTGCCACACATGGTGAGCACTGTTTTAGAACAAAAGAGGGGCCATTGGCTATCTCCAAGCAGGATGATGAAATTCCAGGTAATCCTGACTGAGCAGGATGATGTCACACTAAAGACAACTGACCTCTTGAATGCAGCTCTGTTCCTGGGTACCACAACTGAAGAAGGCCCGTTAGAGCATGACTGTGTAGAAGTAATAGAGGACACCTATTTGGCAAGAGAAGACCTGAAAGACATCCCACTGGAGCAAGCAGAGTGAGAGCTATTCACAGATGGAAGCAGCTTGGTGGAGAACGGGACCAGATACGCTGGATATGCGGTAACAACAGTCAGTGCAATGGTGGAGGCAAAAGCATTATCAGCAAATGCATCTGCCCAGAGGGCAGAACTGGTTGCCTTAAGCAGAGCACTAGAATTGAGTAAAGGGAAAAGGGGAAACATCTGGACTGGCTCAGAGTATGCTTTGGAGTAGTGCATGTCCACAGAGTGCTGTGGAAAGAAAGAAGACTGCTGTCTGCTCAAGGCACACACATTAAACATCAAGATGCAGTCCTGCAATTGATAAAAGCAATACAAAACCTGAACAAGTAGCAATTATGCACTGCAAAGGACACCAATCAGGAAACTCCAAAATTTGTGAAGGGAATTGAAAGGCAGACTGGACAGCTCGACAGATTGCTTGAGAAGTGCAAAGAACAATGGCATTGATATCTTTAAAAGTTAATGTATCTCAATTTAATTTGCCTCCAAAACAAATATATTCAATAGGAGATGAGAAATTGGGGCATTTGCTAAATGTTTTGAGTTTTGAGGCAATTTAGGGAATTTTGTGGGATTTTCATGGAATTTTGTGAGAAATTGAGGAGATTTAGGGAATTTCGTGTGATTTTTCTGGAATTTTGTGGACCTTTGTGTAGATTTTGTTGGATGTTTCTGGAATTTGTTAAGGTTTTGAGGAGATTTAGGGAATTTTGTGGGATTTTTCATGAATTTTTTTTATATTTGAGGATATTTTGTAGGATGTTGCTGGAATTTGGTAGGGTTTTGAAAAAAGTTAGGGATTTTTGTGAGATTTTCTGGGATTTTGAGGTAACTTGATGAATTTTGAGGGATTTTTCTTAGATTTTCTGTGAATTGATGGAGATTTTGTGGGCTGTTTCAGGAATTTGGTTGGGTTTTGAGAAGATTTAGAGGATTTGTGGAATTTCTCTGGAAATTCGTGCTGCTTATCATAAATGTTGTGGGATTTTTCTTAAATTTTGTGGACATTTGTGGAGATTTTGTGAGATGGTCCTGGAATTTTGTGAGATAATGATGAAATTTAGGTTTTTTTGAGGGATTTTTCTTGAATTTTGTGGACATTCGTGTAGATTTTGTGAGATGTTGCAGGAATTTGGTTGGATTTTGATAAGATTTAGGGAATTGTGTGGGGCTTTTCCAGAATTTTGTGGGATTTGGAGGAGACTTGAAGAATATTGAGGGATTTTTCCTAGATAATGTGGAAGTTTGTGGAGATTTTTTTGCGACGTCTCTGGAATTTTGTAATGTTTTGAAAAGTTTAGGGAAGTTTGTGGCATTTTTCTGTAATTTTTTGGGGATTTTCCATAATTTTCTATGATATTGAGGAGATTTTGTGGGATGTTTCTGGAATTTTGTGGGATTTTTGTCGGATTTGTACGAGACATGAAGAATTTTTGGGGATTTTTCTTCGATTTTTTTGGAAATTGTTGGAGATTTTGTGAGATGTTGCAGGAATTTGGTTGGGTTTTGAGAAGATTGAGGGAATTTTGTGGGATTTTTCTGGAATTTTGTGGAATTTCTCTAGAATTTTGTGGGATATTGAGGAGATTTTGTGGGATGTTTGTGGTATGTTTGTGGGATTTTGAGGAGACTTGAAGAATTTTGTGGGATTTTTCTTGAATTTAGTGGACATTTGTGGACATTTTGTGGGATGTTGCTGGAGTTTGGTCGGGTTTTGAGAAGAATCAAGGAATTTTGAAGAATTTTCCTAGAATTTTAAAGATTTCTCTTGGACTTCCTTGAAATTTGGAGGAAACGAAGAATTTTGAGGGAATTTTCTTAGATTTTGTGGACATTTGTGGAGATTTTGTGAGATGTCTGTGGAATTTTGTGGGATACTGAAGAAATTTAGTGATTTTTGAGGGATTTTTATTGAATTTTGTGGACATTTGTGGAGATTTTGTAGGATGATGCAGGAATTTGGTTGTGTTTTGAGAAGATTTAGTGAATTTTGTGGCATTTTTCTGGATTTTTGTGGAATTTCTCTAGAATTTTGTGGGATATTGAGGAGATTTTGTGGGATGTTTGTGGGATGTTTGTGGGATTTTGACGAATCTTGAAGAATTTTGAGGGATTTTTCCTAGATTTTGTGGAAATTGGTAGAGATTTTGTGAAATGTTGCTGGAGTTTGGTAGGGTTTTGAGAAGATTGAAGGAATTTGGTAACATTTTCCTGGAATATTGAGGATTTCTCTTGAATTTCTTGGAATTTGGAAAAGACTTGAAGAATTTTGAGGGAATTTTCTTAGATTTTGTGGAAATTTGTGGAGATTTTGTTAGATGACTGTAGAATTTTGTAATGTTTTGAGACGATTTCGAGAATTTTGTGGGTATTTTCCAGAATTTTGAGGGGCTTCCAAAAATTTTGTGGGAGTTTTCCTGAATTTTGTGGAAATTTGTTGATATTTTGTGAGATGGTTATAGAATTTTGTGGGATATTGAGGAAATTTAGTTAATTTTGTGGGATTTTTCTTGAATTTTGTGGACATCCGTGGAGATTTTGTGGGATGTTACAGGAATTTGGTAAAGTTTTGAGAAGATTGAGGGAATTGTGTGGGGCTTTTCCAGAATTTTGTGGGATTTTTCTTCGATAATGTGGAAATTGGTGGACATTTTGTGGGACGTATCTGGAATTTTGTAATGTTTTGAGACGATTGAGGGAATTTTCTGGCATTTTCCTGGAATTTTGTGGGGCTTTTCCATAATTTTCTTTGATATTGAGGAGATTTTGTGGGATGTTTCTGGAATTTTGTGGGATTTTTGTGGGATTTGGAGATGAGTTCAAGAATTTACGGGATTTTTCCTAGATTTTGTGGAAATTGGTAGAGATTTTGTGAAATGTTGCAGGAATTTGGTTGGGTTTTGAGAAGAGTTAGGGAATTTTGTAACATTTTCTTGGAATTTTGAGGATTTCTCTTGAATTTTGTGGGATTTGGAGGAGACCTGAAGAGTTTTGAGGGATTTTTCTTAGTTTATTTTGGAAATTGTTGGAGATTTTGTGAGATGTTGTAGGAATTTGGTTGTGTTTTGAGAAAATTTAGGGAATTGTGTGGGGCTTTTCCAGAATAGTTTGGGGTTTGGTGGAGACCTGAAGAATTTTGAGGGAATTTTCGTAGATTTTGTGGAAATTTGTGGAGATTTTTTGAGAAGTCTTGAATTTTGTAATGTTTTGAGAAGATTTAGGGAATTTTGTGGGATTTTGCTGGAATTTTGAGGGGCTTTCAAGAATTTTGTGGGAGTTTTCTTGAATTTTGTGGAAATTGGTGGAGATTTTGTGAGATGGTTCTGGAATTTTGTGGGATATTGAGGGAATTTAGTGAATTTTGTGGGATTTTTCTTGAATTTTGTGGACATTTGTGGAGATTTTGTGGGATGTTGCACGAATTGGTTGGGTTTTGGGAAAATTTAAGGAATTTTGTGAGATTTTTCTGGAATTTTGTGGCATTTTTGTGGGATTTTGGGGAGAGTTGAAGCATTGTGAGAAATTTTTCCTAGATTTTGTGGAAATTGGTGGAGATTTTGTGAGATGTCTGTGGAATTTGGTTGGGTTTTGATAAGATTTAAGGAATTTTGTGTGATTTTTCTGGAATTTTGAGGAGCTTTTCAAGAATTTTGTGGCAGTTTTCTTGAATTTTGTGGGAATTTGTTGAGATTTTGTGAGATGATTCTAGAATTTTGTGGGATATTGAAGAAATTTAGTGATTTTTGTGGGATTTTTCTTGAATTTTGTGGACATTTGTGGAGATTTTGTGAGATGTTTCGGGAATTTGGTAGAAATTTGAGAAGATTTAGGGAATTGTGTGGGGCTTTTCCAGAATTTTGTGGGATTTGGAGGAGACTTGAAGAATTTTGAGGGATTTTTCCTAGATTTTGAGGAAATTGGTGGAGATTTTGTGAGACGTCTCTGGAATTTTGTAATGTTTGGAGAAGATTTAGGGAATTTTGTGGCATTTTTCTGCAATTTTGTGGACTTTCTCTAGAATTTTCTGTGATATTGAGGAGATTTTGTGGGATGTTTCTGGAATTTTGTGGGATTTTTGTGGGATTTGGAGGAGACTTGAAAAATTTTGCAGGATTTTTCCTAGATTTTGTGGAAATTGGTGGAGATTTTGTGACATCTTGCAGGAATTTGGTAGGGTTTTGAGAAAATTTAGAGAATTTTGTGGGATTTTTCTGGAATTGTGTGGGAAGTTTGTGGGATTTTGAGGAGACTTGAAGAATTTTGGGGGATTTTTCTTAGTTTTTTTTGGAAATTGTTGGAGATTTTGTGAGATGTTGCAGGAATTTGGTTGGGTTTTTAAATAATTTAGGGGATTTTGTGGGTTTTTTCTTAAATTTTGTGGGAATTTGTGGAGATTTTATCAAATGTTTCTGGAATTTGGTTGGGGTTTGAGAAGTTTCAGGGAATTTTTTGGTATTTTTCTGCAATTTCCTGGGATTTTTCTTGAATTTTGTGTATGTTGAGAAAACGTGAAGAATTTTGTGGTGTTTCACTGGATTTTTTTCTGGAATATTTCTGGAGTTTTTTCAAATTAGAGTAGATTTTTGGGATATTTTTGGAATTTAGTGGAATTTTGTGTAATTGCATCAGATTTTTCTGTAATTTCTGGGGGTTTTGTGGAATTTTGTGAATTTTTTAGAGAATTTTGTGGGATATTTAAATGCTTTAGTGATTTTTGTGGGATATTTCTATAATTTTGTGAGATAATTCTGGAATTTTCAGGATTTTGAGTCTGGTGAATTTGGTGGTATTTTTCTGGAATTTTGTGGGAATTTCAGGAGGTTTTGTGGGATTTTTGTGGAATTTTGTGGAGTTTTTCTGGAATTTTGGAGGATTTTGAGAACATTTGGGGCAATTTTTATGAAGATTTTGATAAAAAAGCTGGGAAAAAAAATGTTAAAACTGCTGACATTTCAATAAACAAAGGAGAAAAGCAAAATCATATAAAGGGACCTAAACTGCGGGCTAAATCCGCATGGTTTGGCCTAACATCAGCCAAATGGGGTGTCATGGGGTAGCTTTACCTTTAAGACAGCTTAGAAAGAGCGGAAGTTGAAGCTGCTGGTGGCTGATGGGAGTTTTTCCTCCTGACCAATTATCGGTCATTTCCAAGAATTGACAGCAGATCTGACTATTAAAAAGTGAATTCAACTTGTAAACACCCCCTTAAGAAGTACAGACAGAATTCTCTTATTCTCTTTGGTTTCCGGCTTCTGAGGAGGTAACGGGCTCTGTCTCGGCCTCCTCCCTCCCTCTCCAGGCCGACAAGGCCGCGGGGTGGAGGAGAGGAGGGGGAAGAGAAGCAGCGCTCGTCAGCCAAGCTTGGTTTTCAGTTTTAGCTGCTAGACTGAAACTTAACACCATGAACTCTTGCAGTTTTCCTAAAGCTTTTAATTCTTTTACTACCTGGATAAACATACAGATTACTCCTTTTCTCAGAAAAACAGAGAGAGACAATCAACATAGAGAAGACGTCATAGAACCACCAAAAACAGTGAAGAAAAGAGTTAAGTTTAAATAAGAAAGAGAGAATAAGGAAATGCTTTATAACTGAAATATCTTTCTGTTAAAGCTATGAAGATGGACAATAATAGTATAAAAAGACTCCTTTAATTCACGATAAGAGTATTAAGAAGAATGAGATATTCAAAGTGTAACTTCTGAGCAGAAGAGAGAGAGAGTGCTTGTGATACTGTGAGTTGCTGGAATTGAGTTGAGTGAAGATTTTGAAGCTTTGGGGGCAAAGAGAAAACTGTTTTCCAGGAAGGCTCACAGAGACAAATGAAGAAGACTTCTGCCTTTGAATAACTTATCCTTAAAAATAAGATTCCTAAACTCTGTGACCCATACACACCTCGGAGATGTGAAATGGGAGGAGAAGATCTAATGACAGATTTCCGAGCAGCTGGCATTAGAGAAATAGAAAACTATGATGAAAAATAGTTTTCTCGTGAGAAACTCCGTAAGCTAACAGAAAGAGACTTCTGTTTCTCTACAAAGACTGATGAAAGACTGTAGCAAGAATTAAGACTGTTTTTAACCACCAAAGTCCTGAAGTTATTTGTCTCTATGTTGTCATGTGTACAGAGAAATAGTTAAGATGTAGAAGATAAGGGGGTTTTCTGAAAGTTTATTCTGGTATTCTCATTCTTGTAGTTTGTTAATAAACTGTCTTTATTCCTTTTAAGTCTTAAGCCTGTTTTGCTCTTGTTTTAATCCATATCTCACAACAAAAAAATAAGTAGTTTTTTTAATTACTGGTTTAAAACCACGACATTTAATTGGTGCGTTGGCCGGGAAAACGAAAATTAGCAAATCTAAACTAGTATATTAATAGTGTTACTGTGAGATAAAGTATTAAGTAAGAGCAAAGTATGATTGTCTTAAGTTTATATAGCAGTGATAGTAAAATCTAGGAAGAAAAGTCTTTTTTCATGTGGTGCAGCTCGGCTCACTCAGGTTCTTATCAGTCCCTCCAACGCTGGAAAGTGCCGAGGCCCAGGCCCCGGTGGGCCACAGGCGTGAGCTCCCGGGGTTTGGCTGGGTGTTCAGTCCAGAGCAGGTTTGCACAGATCCAAGAAAATTGAAAAAAACAAGGGTCCAGGGAACTCCTCTGCCTCAGCTAGCTAAAACTAACTAAAAGTCAGAGAGAAGCTCTGTCCCGCTGTCTGTCCGTGCTGCAGACACCACAGTCCAGGAGCGGGGTGTGTGGGAGTGATGTTTTCCTTAACACACTGCGCGCTTCTTCTTTCCCCTCTCTTGCTTTCAAAGACAGTCTTAAAGGTGCAGGACTTAATATATAACATAAACCAGACGATTGGGGATACCAGTATCATAAAGTCACCCCAGGACATTCCACCCCTTATCCCCATATCGTCAACTTATTATCAAAATCAATATATATATATATATATTTTAACTCTACAACACATACATTATATACAGACAAGGGCATTTATTCATAATCTTCACCCAACCATCAGATCTCCCTGAGGTACACATTGTGTTGTTCCATCTTTCCTCATTATCCACCATGTGCAACCCAGTCCTTGAGCAAAAACAACTCCACGAATGGGTTTGTCTGTACTCGAAGTAGAATTGATCCAAACTGTCTTTCCTAACAAACCTCTGAGATGTACTGCTGGGACCTTGTCTCCATCTACTTTATGCAGGGGCTCGGATTGGGCTGGGCCTGCTCGATTGGTGGAACCTCGGGTGTTAACTATCCAGGTGGCCCTAAGAGGGGTCATTTTTTCCTAATAATTCCCAATTCATTCCCTTTGCTTTTATCCTTTTAACAAGACCAATTGCATCTCCGATTCCCCAGGAAATGAGAACCCTGAGCTTGTGGAACTGCCTGAAAGGTGCCCTGTTCCTTTTTCTTCTGCTGCTCAGAAGAAACAATGAAGTGAATTGGGAAGTTCTGGTTTTTCTTTCTCCTGGTGGATTTTTTCATTTTATTTGCCACTGCAGAGGCAATTTCTGTGATGGCCTCTGTCAGTTGATTCTATTTCAGCAGCAGCAGCAGCAACAGGGCTGTGTTTGAGCACCGCAAATGTGACCTGTGTGGCTTTAATTCCCCTCGACTTAGTGCTCAGGGACTTGGGAGCATTTTAATGTCTGCTACTCATGATGCCTGAAACAAAAATCCTGAGCTCCCCATCACAAAAGCACAGTGGGTAGCAGTGACTGGAAGAGGCAATTGCAGCTGTACTGCTAAAATTCAGGTGGCAAGCAGAAGAGGGGCAAGAGCAGCCGGGATCTAAAACTGCCAAGACAAATGTAGGTTAAATAATTTTGTGTGACTTTTCTCAAATTTTGTGGGATTTTTTCTGTAATTTTGTGGGATATTGAGAAGATTTAAATAATTTTGTGGGATCTTTCTTTCTAAATATATTTTGTGGGAATTCTGAGGTATTTTTCTTGAATTTTGTGAGATTTTTGTGGAATTTAGTGGAAATTTGAGGAGATTTTGTGGGATGTTTCTGGAATTTGGTGGGGTATTGAGAAGATTTAGGGAATTATGGGGGATTTTTTCATAATTTTGTGGGATATTAAAGAGACTTGAATTTTGAGGGATTTTTTAAGAATTTTTTTGGATTTTGAGGAGACAGGAAGAATTTTGAGGGATTTTTCTTAGATTTTGTGAACATTTGTGGAGATTTTGTGGGATGTTTCTGGAATTTGGTAGGGTTTTCAGAACATTTAGGGAATAGTGTGGGATTTTTCTTCAATTTTGTGGGATATTCTGGAATTTTGTGGAAATTGGAGGAGATTTCTTGGGATGTTTCTGTAATTTTCTGGGATTTTGAGGAGACATGAAGAATTTTGAGGTATTTTCTTAGATTTTGTGGAAATTGGAAGACATTTTGTGGGATGTTTCTGGAATTTTGTGGTATTTTTATCGGATTTTGGGAGAGTTTGAAAAGATTTGAAGAATGTTGAGGGATTTTTTTCTGGAATAGTCTAAGGCTTTTCAAGAATTTTGTGGGATTTTGAGGAGATTTAGGGAATTTTGTGGGAAATTTCTGAAATTTTGTGGATTTTTGTGTAGATTTTGTGGGATGTCCCTGGAATTTGGAAAGATTTTGAGAAGATTTAGGTAATTTTTTAGAATTCTTTGGGAATTTTCTGGGATGTTTCAAGAATTTTATGAGATTTTCATGGAATTTTATGGAAAATTGAGGAGATTTTGTGAGATGTTTCAGGAATTTTGTGGGTTGTTATAAATGCAACGGCAAATTAAAAATTAACAAAGATTAATTTATTATAAATTAATAAAGCAACAAACAGTGAGGAAAAAAACCACAATAAATGGACAGCGCAGCGCTGGGTGGACAGGGTCTATACGCAAGGTATAGGTGTTCCCAAATCCACGTCTGAGGGTTCTTTGGCCTGGGTTTTTATAGGGATTTTATGTCCCCAGGCTAGAATTCCAACCAGTTTCCATTCACCAAATGTCCCTGATTGTCTGGTGAATGGATTTCCTGGCCTAGAACATTGAGTCAGTAAGTATCCGGGCAGAGTCTCCTCAAATGCAAAGTGAGTCTGTATGTATTTTAACATATTTCATCACAGCGGGATTGAGAGATCCGGGCTAGCGCCGATGGATATCTCAGAGGAGTAGTCTCTTCTTTGTCTTTCTTGATTGAGTTTCTGTAGTATGGGTTTGGCGGGTGTGGTGTTCGATTCTGGCAACGACCATCTTCCTGGGGCTCGTCCCTTTTGTCTTGCTTGATGGTCTCCGGCCGAAATCGGCCGGGCGTTGCCTTTCTCTGGAGGTAGACTTTTAGGCTGGTTCTTTTGTTTCTATGATGGCCTGTGTCCTGTCTTTTCCTCCGAGTTGATGAGTCTGCTGAAACCTGTTATCTGGGGGGGTTCTTTTGCAATTCGTGATTTTTGGAAAAGGAATTCTATCTCGACCGGGAGGAGAATTCCTTATTCCATACTTACATTTAGTTATAATTATACATACTTTATTTAAACTTCTTATTCTGAATTTTTATTTACTCAATTCTTTATTACAGTCCCCCACTTAATAATTTGAACACATTAAAAATTCGTGTTTTCATACTTTTTCAGAGGAATATCAGGTTAAATAATGTCGTTTTCCTCTTGGTCTAATTCTTCTATATTTTCTGTGGACAACATATGTTTATTTTCAAATTCCCTCAATGCCTTAACCGCATTTCTATTCTCTTTTTCTTCTTCTAACTTCATGATTTTTGAAAGAAGGGTAGTGTTTCCTTGTGCCTTTTCTGGGTCTATTGGGAGAGAGGCAATCTGCATTCCTTGAACGACAGAATGTATCAGTCTGATTAGACAAGGAATCAGGCAGGGTAGGAAGATGACATCCTATAAAGAATACTAGCTTTTTCCACCATGCCCCTTGCCCAAAAATTTGATCCCACCAAGAGGCTTGGAGAATCGAATTCCACTTCTGGACGGGTACATGGGCTACTTTCTTTATTTCAGCGGCTAGACCCTTTATAGTTTCTCCGAAGTCATCTATCTCCATGCAACACTCTGACTCGTTATATCTGCCACACACTCCTCCCTCCTCAGCTAGCAAATAGTCGAGAGCGAGTCTGTTTTGGTAGACAAAGGCTCTCATCTGAGAATGTTGTTTTGCTAGGAGTTCCAGGGCTTCTGAAGTGTGGTTTGAAACAACTTCTACCACAGCCTGTAACCTAATGAGCCGATTGAGGAGGTAGATTGGGGTCCTGTATCCCCAACTGCCATCATTTGCCCATGTTGCCGGTCCATAATATTGTATGATTCTTTCGGCGGGCCATTCCTCCCCCTTCCACTGGTGGTTACCTCCGGCTATTGGTAGTTCCCGTTTCAATTCCCTCTTTTGTCGGGCTAGGGTTTCAAAGAGGGGAGCACCTAAAGACCTGCTTTCATCTTTAGGTAGTGTAAAGAAGAAAGGCCGAATTATTCCGAGTGTGCATGACCCTTTCCAATTTCTGGGCAATTCACTGTATGCTTTCTTTCCGCATATCCAGTAAATCCCATCCGGTGCCTTCCAATCTCTGTTAAGTTTTGCCGGGTCCTCCCAATATTCCTTCAGGCCGAGAAAGGCATGGAAGGGATTCGCCCCGTCCTGTTTGTTCCAACATAAACCAATTAGATCTATCCATTCGCAATTATTTTCCCGAGATTGGCTCCAATAGCCCTCGGGTGATTCCGGCTGCCAAATTTTTGTCTTTTTATCTGAATTTACCGAGAGAGTTTTTACACACGGGGTGTAACCAACTAGCTCGGTGAATTCCCTTCCTTCCCGACTGACACAAAAAGTTCCAATGATTCTTTTGTCAATCACCCACCCCTCTGGTCGCCGGGTTGTTTTGGATAATTTTAATCCTGTCCACTTAAGTAATTGTTCTGGGGTTAATCCTTCTCCCTTCCATGGCCATCTTTCGGCTGATTTCAGGCCACCACATATCCAACAATTAGTCAATCCCAATTCGGTAGCTATTTCCTGCATCAGATCTATGAATAGATTCTGATTAGGGCTAGGTAGCTTCCAATTATCGTATTGTTTTTCTAGTTGTTCGTATTGCTCACTGAGAGAGTTTAACCTCTCTTGTTCGAGTCTTTTTTTCTTATTTTCCATTTCCTGCCTTTTTAGTTCAAGAGTTAATTGTTTTATTTTATTTTCAGGGTCTGAACCATCCTCGTCTTTTGCGAAACAGATCACCTGATCAAACTGCAGACACACTCTATCATCGTCATTTTTCAGTAAATCTAAAACTATCGGTTCATTACTGAATGACACTTTCGTTTCATGTTTCAGGTTCTTCCCTTCCCAGTACAATTTCCCCCCCATGGCACAATATTTTAAGTTTGCTTTATTGTAACACAAGGGGTTGACTCTGTGGTACGCAATGAACGTTGACTGTTTCTTTCCTCCAATCCAGACAGTTTTATTACACTGCCCGCAGACCGAGATTGGGGAAACCCCTCCTATATCTCTCTTATTTCGTAGGTGGGTCGCTTGGACCTCTTTTTCCCCTGTGTTATGGGGTTGCCTTTTTCCAGTACTTATCCCCGGGGTGGAGCACCAAATTTTCTTTTCCAGCTTACACAGGTCCATTTGGGTATCATTCGCCCAGCATTCCCCTGCGTGCAATTCCGGAGGGCAAGTGATCAATGGCTCGGTTCTCGTGGCAGTTTGGCACTGCTTACACTTCCCCAGGGAGGTCATCCCTGGAGGCGCCTCGGGGCCCATCCTCTCGGTCCAGCACATGGCTAGGTTCAGGATCGTCAGGATTCCCCACAATCGCATCCCTCTGCCATTCCCTTCGCCCGTACAAGAACATATGGCGGGGATAACCATCTTCTCGGCAGCAAGGACTGTCTTCAGGGGCCCTTGACGTCCTGATGGCAAACCTCCTTTTAAAGGTTGCCCACCGAGATGCCTTGATCGTGCCGCTCCTGCACGGTACTTTTACGTTTCAGCGGCACTCTATTATTAGAGGTTCCGCTTTACAGTCCAAATGGCCTCGTAGTCCCTTTTGAAAAAATCGGAACCACTCCGGAGAGTCGAGTTCCAAGATGCCCACCCGGGTAGCAAGTGCTAGAAAAAGGTTGGTCTGTTCTAATTCCTCTTTGTAACACGCGGCACACAACCCTCTTGGTTTTTGCCCCCCTAAACAATGAGTCACCCACGTTTGTTTACAATATGCACACTTAAAATGTACAAAAGGAAAACAATAACATTCAAAATTGGTGCAACTTATCCTGTCTTCGCTGCTCATTTGCTGTTCCGCTGAAGCCTGATTTTCAATTCTCCCGGAGGGGTTACAATTTTCCGCTCGGGGGGATCGTGAACCGAAACTTTCTTCACCCGGGAAGAGTGTGTCCAGCCCTTTTCAGCCGTGCGAACCGCGGTGTCTGTAGTCAAGAGGACGAGGAATGGTCCTTCCCAGTGAGGACTGAGGGGTTGCTCTTTCCACACTTTGATCAATACTTTGTCCCCTGGTTGAATTTGGTGGATCGGAAATCCCAACGTGCTGCTCTGAGGAATCAATCCTCTTCTCCTTAACTCCTGTAAGTTTTTATTTATAGAAATGAGATAAGGTTGGAGTTGCACATCCTCTATTTGAGGATGTTCAACCGGCATACCATGCTTGTATGGCATTCCATACAACATTTCAAAGGGGGACAGCCCTGTTTCTGAGTTCGGCATGGTTCTTATATTCAGCAATGCCAAGGGGAGACATTTGATCCAGGACATTTTTGTTTCGATTGTCAATTTGGATATTTGTGATTTTAACGTCTGATTCATCCTTTCTACTTGCCCCGAGCTCTGAGGGTGCCAAGGAGTATGATATTGCCATCTGATCCCTAATGCATCGGACAACTGTTTGATAATTTTTGAGGTAAAATGTGTGCCCTGGTCCGAATCAATATGGTCTACAATACCATATCTAGGAATTATTTCTTCCAGTAGAATTTTAGACACTGTTTGGGCCGTAGCCTTAGCTCTGGGAAAGGCCTCTACCCAATGTGTCAATTTATCTACTATAACTAACAAATATTTGTTTCTACCAATCTTTGGTAATTCTGTGAAATCCACTTGGATTCTTTCAAATGGTCGGTATGAGAATGGCTGACCTCCCCAATTGGTTTGCCGAAAATTTGCTCTATTTACCTTTTGGCACATCACACATCCTTGTACCTCTTGCTTTGCGAGCTCGAAGATTCCTTTACACCCAAAGAATTTTAGAAATTGTTCCGCCAATGCCCTGGTTCCCCAATGGGTTTGTGCATGTAGTCTTTTGAGTATTCCTTTTGCTATCCCCTTTGGGACCAACTCCCTCCCGTCAGGTAACCACCATTTACCCTCTTTGAAATGTCCACCTACCTTTTTGAAGTCTTCCTGCTCCTTTTCCGAAGGAAGCACTGAAACCTCTGGAGGTTCCCTTGGGGCTAGCTCAGAAATACTTACGGTTAACAATGCCGCTCTTTTCGCCTCTTTATCCGCTAAATTGTTTCCCCTTGTATGGAATTGTCATCCGGTCTGGTGTCCTTTTACGTGAACCACAGATATCTCCTGTGGTTCTCTGACCGCTTCTAAAATTTGTTTAAATATTTCCTCATGTATCAATCCTTTTCCTTTGGTGTTGATCAGACCCCTTTCTTCCCAAATTTTCCCGAAGGTATGCACTATCCCAAATGCATACCTCGAATCTGTATAGATGGTTCCCCTTTTTCCCTTCAAGCCTTTAAGGGCTTTTAGGAGAGCAAAGAGTTCACATGCCTGTGCTGACCAATTTGCCTTTAGGGGACCCGATTCTACAGTCTGTCCTGTTATGCCGTTTACGATGGCATATCCTGATTTACGTTTTCCTTCTATCATTCTCGAGGAACCATCGATAAACCATTTTTCTCCTCCTTCCAATTCCTGATCCTCCAGATCGGGTCTTACTTTAGTCTGTAATTCTACTGCCTCAATACAATTGTGTAGTAGCTTTCCCGTTGGTTCCCCATACAAAAATTGTGCAGGGTTTTGTGCAGAGGTCGTCCTTAATTCCAGTCCTGGCAAGCTGATTAACATGGCTTCATATTTCAGAAGCCTTGAATCCGTCAACCATTTCTCTGCTTTTTGCTGTAAGATGTTTCTTACGTCATGTGGGGTGTAAACTATCAGGGGAGCTCCAAACGTTACCTTTTTGGCTTCCCCAACCAACAGTGCTACTGCCACAATTGCCTGTAGGCACGTAGGCCAGCCCTGACTGACTGGATCTAGGATTTTGGACAAAAACCCTATGGGTTTCTTCTTTTCTGCCCATTCCTGGGTCAAAACTCCCTGTGCTGTTTGTCCACTTATATCAACAAACAGTTGAAATTCTTTATTTATGTCTGGTAATGTTAGAACTGGAGCAGTGACGAGGGCATTCTTTAGTTCCTGAAATTTAATTTCATCTTGCCCTGTCCATTTTAATCGATCTGTATTTAGTCTTTCATACAGAAATTTCACCTTCTCGCTGTATCCTTCAATCCACTGTCTGCAATATCCCATGAGCCCTAAAAATTGCCTAATTTGTCTCTTGGTTTGTGGGGCAGGAAGTTCAAGAATTCCCACCACCCTCTCGGGATCTAATTTCTTTTTCCCTTGCGATATCCAATGTCCAAGATATTTTACTTCGGGCTCTGTGAATTGCAGCTTGGATTTAGATACTTTCAACCCTTTTTGTCCCAGGAAATTCAGCAGGGAAATGGTACATTTCTTCACCTGCTCCTCCGTGGTTCCGGCGATTAGCAAATCGTCTACATATTGTAATAGTTTTGTCCCCTCCTCTGGAGTGAATTGAGTGAGTAGTTGCTCTAAGGCTTGTCCGAACAAGTTCGGAGATTCGACGAATCCTTGTGGGAGGACTGTTCACTGCAATTGCTGATTTCGATTGGTATCCGGGTCCTCCCACTGGAAAGCGAAAAAAATTCCTACTCCCTTCATCCAAAGGACATGTCCAGAATGCATCTTTTAAATCAATTACACTATACCATACATCCTCTGGTGAGAGTCTGTTTAGTAGAGTGTAAGGATTTGCTACCACCGGAAACCTGGTTCGGGTTCTAGCATTTACAGCTCTCAGGTCCTGAACCAATCGGAAGTTCCCATCGGCTTTCTTTACTGCCAGGATGGGGGTGTTATGCAGGGACATGCAGGGCTCGAGGGTGCCTCCTTTGAGCAGCTCGTCAATTATTAATTTCAAACCCTTCCTCCCTTCGGCTGGGATGGGGTATTGTCGGATCCTTATCGGATTCTCTGGATTTTCAATTTCAATTTTGATGGGAGCAATATCTAATTTCCCCACTTCCCCTTTTGAGTGCCATACTCGGGGGTCGATTTCTTTTTCATCTTTTGAAGTCAAATGTAACACCTTTACTACTAATTCTGAATCTTTCACAACGATATTTATTCCTAAAGCTATGATCATATCTCTTCCTAATAGATTGTAGTCTGCTTCTTCCACAAGCAACAAATTCCCTAAACATATCTTATTTTCCGACTCGATTTCCACCTCCTTGATTACCGAGACTTTAAATGGATCTCCCTTGGCGCCAATTACAATTACTTTTTCTTTACTTGTTTCACACCCTATAGGTAACTTCTGCAGGGTGCTTCTCTCAGCCCCGGTATCAACCAGGAAACTCACTTCCTGGCGGTGGGGACCTACCTTCAATTTTATCAAGGGCTCTTTTGCTGTTACTGTCCCCATTTGAAAGAGCCCAAGACTTCCCTAATCTTCTTTAAATATTTGTTCATCTTTTATTCGTTTCCTGCAGTCCCTTTTTATGTGTCCTACTTTCTTACAGTAGAAACACTCTGGAGGATCCTTTCGAGGAGGGGTTTCCTCCTTCTGAGATCCCTTTTGTTTCTTAGGTATCGGTTTACCCTGTTTCTGTTCTTGTTTTTGAACTTCCTTTACTGCAGCCACTAATATTTTGGCTTGAAGTTTCTGTTTTTCGTCTTCTCTCCTCATATAAACCTTTTGAGCTTCCCTTAGAAGCTCTTGGAGACTCTTCTCCTGCCATCCATCAATTTTCTCAAGCTTCTTCCTAATGTCCTCCCATGATTTAGCCACAAACTGCGTTTTAAGCAGGACCTCCCCCACCGGGGAACTGGGATCAGTCCCGGAGTAAATCTGCAGACTTCTCCGCAACCTTTCTAACCATTCGGTAGGGGATTCTTCCTTTCCTTGACATTCCCCAAATACTTTGCTAATGTTCTGTCCCCTGGGGACCGCCTCTCTTATTCCCTGCACGATGATATTCCTTAAATCTATCATGCTTCTTCTTCCTTCCTCGGTCTGGGCACTCCAACTCGGGCTCACACTCGGCCACTTTTGGTCACCGGGTGTTCCCTGCGGGTGCCGCCTTTCCCAATCCCTGATGCCCGCCTGTTTAATCATCTCTCTCTCCTCCTGGCTAAACAGGGATCTCAGGATGGCCATGAGATCTTCATAGGTGTAGATACTACTCCCTAGAAAATCGTCTAACTTTTCGGCCACCCCAAATGGGTCATCTAGCAGTCGCCCCATTTCTTTCTTGAATGCTCGTACATCCCCTGAGTTAAGGGGCACGTTTACAAATCCAATTATTCCGGGGGCGGTTGGCACTTCCCTGAGAGGGAACATTCGATGCCCATTTTCTGTCTCTCCCCATTCTCCATTCCCTATTTTTGATTTCCACCGAGTCCTGCTTGCAGGAGGGGAACTGGAGTTTGCGGGAGGTTTTCCCCTCATTGCTGGCGGAATGTCTGCCGCAGCTAGGTGACTCAGAGGGTTCTCTTCTGATACTTTTGGTGGTCCCAGCTGTGATGGCCGGACCGGGATTTGTGGAGGGGGTAAGCCCCATCCTTGCGCCAACACCGACTCCAGAGAGGGTGCGGTGGCTGGGTTTTCTGCAGGTGAGGGGGTAGTGAGGGTTTCTGGCACTACTCCCGGTGGTTGAGGGGAGCGTGCTTCTGCCAGTTGCCCCATGGAACCCTCGGGTGCTGATGGTACTACTTGATCCATCACCGAAGGCTCTACTGGCCCGCGGTACGGAGGGGGTAAGTGATCCAGGGGTTCCCAGGTCTCTGTCTTATGTTCGTTTTTCTGTTTCACTGGAAACAGCCGTACTTTGGTATTTAACCAGAGTTTGGCATATTCTTTCTCCTCAGCGTCTGACGAGACCTTTTTCTCTATGTGTGCGAGTAGTTCTCTGCACGTCCATCTATCAAATGTTCCCAATACTGGCCAAGTGAGACAGTTCCTTAATTCCTGTCCTCCCCAAATCTCGGCACAGTAATAAATCATTTTTGCTTTGGATTTCCCTCGTTTTTCGGGACAACTTTCCCAATTTCTCAACATCCACCCAAAAGGACTCTCCGGTGGGATGTCTAGCATTTGTTTTGGTTCCTCTGATGGGCTTTTCTCGTTATCTAGTTTTTGCACTCTACTTTTCCTCTGCCCCATTTTCTTACGATTCTTACCTGCTCTGCGTTGTGTTCGTCTTTCTTATTCGCTTCCGAAAGTCCTAGATCGCACTAATACTTACCTCTCGGTTAGCTGTATCGGGGTTTTCTCAGTGTTCCGACTTTCTAAATCTTTTGGCTAAGAGAGTTTACCAGTTCCAGAGCTCGACGGGACGTTCCTTCCTCTCTCAGCCCCTCTTTGATCGGTCCCCTGAGACTCCCTTTAGCCTCAGGCTTTACGAGTAAGGAAAGAGAGACCCTTTCACACAGAATCGCTTCCTTCGCGGCCAGCCAATTCCCTTGCGGGAGGATGGAAACGCGGCCTTGAAGTCCACACTCGCTTCGTGACCAGGTCACGTCTCTCACAAACTCGCCCGATCACCCGCTCAACCTCACAGTACTTACAGCAATTTTCCTGCGAGGGCGTCTTCGTGCACGTATGACTTTTTATGAGCTACCAAGCCGCGGCTTTCCCGAAGGCTCCTGCCTTCCCGAGCTCTCTGGATCCGTTTCCTCTTTATTATGGTTTTTTCCTCAGCCTAAATTTGGTTCGGCAATCAGAGTGAACTGCGGAGGGTCTCTGCTCCCCAGGCCGCTGAAATCAGCGGGGGTACCCCCCTGGACAGCGAGATTCTCCCACAGTTTCTTCCAATCCGAGTCACGGCACCAATCTGTTATAAATGCAACGGCAGATTAAAGATAAAAAAGATAAATTTATTATAAATTAACAAAACAGCAAAACAGCGAGGAAAAACCACAATAAATGGACAGCGCAGCGCTGGGTGGACAGGGTCTATACGCAAGGTATAGGTGTTCCCAAATCCACGTCTGAGGGTTCTTTGGCCTGGGTTTTTATAGGGATTTTATGTCCCCAGGCTAGAATTCCAACCAGTTTCCATTCACCAAGTGTCCCTGATTGTCGGGTGAATGGATTTCCTGGCCTAGAAAATTGAGTCAGTAAGTGTCCGGGCAGAGTCTCCTCAAATGCAAAGTGAGTCTGTATGTATTTTAACATATTTCATCACAGCAGAGTCGAGGGATCCGGGCTAGTGCCGATGGATATCTCGGAGGAGTAGTCTCTTCTTTGTCCTTCTTGATTGAGTTACTCTAGCATAGGTTTGGCGGGTGTGGTGTTCAATTCTGGCAACGACCATTTTCCTGAGGCTCGTCCCTTTTGTCTTGCTTGATGGTCTCCGGCCGAAATCGGCCGGGCGTTGCCTAGGTCCGGAGGTAGACTTTCAGGCTAGTTCTTTTGTTTCTATGATGGTCTTTGTCCTGTCCTTTCCTGAGTTGATGTGCCTGCTGAGGTTTGTTATCTGGGGGGGGTTCTTTTGCAATCCATGACTTTAGAAAAGGAATTCTACCTCGACCTGGAGGAGAATTCCTTATTCCATATTTTCATTAGTTATAATTACACATACTTTATTTAAACTTTTTCTTCCGAATTTTTATTCATCCAATTCTTTATTACAGTGCCTCACATTTTTGGCCACCTTCGTCTCCAGCTGAGCTTTCACTGCACCAAATTTCTTGCTACAGTGGCAAGAAGCATCTCTGTATTCTTCTCCTGACCTTCATTCCTTGTCCTCTACCCGTCCCATCCCGCACCAGGGAGCGGGGACCTTCCTGGGGCAGATGCAGGAGGATATCCAGGACAGTCCTTGCCTGGGACGGATGTCAAGGAGATCCAGGAGGGTTCAGTGTCCAGCTCTAAGTCCTGGGACACCCTGTGCCGTGCTCCTAACAGCCCCGATTTTCAGGAAGGAGCCACAGCAGCCTCCTGGCCATCCATGGATTTTTCTCCCAGGAATTCGCTGTGGAGCTTGTTTCTGTTTTCCTGCTCTTTCTGAGCTCCTGTCCACATGGCATGGAGCTGGAAGAGGTGGGAGGGGGCAGAACACACAGCTGGGGAACTCTTGAGGGCTGCTGTGTTTCTGGCACCCTGCTTTCCTCCTCTCCTTTCGTGTAGCTGTGGGCCGGGACAGAGCATTTTTCTGCGGGAGCTCACGGTGCCCTGGATCCCTGCCCTGAAAGGGGAGGGCCTAGAGCGGGCATCTCTGCCCTGCCCCACGCAGCCAGGCTGTCCCACAGAGCTCCTGCAAAGCCCTGCTCCTGCCCGCCAGGGCATTAATTAGTGAGGTTTTAATGAGGGAGGAAGGAACGGCGTTCATTAGGGAGGGGATGGCGGGGAGCCGCTCCGAGCCGAGGGGGCGAGGCCTGAGCGGGGGGGGCGCGGCCAGCGCTGAGGGGAAAAAGGGCGGCAAAAGGCTCAGCCCTGCTGAGGGGAAACGTCGGGAAGGAGAAGACAGAGTGAAATTGTTGGGGAAAAGGGAGACACGCACCCCGAACGGTGGCTGGGGAAAGCTCCATACACTGCAGCCTGCATAGCCCAGCCCCAAACCCAGGGGAAGCCCTGGCTAAAATCCAGGATAAACAGTGCTGAGGATCCAAGGAATCAGAGCCATGATCCATGTGGAGAGTGTCCCTGACAGGAGGAACGTGAATGGAAGTGAGCGAGGCTGGGGCAGGAGGGTCAGAGCGAGCAGAGAAGGGGGAGCCTCTGTCCATGGCAGGGTCCAGGGCAGCCCTGTCCCGGCAAGTGGGCAGGGAGCGGATCCTTGAGCTGCTGCACGTTTGTGCTGCCCTCGCTCAGCCGGGAACCCCCTCATTGCCCGGGGGGAGCTGGTGGCAGTGGGGAGTGGGAGAGGAAAGAAGCGGAACACAAGGATCTGTCCTACAGCCACGTGGACTGCAATGCTGTGTTCATGGGCTGTGCCAAATGGCTGCCCTGTTGGGAACAGAACCAGAAACCTCCACCAACATCCTAATTTACTGCTCTAGAGAAAGAAAAAATTCCCAACTTTAATATCAGGGAGGATAATTTAATATCTCCTTGGCATCTGGAGATCTATTATCTGAATCCAGTCATGAGTTTCCTTCAGGTCTCACCCTCAGGACCAGTTAAAAGACAGTGGGGTTAAACTCTTTCCCACTTGTTAAATCTGGATCATCCCGTTCTGTGAGGGGCTTTCTTGGTTGCCACAGCCTTAACTTGCTGTGAGGCTTTAAGGATTAGAGAGCCTCCCCTACTCTCCTCACTTACCATTAAAGCCGTGGCTGCACAAGTTTGCAAACAATGGGGCCACCTCTCGCCAAGTGGTCTAACATTTTAGAAAAAGGGGCCATTGGTCTTCAAGAACTGCCCTGTAGTGTTTTGCACTAGAACTCCTTTGGCCTGCTTCTGTTCAACACCCACATAAAATTCAAATTCTTTTTCCCTGTTTGGAAGGGCTAGGGCAGGTTCTTCAGTTCATCTGCTGTTTAAGACTTCAAAATTCTGACAGTAGTTTTGCCCATTGAAAAGTGACATCAACCTGTGAACACCACCCTTTAAAAGTTAATCCCGGGAATTTCTCTTTCTCTTTGGTTTCTGGCTTTTGAAGAGGTCACAGGGCTCCGGTTTATCCCCTCCCCAGGCTGGACAGGGGCACGGGGGGAGCAGGGCTGGCCGGAGTTCTGCGGTTCCCAGCGGGGGATGGAGACTGTGAAGTGACAGGAGCCCCTTCCCAGAGGGAAGTACTCCCATCTGTACTACTGGACTGCCCTGATTGTCAATCTTTGACTTCTTCAAAGGGTCATTGCTAAACAAAACCTTGGTTTTGCCTGCTGACATTGCTGGTCAGGCAGTGTCCCAGGAGATGCTCTTGATGGTTTCCTCTTTTCCTGGTCATGGCACTGGTGGAGGTCCAGGCCCAGGTGATGCCACTGAAGGAAATGTGCCCTCATCCCAGGGACGCTCAACACGGACTCCCCCAGCCCCTCAGTGCCCCGCTGCTGGTCACAGCAGCCCCTGCCTGGCTCCTGCCACCCACACTCTGGTCAGCCCTGCCTGCTCCTGGACATGGGGCTCAGCCAGGGCTGGTGCTGTGTGGGCTTTGCTGGTGGTACCAGCTGGACACTGGGGTGAGAGCTCCATCTCTTTATTGGAACAGAAGAGCTGTGCTGGGCCCTGCCCTGGCAGGAGGGACCCACCTTCAGTCCAGGCCACAGAGCAGGGCGGGTCCCTTCAGGGACACAGGGCCTTGCTGTGGGTGGTGGCAGCATCTGCACAGCAGCAAGCTGGTAATGCAGCTGTGCCAGGGACATTGGGCATGGGCATGGAGATGTGAAATGTGTGGTGCAGGTGTCCCTGAGGGAGGTGTTTGGTCGTTCTTGTGAAGCTGCAGAGGGGCACCTATTGAGAGAGGAGATGGCTGAGGTCCCAGCTGCAGCTGGCACACAGGGACCCTCCTGCACAGCGGGAGATTCTCACTGTGCTCAAAGATTCCCTCTGAAGCCTAAGAGGGGAGCTTGTCAGAAGTCCCGAAAAATATCTGGGGAAAGGTCTTAGGTTAGTTGTTGAGACTAGGTACAAATCTCCAGCGGGAAAAGAGCCTCTCCAGTAGGCTGGGTGTTTTGGGGTGTCTTCGTTCTTCCTAGAATAAAGATCACCAATTGAATGTAATTTCAGTTTTTATTCTAGATGTGTAAAATGTTCCGAGATTATCTGAATTCTAAAACTACCTTGAAAAATCCTGAACTACTATGGAAATAAGTAAAAAAATATTTGTAGATTTCTTTCTACAAAAAATATTTCTAAATATTTCTAAAAATTTCATATTTCTAAAAATGAAAAGCAAAGACAAAACGCGGTCGCCTTTTCAGAATTCTAACACTCGTTTGAAAAATCCTAAAGAACTATGGAAATTGGGAAGACATATTTGGGGTTTACTTTCTACCAATAATAATTCTAAAGAGTTCTAAAAGTTTCTAATTTCTAAAAAGGAAAAACAAAGTCAACATGGTGCCCCATGCCTGGCTGCTGCCTGCCCAGCCAAGGCTGTGGCCAGCCAAGCAGCTGTGCCAGTGCTGGTGGTACCAGCCAGAGCCCAGAGCAGAAGCCCAAAGGTGTTGCTCAAGCCCTTCCCTGGCAGGAGGGGCCCACATTCAGGCCTGGCCAGGCACCAGGGCCAGCACCTGCAGGGACAGAGGGTCCTGTTCTGGGTGGTGGTGGCACAGCAATAAACTGATAATGCAGCTGTGGCAGGGACAACGGACACTGGCTTGCAGATGGAGGATGACAGGTGCAGGTCTCCCAGACTAACGTGTTTGGCAGGACATCTGGAGGTGCAGAGGTGCTCCTGTGGAGAGAGGAGGTGGCTGAGGCCCCCAGCTGCCGCTGGCACGCAGGGACCCTCCTGCACAGCAGGGCCTAGAGCGGCCAAGGCTCCCCAGCACGGCTGGAGCTGCTGGCACAGCTTGGCCCAGCTTGGCCCAGCTGGACAGCTGCCCCTCAAGGCCCCGGCGAGCAGGGGATGGCTCTGGGCAGGGTCCCTGGCCAGGAGCGGGCCCCAGAGCGCCTCTGCCTTTCAAGGGCAATCTCGTCCCCGCTCTTTCTCCTGCCCACCTTGCTTTGCCTCTGCCCGCTGCTCCTGGGGCTGCTCTTGGCCAGGCAGCCTCAGTGGCAGCCAGCACTGGCTGCAGCCCCAGCGGGCTCCCCAGGACAAGGCCCAGCAATTAAGAGGCCAATTAAAGGCCTGGGCAGCAGCAGAACTCTTGGCAGAGTTATTTGGACAACCACTGACTATCTACAGGTCCACAGCAGCCTCACTGGGAATGTTTCTATTCTACAATAGACTTTCAAAAGAAGCTGTTTGAGGGAAAGATGAACAAAACACTCACCGTTTTGTCTTCCAGCAATACCAGATTCCAACACCGCATAAAACGAGTAAATGCACCAAACAAATCAGGCCTGCCATTAATTCTGGCCAACAGCGTGTTCCCTGACAGAAACCTCTTCTGATGTCCTTCTGGGAATTGGGAACACGTGTTGTGGTGCTGGCTGCATCTGTGGGAGCAATGGGCAGTGAGAGCCCGTGCTGTGCTGCTCTGCTGAGCTGGCAGCATGGTGGGAATGTCCAGGACGTTCTCTGTTTCCCCCAGAGCTGGGGCCTGCAGGCACCTTGTTGGCCCTTGGCACAGGCTGTGCCACCCAACAATAACCAGAAGGCCGGGAGCAGAGCCCGGGGGACAGCACAGCTGCTTGGGCAGTGGCTCCTGCCAGGGACACGGGCCAAACCCATCCCTGAGCAGCCACTGCCACCCCTGAGCCTCCCTTCTCCATGACATCTCCCCCAGCCCAAGGGGACAGAGCCAGGCCCTGTCAGGGGCCAGTGCAGCCCCTGCCCAGTTGGGAGCCAGGGCTGGCTGTGGCCCTGGGCTCGTGGCAGGGCTCCCGCTCGGGGCTGCTCCTGTGCCTCGGGCCTCTGGGCGCTCACGGCTACCTCTGGGAGCAGCTGCAGTGGGATAGATGTTGGTGCATGAGTCCCATTTCCCAGGAGCTGGAAACGAGCTCCAGAGGCCTGGAAGCCGAGGTGCCTCCAGCTTTGGCTGCTGCTGGGTCATGCAAGGGCCAGCCCTAGGGGAAGAGCTGCTGGCACACAGCCCCGCCAAGGGCTGAGCCCAGCACAGCAATTACCTCCTGTGTCTGGGCCTGTGCCTGGCATTGCCTTCTTTCCTGCCAATGAGCCACTGCTTCCTCTGGGAAACGTCTCCACCTGCATGGTCTTTTGGTCCATCCCTTGAGAAAGGAAGAGGCACAGCTGAACCAGATGGAGAAGTTCTTGATTTGGGTGCTGGCATTTTCAGGACCTCATGCTTGTCAAATACGGGGATAAGGTTCAAAAAATGCCTTGGCTTTTGGGCCAGGGCCAGGGCCCTCCCTCCTCCAAAAAGCTGCCAATTCTGAGCAGTAGTGAGGGGATTGTGCAGGGTGAGGGCACACACGTGCACGGCTCTGTCCTGACACCTGCAGCAATGCTGCCCTGGCTGAGCTTTGGGCTCTGAGCTGGCAGCTCTCCCAGGGAGAAAGGCCTTCACCTACCCTCGCCATCTCCCCGAGCCTCAGTCCTGGACGTGGGTTGGGAAGCCAGATCACCTTCACCAGGAGGCTTGGCTTCAAGGAAAGGCAGGACAGAAGAGCTCCCGTGGCTCTGTAGGAGATCCTCAGGCTCCCTGGGGCTGGCAAAGGAGCTGCGCAAGGCACAGCCCTGGGCCCAGCCCCTTCCCTCTCTGCTCCTCTCCGTGGCTGCACAGAGCACACGGAAGGAGACACTGGCATTGCACATGGGAAGAAGATTGACAGCTAAATGCTCCTTTCTCCCACTGACAGCGATGCTGTGGGATCACTCAGGGCTCCAGAAGGGAGCAGGGCAAGGCTTCCAGAATCCTTCAGCCCTGAGATTATGTTAAGGGATATGGCACATGAGTGAGCTCTTGCCACCTTGACATTATTCCATCAGGAAAAGCACATTGAGAACTTGCCTCCAGCATTCTCCAAGTCTTGCCAGCTGTCATCTAGCCGGGCTTCCAGATAATCCATGTCCTGATCCCAGTCTAGAAGCCAGTACAGATCAGAACCACGTCCATGGTGCGCTGGGATCCACTTCTGCCTTGGGGTAGTGGGCACTGCAAGGGGTTTGGGTTAGATCGTGAGTACCAGATGTCAATGGACATGGCCAAAGCTGCAGAGGGGCCTGGGGAGCTCTGGGCTGGCTCTGGTCACTCTCCACCCTCTTTGCAGGCCCTGTGCAACATCCCTGGTGGGGGGTGACAGGGCCAGAGCAGGGGTCCTGGCTGCTGAGTCTCAGGAGAAGGCTGAGGGACATGGACCCACCTTGTCCTCCCTGCAGCATTTCCTTCAGCATTTGCGGAGTGATTTTGGATGGCACATGGGGTTTCTGGTGTCCTGTAGCTTTGTTCTTTCCACTTGGAGGACCTTAAGAGAAAATAGTTCCCCTTTGCAGGAATGGAGCCCAGAAAACCAGTGCTCAGCCTGTGGGGTCAGGAGGGACACACCACTCACCCCTGCGATGGGAGCCGGGCTTGCGTACAGTTACCAACCCAGGAGCTGGGAAAGTCCTCGCTGCAGGCACACCTGTAACTCAACAGCCACAGAAGCTTCTGTCATCTCTGCTCATCTGCACAGGCAGCACTGAGCCATGGGAGAGGTGAGGGGAACGCGATGGGCGAGGGCACACACGTGTATGTCTCTGTCCTGACACCTGCAGTGGTGCCAGGACATTGAAACTGCTTATTCTGCCAGGAAAGGACCATTGAGAACTTACCTCCATCATTTCTCAAGTGTTTCAAGCCGTCATCCAGCAGGGCCTCTGGATAATATAAGTTGTGATTCCAATCTAGAAGGGAGCCCAGATCAGAACCCTGCCATGGTGTGCTGAGATCCCCTTCTACTTTTGACAACTGGGCACTGCAAGGGTGTCAGGTAAGACCCTGGGTGCCAAATGTTAGAGGACAATGGCCAAAGCTGCACAGGGGCCAGAGGACCTCTGGGTTGGTGTCTGGTCACTCTCCAAGCTCTTTGCAAGCCCTGTGCAACATCCCTGGAAGAGGTGGCTGGAGCAGCCCAAGGCCCATTGGGGCTCTCTCACAGCTACAGCTTGCTAAAGCAATGGGGAAAAACTGCAGCAGGCAGTTGCACAACTATCCCTCCCTCACTCCTGCCCTCTCTCCCTCACTTCCTGCCTTCCTCTCTGTCTCCATCCCTCTTTTCCCTGGGACAGCTCTCCCAGCCCAAGGGGGCAGAGCCAGGCCCTCTCAGGACACACTGGAGCCTTGGCCTCCCCCTCTGCCCATTCCCCACCATGGGCACCCCTTTGCAGTCGCTGCCAGGTTTTGGGATGTGTCTCCCATGGATGGACCCCAGCAGGACTGCTCAGTAGCCGAGTGCCCTGAGCCTGCTGGGGATAATTCCTCTGGGCTGTGCCGGTCTTGGCCGGGCTGTGCCTGCACTGCCAAGCAGCAGAGATGGCAGCTCAAACCTCAGCAGGGCTCAGGCCCAGAGGCACAGCAATTACCTCCTGTGACTGTGCCTGGCATGGCCTCCCTACCTGCAGCAGAGGCTGCCCATGGGCCACTGCTTCCTCTGGGAAACTCCGCCTTGAGCACAGCCGCTCTGTCCACTTCTGCAGAAAGGGGCAGCTGGATCAGATGGAACCATTCCCCACTGGGGAAACTTCAGGAGGCAATGCTTGTCAAAGGCATGGTTAAGGATCAAGAATCCCTGAAAATTTTTTGGCATTGGCCAGGGCCTACACTCATCAAAACAGCTGCCCTTTCTTATCTACCTGGGGACCGATAAATTGCAGGGGATCTCAGTGTGAGCATGACCCCTGCTGCACTTTGGGCTCCCTGCCTGCTGATGCCAAATGCCTTCCTGCAGAGGCTGGGGAGAAGCTGCAGCCAGGCCAGGCTGGGAAACAGCCCTGCAGGCCATGAAAGCAACAATGGGGCAGCGAGGCTGCCATGGATCCTCTTCCCACTGTGCAAAGAAAGCCCCTGGCTGCTGAGTCTCAGGAGAAGGCTGAGGGACATGGACCCACCTTGTCCTCCCTGCAGCATTTCCTTCAGCATTTGCGGAGTGATTTTGGATGGCACATGGAGATTCTGGTGTCCTGCAGCTTTGTTCTTTCCACTTGGAGGACCTTAAGTGAAAATAGTTCCCCTTTGCAGGAATGGATCCCAGAAAACCAGTGCTCAGCCTGTGGGGTCAGGAGGGACACACCACTCACCCCTGCGATGGGAGCCGGGCTTGCGTACAGTTACCAACCCAGGAGCTGGGAAAGTCCTGCCTGCAGACACACCTGTAACTCAACAGCCACAGAAGCTTCTGTCACCTCTGCTCATCTGCACAGGCAGCACTGAGCCATGGGAGAGGTGAGGGGATAGCACAGGACGGGGGCACACACGTGCACGGCTCTGTCCTGACACCTGCAGCGATGCTGTCCTGGCTGAGCTTTGGGCTCTGAGCTGGCAGCTCTCCCAGGGGGAAAGGCCTTCACCTACCCTCGCCATCTCCCAGAGCCTCAGTCCTGGACGTGGGTTGGGAAGCCAGATCACCTTCACCAAGTGGCTTGGCTGCAAGGAAAGGCAGGACAGAAGAGCTCCTGTGGATCTGTAGGAGATCCTCTGGCTCCCTGGGCCAGGCAAAGGAGCCGCGAAAGGCAAAGCCCTGGGCACAGCCCCTTCCCTCTCTGCTCCTCTCCGTGGCTGCACAGAGCACATGGAAGGAGACACTGGCATTGCACACAGGTAGAAGATTGACAGCTAAATGCTCCTTCCTCCCACTGACAGCGATGCTGTGGGATTACTCAAGGCTCCAGAAGGGAGCAGGGAAAAATTTCCAGAATCCTTCAACCCTCACACGACCTTAACGCAAACGGCACATAAGTGAGCACTTTCCACCTTGACAGATTATTCTGTCAGTACAAGTGGCAATTCAGAACTTACCTCCAGCATTCTCCGAGATTTTCAAAGTCTCATTTACCAGCGATCCCAAATAATTCAAGTCATGATCCCAATCTAGAAAGAAGCACAGATCAGAACCATGTCCATGGTGCACTGGGATCCCCTTCTGCCTTAGGGAACTGGACACTGCGAGGGGTTTGGGTAAGGCTGTGGGAGCCAGATGTCAATGGACATGGCCAAAGCTGCAGAGGGGCTGGGGAGCTCTGGGCTGGCTCTGGTCACTCTCCACCCTCTTTGCAGGCCCTGTGCAACATCCCTGCAGAGGCAGCAGGACCAGCCCAGGGCCCCTGGGGACTCTCTCCCTCTCACAGAGGAAAGCCTCCCTAAAGGCCTGTGGAAAACCATCCCCAACTCTTCCCAGGAGAAGGAAGTGCTGTCCCAGGAAAGGGAAGCCAGGCTGCGGGCTCACCTGCTCCCTGTGCTCGCTGCGGAGCAGCCTGGGCAGCCCTGTCAGGCAGGGCCACTGCCAGGAGGAGCAGGAGGAGGAGACGCAGAGCAAAGGCCATGGTGCCTTGCCCTCTGCCAGTCCTGCAGCTCTTGCTGCCACCACTGTCCTGACACCGCTGTCCCAATGTCAGCACCGCTGCTGCCGCCGCCGCTGCTGCCGCAACAGTCGTGGTCAAGGACTGACTGCTCGGTCCTCGTGGTGCTGTGCAACCACGGGGCTCTGGGACCTCTGTGACCTCAGAGCCTGCTGTCACCTCAGCCTGCTGTCACCCCACAGGCTGCTGTGACCTCATGGCCAGCGTGGAATTGTGTGGGGAGTGGGATCTGCCTTCTTCACCAGGGAGCTCATCCTGCCCAGCAGCTCTGTCCAAGGGCTATGACAGGGTCCCAGCCCAGCTGATCCCACAGGCTGGGGGATGAAGGGATGGAGAGCAGCCCTGCTGAGAAGGACTTGTGGCTGCTGCAAGGAGAGAGGCTGGACATGAGCCAGCCATGTGCCTCCAAAGGAGGCTGCCCAGCAGCTTGAAGGAGGTGATTCCACCACCCCTCTGCTCTGGTGTGAGCCCACCTGGAGTACTGCATCCACCTCTGGGTGCCCAGGACAGGAAGGACATGGTCCTGTTGGAGATAGTCCAGAGGAGGGACAAAATGCTCTGAGGGCTGGAGCCCCTCTGCTTTGGAGACAGGCTGGGATAGCTGGGGGTGTTCAGCCTGGAAGAGGGAAGGCTCCACGCAGACCTGATTGCTACCTTTCAGTACTTTAAGGTAGCTTTTAGAAAACACAGGACAGAATTTTTAGTAGGGCCTGTTGTGACAAGACTGAGGAGGAATGTTTTCAATCTAAAAGACAGTAGATTCAGACTAGACCTAATGAAGATGTTTTTTACACCGTGGGTTTTGAAACCCTGGCACAGGTTGCCCAGAGAGGTGGGCATCCATCCCTGCTGACATTCAAGCTCATGCTCTGAGCAACCTGATCCAAAGGTGTCCCTGCTCACTGCAGGGCACTGCACTAGATGGCCTTTAAATGTCCAAGCCAAGCCAAGCCATTCTGTGCTGCTGTGCACCAGTAGAGCAGTGCTGGAATAATGCTGGGGTGATGGTGCTGGCACCTGTGTTTCGGTAGTTGTGCCATTTAGCTGTTGGCCAAGAGAGGATTGATGGGCTGCACAGTGAAGTCTGCAAAGAACAGTGTGCTCAAGGAGAAACAGGAGAGGAACAGGGCTTCCAGCTCAGATAAATGCCAGCATTTTGCTGCCCATTTCTTGTTAAGAAATAAAGCAATGTTCTGAAGATCCCTTCAGTGTGGGTGCACTATTGGCTGTATCAGTGCTTGTGTTCTGTAAAACAGGTGAGCTGTTACAGCTTCTTGCCCCATTTACCACTGGATAAAACCCAAATACTGCATTGCTCCATGTCTCCTTTCTTCCAAGTAAAGGCAGATTTTCTTCATTCTTCAGTGGGACATATTCATCTGTTGACAAGCAAATTCTTCTTGCCACTCAGACAATGTTGATTTGCTCTAATCCGATTATAATTAAGACCGTAATTTATCAGAGTATAATTAAGACCATATAATTAATTGTAATTAAGGCTGATGGATTGTGAGGCAAAGTGTTGCATCATTTTCCCTGGAGAGAGTTTTTCTCTAATTCAATGACATTTGAAGACAGCTGTAGCCTACCATACTTCTGGCATACTAGAAATGAAAAAACAGCCATGGAAACAGGCTGTTCTATCCTTTCCTCCTCCTCCCTGAAGTCTGAGCTCTTCAGCTGCCTCACAAACATTGTTTTATTTCACACAGGTATCCATCAGGACAGTGGCTGTGAAGCTTGGAACAATGTAGGTTTAGAGCAGCAAAAATAATAATCCATTTCCCAGGTTAAGCCAAGCATTTCCCAAATAACTCTAGCTATCCTCAGGGATGTTTCCAAAAGTATTGTTGTAAATGTTGGGAGCGGGGAGAGAGAATGTGAACAAAATTAAGAATACAGCTTTCTGAGATCTTTTTATTCCTATAAAAGCAGAGTCAAAATTGTTTATAGATAGAACATTAACTAAGAAGTGAACAACAGATTGTCAAGATAATTGCTTAGGAATCAAAAATATCTAAATAAAAATAAGTTAACATGTGGCTTTATAAGAAAACAATCATACTAAGAAGAAAAAAAAACCCTACCAAATCTAAAAACAATAAGGTTGCCTCATCTGTCTCAATATCAAAAAAAAAAAAAAGTTGAAAATAATCAGATCCTCAAGACCATTACTATATACAGGACCCTCCAGGTAGTAGGAATAAACAAAGGAATTTTTGGACAGGTTTTTTTTCTCCTTGGGCTGGGGGAGCTGTCACAGGGAAGGGAGGGTCAGGGGTGGCCGTGGCTGCTCAGGAATGGAACCACTCCCTGGAAGGAGCCACTGCCCAAGCAGCTGTGCTGCCCCCGGGCTCTGCTCTCAGCTTTCTGGGCTCTGTTGGGTGGCACAGCCTGTGCCAAGGGGTGGCAAGGTGCCTGCAGGCCCCAGCTCTGGGGGAAACAGAGAACGTCCTGGCCGTATCCAGCGTGCTGCCAGCTCAGCAGTGGAGCACAGCACAGGCTCACGCTGCCCATTGCTCCCACAGATGCAGCCAGCACCACAAGACATGCTCAGAAGATCTGGGAGAGCATGAGAAGAGTTTTCTACCAGGGAACACATGGCTTGATTAAGTTAATGGCCACTGTGGCTGGTGGAGCACTTTTCCTGCTGATGTGCTATGCTGGAATCTGGTATTGCTGGAAGAGAAAAGGGTGAGTGTTTTGCTGATCTCGGCCTCAAACAGCTTCTTGAAAGGCTGCTCATAGTCGGGAAACATTCCCAGTGAGTCTGCTGAGGACCTGTAGATAGTCATTGGTTGTCCAAATAACTCTGCCAGGAGTTCTGCTGCTGCCCAGGGCTTTAATTGGCCTCTTAATTGCTGGGCCTTGTCCTGGGGAGCCCGCTGGGGCTGCAGCCAGTGCTGGCTGCCACTGAGGCTGCCTGGCCAAGAGCAGCCCCAGGAGCAGCGGGCAGAGGCAAAGCAAGGTGGGCAGGAGAAAGAGCGGGGACGAGATTGCCCTTGAAAGGCAGAGGCGCTCTGGGGCCCGCTCCTGGCCAGGGACCCTGCCCAGAGCCATCCCCTGCTCACCAGGGCCTTGAGGGGCAGCTGTCCAGCTGGGCCAAGCTGTGCCAGCAGCTCCAGCCGTGCTGGGGAGCCTTGGCCGCTCTGGGCCCTGCTGTGCAGGAGGGTCCCTGCGTGCCAGCGGCAGCTGGGGGCCTCAGCCACCTCCTCTCTCCACAGGAGCACCTCTGCACCTTCAGAACAGCAGCCAAAGACTTCAATCACCGAGAAGCTGACCTCTCATCCCCACTCTTCACCTCTGTCTCCCTCTGCTCTGCTGTGGCTCCATCCCCGTCTTGAGTGCGTCCCAAGACCCACACGTGCAAAGTGAGACCCTCTGCCCCTGAGCCCCCTGGCCCTGGTCCCTGGCCAAGACTGAAATTGGGCAGCCCCTGCCCACCAGAGCAGGGCTTGGCCTATGGTTTTTGTTCAAATAAAGAGATGGAGATTTTACCTCAGTGTCTGGCTGGTACCACCAGCAAAGCCCTCATGGCACCAGCCCTGGCTGAGCTCCATGTCCAGGAGCAGCCGGGTGTGCCCACAGTGTGGGCAGGCAGGAGCCAGGCAGGGGCTGCCATGACCAGTGGTGGGGCCACGAGGGGCTGGGGGAGCCCATGCTGAGCGTCCCTGGGTTGTGAGGGCACATTTCCTTCAGTGGCATCACCTGGGCCTGCACCTCATGAGGCACCCAGGGCTAATTTGGGCTCTCTGCTAAGGTGTGCAGGGATCCCCCATGAGGTGTGCAGTGGGGTTAAATTGAGAGGGTTTTTTCCTCTTCTCAGCACAGCAAAGGGGACACTCTTGGCTGAGGTTTTGCAGAGCTGGGAGGAAGCCTCTTGCGAGCCCTTGGGCCCGGCCTGTGGGCACAGCGGGCAGGCAGAGCCCATCCCTTGAGGCCAGTCCGGGCTGCTCGGGCCGGGCCGGGCCGGGCCAGGTGAGGGCCCCGGCAGGGAAGGGCTGTGGCCGTGGGCTCTGATGAGGCTGCCGAGCTTCACCCTGGCCCTGTGCTGCAGCCAAACACACATTTACAGCCACAGCCATTCTCTGGGGCACAGGAGGCAACCGGGGCTGGAACTGAGGCCATGGCTTCTCACCCTGAAGGGAGGCTGGCTCTGTTGGTTTGGAGGGCACAGCTTAGATCCCAGTTCCCTTTGTAAACCTGCTGGGGAAGTGTGGAGGAGCAGAGAGTTCCAACCCTTTTCATTGGGAAGTGTGGCTGATGCTGTGGGGTTTTTCAATTTTTTGCCCTCTGAATTTGTGTCCTGGCAGAGGGTTAAGTTTGCTTGCTCTCACAAAGGCCCTTTTCTTCTTGGTGCTCAGTGGGACTGCAATGCAGCCGGGGTTGAAGGAGGATCTGCGGCCGCTTGGGCCATGATTGTGGGACACCGTGTGGGACCTGCTGCTTTTGGCTGTGCTTTGTGGTGCTGCTGGTTCAGGCCTTTTACAGTAACTGACTTCAGTTTCTTCATCTTGTCACCATGGCTGGGAATAAATCTCTTGAACACCTCTGTAATATTAAGAGGCAGGCATTGCTTTCTTGAAGTGCTGCATGCACAGGCCATAGGGATCACAGGGCCTTCTTGGTGGGGTCTTCAGGGAGCCTGGTGGTCATTGAGGGAGGAAGCTGATTCTACTGGAAAAAAGAGGGTTTTCCATGTGTGGAAAAGAATAACCTCTCACTTCCCCATCCCTTTCTATACAAAGTTATACAGGCAAGAGCATTCAAATATCTCTATCTGCCAAGTCAAACTATTTTTCTTTCTATATCTATCTATCTATCTATCTATCTATCTATCTATCTATCTATCTATCTATCTTGTTGTAGTTTAAGGCCTGGCGATGTGGAAGAAACTGGGATGTAACAGAAAGTTAGCAAAAACCCCTCTCTGTTAGGATCGTAAAACCTTCTGTAATTAGCCCATAGCACTCAAGTGTGACATGAGCAGATGGGAGTAACACAATGACCCTAGGTTATAAAAGGTCAAATTCTCCTGCAATAAACGCTATTGCTTCACCATCCATCACATTGATGTCTTGTGGGTAGAATGGTCCGAGTGGCCAAGGGGGAGCCACCATGCTGGCTTCTGAACTAGGGTGTCTGCCTTGCTTGAAAAACCAACACTACCTATCTATCTTTATCTATCTATCTATCTATCTATCTATCTATCTATCTATCTACTTTACTAATCTATGAAATATTTTCATGCACGAGATTTTGTTTATATATAAATTATGACACATCTATTGAGAGCTGGAAAATGATACCATCCATGTTTGATATAGCAAAGCTTGGGTTTAGGAACACACAAGAACTGTGATTTCTTTCTTGCTAGACATATGCTGGCTCGTTTAGATTGACTATGAACTGATATCCTGCAAAGCTGGAAAATGCCTGGTGGCCATTGCTGTGATATCCTTTAAAATCCTTTTTTCATTTTTATTTTTTTCTTTTGTGCTGGTTGGTAAATACCTTTCTTCCTTAAGCTGTGTGCTGGCAATATTGGAAGTAAAAAATAACAGAATACTGCATCTTTTAGATACTTGATAGCTGTCCTGTTAAATTTTATTGTAGTATGTTCTGTCTAATACCCACTCAGAATTAAATCAGCTGGTCAGCTACTGAGCACAACTTACTGCACAGCTGCAGCTCAAGTTTCCACAGTGCAAGTGGCTTTTTCTTCTTCTGTATATGTATCAAACACATTCAAGTGCAAGGCTGCTGACAGAGGAAAGAGCCTTGTTTAGTGGAGCCTGGACTTTGGGAAGGTGGTAGCTGTTAGATCAACACCCAGCAAAGTGCCTAAATTCCTTTTTGTGACTGCTGTCTGGTGACTTTGGCCTGGCTTCTTGAGGAGGTTCAATTTTCATTTAGAAATGGCACGAGAACACTCCGTGTGCTCCCGTGGAGCCAGGGCTGTCCCAGGACACATGGAGCTGGGACAAAGGGCACATTGATTTTCATCTCAAGAAGCCACCTGAGCTCCTCATGGCAGCAACCCCACGCACTGCTAATGGATCCATTACAATTAACTCAGCACACAGCTTGGAACTTGAAGCTCTGACATACGGAGCTTGTTCAGTTCTGCCATGGAGGAATGGAGTTTGGAAACAAAGAGGTTTAGCAAGGAGATCCACGCACAGCTAAACTCTTTGTACTCTAACAAAGGAAGTCTTAGGATGTAAACCCTCACCCATCCTCTGGTTTTACCCCTCCATTGAGCCAAATTCTTGGTCTTCATTCCTGTGTCAGTAGGAAAATATGACAGGGAAGTGGAGATCCTCCTTGGCTTCTTCAGCTGGCCAGCTTGGAACCTCATCCTATGCCACAAACAGGAACAGACAAACTGGAATTTTGTTATGAAACTGTACTTTGGGTTTGATTTTACCCAGAAGTAACTGAGATTCACTGGAATATTTACAAGCCATAAATGATGGATTTATTGTGGTTGCTAGAATCTTTCAGATTTTACAACTTTTCTGCTGCACGAGAACCTGGCACTTGCAGAACTCTTGCCCCATGCACTTCTCTAGTGCTTCTTGCAGAGAAGTGCTTTGGGATTAATCAGGATGAGTGCCACGTTCACGTGTGGTTTATGGAGCCCACAGGACAGGAAATTGTCTTTGCTGAGGGCACTGGCTGTCATTCCAACACCTGCATCACTTTTTCTACAGTAATCCTTGTGAGAAAGGTTGTTCTTTGCCATAGAGATTTTTAGTCCACATTTTTTATCTCAAACCGCCAAAAGTTTTCCATCTCACAGGTTTCTGATGCTGATTTTTCCATTCCAGTCTGTTGTTGGCCTTGTCAGGAAAATTCATCTACAAACACCAGAGGTTTATGTCTAAAAAGGAGACAGAGGAGTCCTTTTACTTGATTTGAATAAAGGGAGAGGCCATGGGCCATTCTCCTGGGGTCTCTCAAATTTTTGGAGGACACAGCCTCCTATTTATCCAAATTTCCCAGCCACGTCCCTGTCTCTTTCCCCATTGGCTGAGGTACTTGAGAGGTCCAGACTCCCCGGAGTGCCTGACACCTAAGATTCCCCTCTAATGTATAACCCTCCTTCTTCATTTTTAATTCTTATGGAATTTATGGTTTTCCCCCATTGTTTCTTTCATCTTTCAGTATCAAATTTCATTTATCAGCAAACTAACAGTTTGTTTGTAAAGGCAAATATCTTTTTTCCATTCATCAATCAGAGGAATCCTTCCCATTGTTTCTTTTATCTCTCAGTGCTAGTTTTATTTACCAGCAGACCCACAGCTTGTTTTTAAAGACAAATCTCTCATTCCTCTCAACCTCTCTTTTTAAAAAAAATTTCTTACTAATTGTCTTTACAAACTTTAGTTATCATTGACTTTATTTCCTATTCCTCGATTTTTTTTTTTGTTTTGCAATTATTTGCAGTGACATCAATTTCTGTCCTTTTGTAGCTATTCCTGGATTAGTAGCTATGGCTACTACCTGCATCCTCTTTATCAAATGTTGAAGAAATTGTACTAAGCAAGGGATCATGCATGCTAAAAGATAAGAGTTGCTACAGCACAAGAAAAGCATTTGTTAAACCCACAGTTTACTAGATAACCACAAAAACACGTCTTATTCTCAATTCTTTCTATGTTTGGACTGATACATGAGTTAACTTTCCTATTGCTTTTGTAATTTGTTTCACCACCTTTTAGCTATCAGTTAATTTGCCACACTCTCCCTTCTTCTGCTGACAGTGTTTGCATTTCTAAGCTCTCACACGAGGCTTCTACCTGCAGTTCCATTTAAATCTGTTTTGTTGGATCTGGACCAGAACCTATTACAAAGGATTTGAGTTTTGTTTCAGTGTTGCTACTTCTACTGATCATCACGGACAACACGTGTCCTGCTTGTGGAATTGTTTTGGGGGCAGCTTAAAAATAAGGGCTCCAAAAAACCTTCTCTTTCCCCTCTGCTTTATAGCCTTCAAAATCTTTTTGGTAATTATGGAAGGAACACCTTGCTTAGCTGCTGGTAGTGACCTTAACATAAATTTGATTCTATTTGCCTTGATATCTGAAACAATTATAAGGAGGGAAGTTGGGGGTCTAATACTCTGAACCTAAAATCTAGTCAGAAATGCTTTTTCCCACGTATGTGCTTCTTGTTCTATTTAGACAATAAATGCTTTTTTCAGAAGAATGAAGCCACCATAGACTTCCTTCTTCATCTGAAAATCTTGTTTATTATGGATTTAACTCGTTGTTTAGGTTTGACTGTGCTGGGCAGCCACGGCCAGTCTTCAGATCTTCCTGGCCTTCCACAGACTTCACAATTTTTCAGGTAAAAGGATTTGCTACTTCTTCTCTTATGGTTAAAAATTACTTTTCTACTTTTGGCTTCAACTTCAAGTGGCTGACAATATCAAGGTAAGATTATTAAGGCAGACATTTTAATGGTGTAATTTAATTTCCTAACTTAACTTTTACTTTCATGTTGTCTTTACACGACCTGTAAAGGCGAGTGAAGGCACAGAAAGAGCTTTAACATAAAGAAAACAATGACAGTGAGGATTGGCCTCTAATGACTGGAGATTTGAGAGAAGGGATGCCCACACAAACTATTTCAGCAGCCAGGCTGTGGGAGGCACACGGGGCTTCCCCTGATGTTGATGGCCTGGTTACTGCTCCAGTCCCCTGTTGTGGAGCATCAGTGGCAGCCTGCCGAGCTTCTCCTCTAGCTGAGATGTCTGAATTTCTGGGGCCTTAGAGACCTTGACTCGAGAGGGATGGCTCTACCCGTGTTCAGCTCTCCTGACGGCTGTTTCTGTGCTCAGCAACACTTGCACAGGTCTACACTACTTTGCTGCTGCTGCTGCTGCTTCTCTCTACTCCTTCACTAGGACTCAATCTCCTGGCTGGATGTTGTGAACAGCAAAGTCTAAAGGCAGGCTCTGTGCTAGCTGAGCTTCTTGTCAAAGAGCTTTTACAAGAGACACTATCCAGGCTACATATTGTTTCCAATAGATATCCTTTATCCCTACCCCCAGGTAATTCTCAAGGCTGAGGATTACCAGGATAAGGAATTCTAAACATCAGTTCAAAGGGAGATAATTGAGTATCCCCACTGGGTCTGGCCCTTCTTCTTGCCCAAGCCAGTGGCAAGAGCCGGCATCTTAGTTTCTATCACCAGCTTCAGAAGGTGTTTCTTTATTTCCCCATTCATCTTTTCATCTCAGCCAGAACTCTGGGGGTGCCAGGGGCTGTGGAGGTTCCATTGGATCCGTAAAGCAGTCAAAACTCTGAGACATAAACTTTGAAGAATTTAAGATTTTAGAGAAGCTGAGGCCTTAATTAGAAAGAAGCCTTGCTAAATCTAAATAAAATAAATAGATGGGCCTTGCTAAAATTAGAGGGAGCTAGAGAAGCTTTGCTAAAATTAGAGGTTAATCATTGGCTAATAACTAATTGTCTGTCAACTCTATGCTTGTTCAGCTGGGCTTATAATGAGAAGCAATGAATCTGGTAAGGAACTTGAAGAACAGAAGAGAATTGCAAATCAGAAACTCCTGGAAGACATGAAACTAGGAGCCCAGCCAAGGGTCCATTTGTCACTTTGCATTGAAAAGGTAGAAAGGTCAGAAGGAGGAAGAGCCATATCCCTTCCCTCCCTTCTCTCACCCCTCCTCATAAAAGGACCACCAACTCATTTCAAGGAACAAACTACGCATGCTTAATTGCTTTTTTCCTAATTAGCATAGGAAGCAGAGTGTGGGTGGCAACGGGGTTATGAATATGCATTTGTGTTCCATATTTCTGGAAATAAAAAGCCTGTATTCACCTGTATTCGGGGCCGTGTGTATTAAGGGGTGATCTGACACATCGGCCCAGCACTGCTAATAATCATACACTTTTTAACCCTAAACCAGTTCAAGAGTCTTTGTCTGTCTCAGTTGGATAGTGATACTAGATCATATCCATATTTTAGTAAATCAGTCTTAGAATGCAGCCAAAAATTGCATGTGGAAAAAGGAAAAGAACTTGTGGGTTTGGGAAGATGAGGATGGATTTTGTTAACAGCACATTGGAAACAGCACCAAGAGAAGGAACAATTGTTTTTGGAATGCTCCCATGTGAAGGTACAGCAGGTTTTAGTCTTGAGCTCAGGTTTGTTTGTGCAAGTGAAACAACAAAAACAACAATGATGATGATGATAATGATAATAATAATGATAATAATAGTAATAATGATAATAATGATAATAATAATAATCAATAATATATATTTATATCCAAAATTAAAAATTGATAATGTGAAATAATGTTGACAATACTAATTTGTGAGCTTAGCTTGCTCACTGTAACACTAAATACTCTACAAAAAAGGACTAGCAAAGACCCAAATGTCAATGGTAAACTTTGTGAATTGTATACACAGAATAAAGGAGGAAGGGGTGAAGTTGGCTGTTTTTATATGGTTTGCTGATGCTGTGATGTGGAATGCTTTGTCTGTTCCTGGGAAAAATACAGAGATTAAAACTGCTGGGTTTTTCATGTACCAAACTATCTACAAGCTACAGGATTGGTTGAACAATTGTTAAAAGAGCAGTTGATAAAATGAGGAGATGGGAACCTGTCCCGGTGGAGAACCCATCTCCCAGATGGGCTCCATGCCCTTAACAATGGGCCCACTGGGAAATGGAAACCCCTGGGTGTGCACGGCTGCACCCAATTTGCAAACACAGCCATGGACAGTGAGACTTGGACTGCCTGGGAAATTGTTCTGGCTGTGATGGCCCCTGCCAGGGCCACCCCAGAGGCTGCAGGGCTGGACCTTCATGCACTGGAATTCATTAGGAGAAATCAGAAGCAAATGACCGTTTACAATACAGGAATAAGAATTCAGATTCCTCCAGGACACTTTGGTTTGATAACTTCTCACTGGAGCTTGGCCTTGCAAAGGGTTCATGTCACGGGAGGAGGAATTGATGCAGATTATCAAGGAGAAATTGAAGTAAATCTGTTAAACAATAGTGAACAAGATTTGGTTTTCCACCACAATGCAGGGTAATACAGTTATCAATATTGCAGTTTTAAAAACAATTGTAAAAAAAGGACATCCACCTCAAATCACCTCCATTTGTGGAGATAAAAGGTATGGATCCAGCAGTCTTAATAAAGGAGCCAGAGTGTAGGTCCAGAGGCCAAATGGCCCTCCCGAGCCAGCTGAAGGAACAGCTCTGGGCAAAGACAACACTGTTGGAATCCTGAGACCTGGGCAGGAACAATGGGAATATGTCCCTGCAGCCAAGTGTTCTCTGCCAGAACAAGTCGATGGGATATTGTTTTACAGACCCTGCCAGACCAAATCTCCCTGTTTGCCCCAACGGCCCCTTTGGAAAATGCTCAGATCCACGGGGCTCCATGTGAAGGCTGATGTGACCCTGAGGGACTTCCACACCAATTCCAGCCAGGAGCCTGGCTGTCCCTCAGGGACTGGGACCCGGCACCTCTCCAGCCGAAGGGAAAAGGACCCCAGCAAGCCTTGTTAGCCACAGACAGTGTGTAAAGAATGAGTAAGCTTGTGATGGTAAAGCACAGAAATCCTTTCACATTGTGGCCTCCAGCTAGAACAGGGCTTGGTTTCTCCTGAAGGGAAATCTCAGTCAATCCTGTAAAACTGATAATTGCATTCCTGTGTTCCACAGCACAGTTTTCTGTCAGTGTCCCTGCACTGGATCCGTTACGAGTCAGAGCCCATTGACAGAGTTTTGGCCACCCCACAGGGTGAGCCCTCCGAGGGAACCCCATTCCTCCCAACCTGAGCTGAGAACATACCCAGCAATTAGTTACATTGAGTATTTTGGCTATTTGAGTTTTAAATTTTCAAAATAATTTTGATGACTAATGCCTTGATTAAATTCAGAGGTGTTTCTGGCAAACAAAGATCCTGGCTGACTCTCAAGATACAACTTACAGGTGTTGGGGGTTCGGTGTCCTTTATTTTCTATTTAGTTCTGGCTTGCCTGTGGAATTTTTACTCATGACTTGCAGGGAAAACTTAACTGCGAGTACCTGGTGGGTGCTTGAGGAAAAACAAAGAGTTTGGCTGGGCCCGGGGGGGAAGGGGGCAGGAAAAGGGGAGGTTGGGGACAGTTTGGTGGCTTCTTCAGTTTCGGAGAAGAACACTTTGGGTGCAGAGCTGTTGTGGTGGGGAGATGGGAATTTCGCCATCACCCAGATGGAGCTGCTGCTTCTTCTCCTTCTTCCCTCTTCATTGGTGGCCTCGCACCCCCTGTCCTGCCGGGACGTGTGGCAGTGCCAGCCACCGCCACGGAGCTGCTGATCCACCTCAGCCACTGGCCCGGGATCTCAGCTCATCCCTGCTGTTCCAGCTGAGTGTTCCTCAGAGCCCTGCAGGAGCACCAGCACTGACTGCCAACCCGAGGGGGTTTGTGAAACAAAGCCTCTCCTCCATCCTTTCCCGTCTCAGCCCAGAAAGCTGTCACGGGGTCCCTGGCTCTGTTTTCTTGCTAACGCTGTAGTTATTGTTGTTTGTTTGCCTGGTTGTAAATACTTGTAAAGAACTGTCATTCCTCTCCCCAGATCTCTGCCTGAGAGCCCCTTGATTTCAGGATTATCATAATTCGGAGGGAGGGGGTCTACATTTTTCATTCCAAGGGAGGCTCCTGCCCTCCCTAGCAGACACCTGTCTCTCAACACTGAGACATTTCCATGAGTAAATTTTGCAAAGTTTTCAATAAAATTCTTATTGATAAATTTGCCTCCATTTCATTTCTAACAAGCTGTTCCTAAAGATCCCGTCAGGCTGTCTTAGACACTTTGGGCAAGGGATTCCTTCCAAGCTGGGCCACTTGTGGGGGGATGGGGGCAGCCCCAGGGCGGAGGGCAGGGTGTGCAAGGGCCCTTTGTGACACGCTGCAGCACGGTCACCGTGGGATGGTGGCAACGGGAGCAGATGTCAAAGGGCCCTTTGTGACACGTGCTGCCATAGGAGCTGGCGGTGACAGGGCCACGCCACAGTGCTCGGTGCACGCGACGGGTCAGGACGCGCCAGAGCGGTGCTGTGAGGAGCCCCCGCACAGCGCACTCCTTTGTGTCGGACCTGGAGCTTTTCTGAAGCACTATTACTACAGGTGACCTCGAGGCCAGACCACAGGTCTTGCTGACCTGTGGCCTTGCTGAGCCTTCCTTCTTAAGGTTCTCTTGAGGGCAGACCGTGGGACTTGGTGACCCGGAGCTTTTCCGACGTGTCGCCCATCCCTGCAGTCTCTGCCCTTGAGACCAGACCACAATCCCTGTCGAGGAGCCTCCTGTCCTTGTGGCAGGAGCCCTCAAGACCCAAGTGCAGGACTCGCTGTCTTGCAATCTTGCCAGGACTTGAGTCTTGCAGGTGCCTTCCAGGCACGACTGCAGGACTTGCTGACTCTGAGCTTTTCCGAGCCATCACTCCTGCAAGCAGCCAGAAATCCAGTCACTGCCATGGAGCAGCGACCCCCAAGAGTGCCCAAGTTGGCCTGGCTTGAGGAGGAGGAAGAAGAAGGCTCTGGAGCTGTCCTGGCACAGGAGTCTGAAGAGGTGCAGGAGTTCCAGGCACCACAGGAGGGTGAGTTGCAGAGCTCGGCATTAGGGCTAGTGCCTGTTGCCAGCTTGGCCCCATCCCATTCCATGCCATGCCATCCCCTGGTGCTGTTCCTATGTAAAGGATGGGAGAGTCCGAAAGAAGACAGGGAGCAGCGACCCCCAAGAGTGCCCAAGCTGGCCTGGGTGGAGGAGGAGGAGGAGGAGGTCGAGGAAGAAGGCCCTGGAGCTGCCCCAGCACCAGAGACCGAAGAGGTGCAGCAGTTGCAGCCGCTGGAGGAGGGTGAGTGGCAGAGCTGGGCCACAGGGCTGGTGCCTGCGGCCATCTTGGCCCCATCCCATCCCATTGCATCCCATCTCATCCCATCCCACACTGTCCTGTGGACACACACCCATGGACAGCACAAAAAAGGGGCTGGGGCTGCCCCCGCAGCAGTGGCCGTGCTGCATCCCCTGGGGCATCCCGGGACTGTCCCTGCCTGGGGAACGCAGGGCTGGGCTGTGCTCTCCGGCCTCTCCCGCAGCCCCTCAGCTCTGGCTGCTCTTTGCCAGATGCAGCCATGGACGGCACACAAGAGCAGGACACCGCCCGTGGCCGCTTCCGCAGAGCAGCGCAGGTACCTGCAGCCATCCCAACCTGCGCTGGGCCTGCTGGCACTGCTCAGCCCAGCACCGCACTTGGAGCACTCCATGCAACTTCCCTGCCTTCCTGCCCTTCTCCTACAGTTTCTTTACCAATACATCAAGAGAATTGGCAAGGAAGACACCAGACCTATGGACACTGAGGTCAAAGCATCCTCAGAGGTCTTGGTAGAACAGAGCAGCGCTGCCCAGCTGGATCTGCTTGTAGAGACGGCTCTTTTCAATCCAGAGAAAGTAAGCAGCCTGTGGCCAGCCTTTGATCCTCCAGCAATTGCTTGGCTTTCCCAAGCCATGCCTGCTGCTCACTTGAAGCTTTTGAGGCCATGGCAGTGGGCTGGAAGAGAAGCACTTGTCTGGGGAAGAAGCTGGGCACATTGCTGACTCCCTCTGCTAGCATTCCAAGTCGCCCTGTGCCTTCTCCAGGTGCCCGGCGTGGTGAGGTATATCCACCAGTGGCTCATGGCCAATGAGGCTGCTGAGCACAGGATGGACTGGGCCCTGATGCAAGTGGCCGAGGCAGAGCCCGATGATGTGGCCATCACTCTCCTGCGGGTGGCCCCAACGTGTGACAGGTATGGGGCCCAGCTGCCCCGAGGCCTCAGGGCTCCCCAGCCCATCACCCTGTACAGCCCGGCCCAGGGCTGTGAGCAACACAGACTTCCAGGGCCCTCTGGCTGCTCCCTTTGCCAGCCCTGCTACAAAGTCGGCCCCCGAGCCCGCTGCCGTGCTGCCAGCCTGCCCCTCAGGGGCCTGTCCCCACAGGGCTGGGCTGCCTGGCTGCTGCTGCCGCTCAGGGCCAGTGGGCACAGGCAGAGCTGGCGGCCAGCTCAGCTCCCCGCTGCTGCCCAGCCCACGGTGCTGTGTCTGACCCCGCAGAGCTGCTATGGCCATGTGGACGACCATCTTGCTCTCGCCCTGGATTTCAGAGGAAGTGACACCGCTCCTCATCAATGTGGTGGGGAGCTGGCCGCAGAAAAACCTGGGCACCTCTGATGGGGACAAGACGGCTGTCTTTTCCCTGACTGTGAGTTTCGGGAGCTGGCCTTTGCTCACCGCAAGGCCGGCTGCCTCTCCAGCAGCTCTGTTGCCTCCTTCCCCCACTGCATCTCCCTGCTTCAGGCACTGGCCACAAACCTGGCCTAGGGGCAGCTTCAGGGCCACCAGGCCCGCTGCTCCCCCTGCGTCTCCCCCGGCCTCTCCCTGCCACGCTCAGGCCCTGCCACACGGACGCCCCGGCACTGAGCGCTGTCTTGGGCTGCTTTGTCCTCTGCAGGCAACTCTGGTGATGTGGAAGATCCTCCAGGGGCCCTGTTGCCCACAGATCCTCACAGTCTATTTCCCCCGCCTCTTTGTGCATCTCCTCTTCCAAACGTACTTCAGTACTTTGTATATGACAGAGGACGTCCATACCTTCTGGAAGGAATGCCAGGAGCAACACGGCCTCTCCACCAGCCCCAACAGGTGCTCCATGCCACTCCTCCTGTCCCTGCCACTTCCCCAGCCTCAGAGCCAGCGCTCCCAGCATCACCTGGGCTTTGCTGTGCACACAGGTTTGCAGTGCAGACCCTGAAGGCCCTGCTCTGCAGTCTCCACTTGGAGCATGTGGTGGTGGCAATGGAACGCAAGCGTGGCTGGGACACGCTGCTCTGTGCTGACACCCACCACTATGCCGTGGGTCTGCTGGCCAGGTGAGCCCCCCTTCTCCCCACTGCCTCTGACATTTGTGCCCCCTGCCCGGGATGCCCCCCACAGTCCCCGTGGCCATGGGCCTGAGGGCCTCGTCACTGAGGGATGGCCAAGGAGACTGCAAAAGGCTGTGAGAGGAGGGTGCGCAGGAGCAGCCACATCTCAAGGGCCCACATCCCCTCACAGGGTGCTGGGGCAATAGGACAACTGTGTCCATCACTCCTGGGAGAGGTTTTTCGCACCCTTGCTGAGACTCTTTCTGCCATTTTCTGCCTTACAGGGTAATGCGCCATGCATCTGGCCACTTGTGTAAAGGCATCTTAAGCTACCTGCTTGAGGTGCTCAGCAAACCGTTGCCACACTGGGATGTCTCTGCCATGGCATTCCTTGTGGAGGTGAGCCTGATGACCAGCACTACCTCGCTCAGCTCCCTGCCAGCCCTGTCCCCTGGCATAGCCACAGCTGCCTGCGACGGCACCCGCGCCCTGTGCTGCTGCCTGGGCCCAGCCCTGCGCACTTCCAGGCTCCTGCCGGCCGGCTCCCCTCTCACTGCCCTGTGCCTTTCAGCTCCTAGATTGCCTGGACTTGAGTGACTGTGGTGACAGCCTAATGGAGATCTTGTATAAGTACCTGTGGTACAACTCCACAGAGATGCATCACCAGGTTCTCAGGGCTCTCCTCCTGCTAAAGGACCTTCCCTCCATGGTGAGAAGGGGGCAGCAGCTGAAGCCGTGTGGGCAGCATGAGGCTGGGCAATGCTGTCACTTGGCCTTGGCTGGCCTTTGCCTTGGGCGCTGAGGCAGCTCCTCGCAGCTCTCCTGCCTCCTGCTTCAGCTGCCCGAGTGCTTTGGGACAGCCCTTTGGCCTCTGGGCCCTGCGGCAGCTGCCCGGGCTTTCACACCCTTGTGTTCTGCACAGGCCGAAAGAATTCAGAGCCTGACAGGAAGACTAGTGCACCTCCTGTGGGACTTAGACAGTGACGTGGCCAGGATGAGCATGGCTCTCCTGAGCCATATTTTCCTGGATGAAGACACCCCAATATCCTGGCGCAGGGCCCTGCAGCTGGCTGAGCCGCTCCTGAAACTCCTGGACAATGTAAGGCTCTGTGCCCCAGCCACGGCCACTGCCTGCTGCCCGGACACTTTGTGCCCTGTGCATTTGCAGGCCTGCGCCAATGTGGGCCACAAGAAGCCAATGATGAAGTCATTTTTCCTTCCTTCCTTTCATACAGCCTGATAGCCAGGTGCAGCTGCTCTCCATGTTTCTCCTTCGAAGAGTGATGTCTTCAGCTGAAGAAGAAGGAAGAAAGCCCCTGAAGGAACGAGTGTACCAGAGCCTGCTCCCACTCTTTTTCCACTGCCAAGATGAGAATCGGCATGTGGCAGAGGTGAGGACTCCTGGGCTGCTGCTGCGCCTTGGCAGGGGGCTCAGCTGCCTCCTGCCCTGACGCAGGCTTGCAGGCTGCAGCCTCCTCCAGCCCTTGGCACTGGGACACTCCTGTGCCCTGCCTTGTGGGGCCATTTGCGGGCTCTCTGCTGCTCCCCAGGCCTCTCGGACAACGCTCCTTCGCGCGGCTGGCTTTCTGAAGAGGCCAGACCTGGAAAAAGCTGTCAGGAAGGAGAAGCTGTGGAAGTTTGCCAAGCTCGTGGTAAGGACGGCCTGGAAGTGCCAGCCTCAGACTAGAGAAGCCCCCTGGCCCCGGTGCTCAGTGTGTGGGGCTGGCAGCTGTGCCTCTGCCCACTGCTGCAGCCGGGGGCCGCACGGCTTCTTCTGCAGCCCCCTATGGCCCCGAGCCGGGTGCCGATGGAGCCCCGGCCCAGCGGGGCTGCGGGCCGGGCCGGCACCGCGGCTTCCCGGGCAGCAGCCGGCCCTCTGCCCCCTCCAGAGCCCGGCGCCAGCGGCTGCTGGCCGGGCCTCAGGGCTGGCCGGGCACGGGAGGCCGGGGCTGGCCGCAGGCAGCAGCGCCCGGCCGAGGGGCAGAGCCCGCGCCAACCCTTCCCTCCTGCCGCTCTCTCCAGCTGGCAGACCACAGGATCCCCTTGGCCGAGCACCTGCGCCGGGCCCTGCAGTACCTGCAGGACCCACAGGAGACCCTGCGAGCGGCGGCCATCAGGGTCATCGGTGAGTCCCGAGCCCGGGCTCCCTCCCCGCCCCGCCGCAGCTCGGCCCCGGCCCCGGCTGCTGCCCCGGCAGCGGCACCCGGGCCCGGCGCCCTGGAGCCCCGGCTGTCCTCGGGGCTGCTGCTGCCGGCCTCTGGCAGCCGTGCCCTTGGGCTGAGTCAGGGTGCGGCAAGGGCCCGGGCTGAGCCCTGCCGGGGCAGGAGGCCATGTGGCCACAGGGCTGGCAGCGCCGCTGGCAGGGAGCTGTGCTGCTGGGACCCTGACAGGCTCTGTGTTCTCAGGGATGGCCGGGGAGCAGCTGAGGGGGCAGCACGCAGAGCTCCAGGTCTTGTGCAGAGGTGAGCCACGGCAGCAGGCTGACAGTGTTGGCTGTCGGGGGCAGCTGCAGCCCTGGCCAGGCTGTGGAGGGCTCTGCTCCCTGTGCCGATGAGGGACGGCGTGGGCAGAGCACAGTGAGATTTCAGGGCCACGTGGGGCATTTGTGGCCAGCAGCTTTGGGCTGACCCCCTTGGTCCCTGCTCCCTCCTGGCCAAGGCAAGAGCCGGCTGGCATGGCCCTGGCAGGGGGCTCTCGATGGGCCCCCACAGCTCTGGGATCTGACCGTGGCTCTGTTTGTCTCTCTTGCAGCCCTCGAACGCCTGACGGAGGACAGAAGCTGTGCCGTGTCAGACCTGGCACTTGAGACGCTGTATGTCCTCCGGGCCATCCAGAGTGCCCGTTACTCCATTCTCCAGAGGATGGAAGACCAAATCCTCAGGGCATGGAGGACACGGCCTCGTCTGTCGGGCCTGGGCTGGCTGCACTGCTGGAGGTGTACTCAGAGCTGACCTGAGTACAGAGACAGAGGCTCTGTCTTCTGGGGCCACATGGGCCAGCCAGGATTTTTTATTTCATAAGGGTTGTTCTTTTCCTTTTTTCTCTTCTTTTTACTATGTAAATAATATAGGATATGTTAGGGCTGAGAGGCTCTATCTTCTGGGGCCACATGGGCCATCTGTTAGTTTTTGTTTCATAGAGATTGTTCTTTTCTTCGTTTCGTTTCCATCTAGTATGTAAATAATATAGGATATGTTATAAACCACAAGAGTCCCAAGACCTTTCTTTTGCTGCCCAGGGTGTGTGGGGCATAGGGGAAGAGAGGGAAAAGGGTTCTTGTGTTCAGCAACCTGCCGGGGCGTGCAGTGGTGCAGGGGAAATGGCCAGAAGCCCCTTGGCCTTTGGTGGTTGTGCTGAAGCCACAAGCCCTGTGGCAGGCAGGGAGCGCCATCTGTGTCCTGCTGCCCGTGTGTTGCTGCCGTGATGGCTGAGGAGCTGCTGGAGCTCCTGTGGGGCTGCGGCGCTGCTGCCGGGCCAGGCTGGGGGTGCCCCTGAGGGCACGGGGTGCTGGGAGGCCGTGAAGGGATGAGGGGCTGCGGAGGCCCAGACGGGACAAGGCAGTGGGAAGGCAGGAGGGGGATGTGTGAAGGAGTGGGTGGCAGGAGGTTCCAAGGGGACAGAAGGCCCTGGAGGAGCCGGGGTGGTGGGAAGCCCTGAGGAATTGGGTGTCAGAGGCCATAAGCAGCCCCCGGGCAGCCGCCTGGTCCCTGACACCCGGCTGCTCCGGTGCTGCCCCAAAATGTCCCCCAGGCCTGCAGCAGAAGGCCTGGAGGCTGGGACACCACCCCAGCAGGAGGGTGGGGACAGCCCGAGGTGCCCAGGCTGGGCTGGCTGGGGACATGGAGGGCAGGGGGTGCTGCCAGGCCACGGCCACTGGGTGCCTCCAGGAAGGGGCAGTGGGCAGAGGCAGGGCTGGCGGCCAACCCGGGCCCTCACGGCTGCCCAGGCCACGCTGCTGTGACCGAGGCCCCCTGACACAGAGCTCGGGGCCCACAGAGCTGCTGCCACCATGGGGAGGGTGGCGATGTCTCCTCCGGCAGGGCTGCCCAGTGGCTGCTGCCCAAGCGGCTCTGGAGCCCACAGAAACAGCAGCAGAGTGTGCCCAGGAACAGCAGCAGCCCCAACGTCGGCACCTGCGCACTGAGGCGTCCGCAGCAGCCGGGTGCCAAACAGCGGGAGGCTGTGGGCACAATTGCCTTTGCTTTGGCAAAAGGCTTCAGCAGAGTTGGCCACAATGGCTTTCTCTTCACTTGCAGCCTCACAGCAACGCTTGCCAGCTTCAACTGTAGCCTGTGCCCGTGACTGACTTGGATGGCCGTGCTTGAGGGCGAGCTCGCCTTCCACACTCAGGTGTCCCAAGGCAGCGGCATTGGCACCATCCTGAGAAAGAGAGAGAGAGAGAGAGAGAGAGAGAGAGAGGGAGAGAGAGAGGGAGAGAGAGAGAGAGAGGGAGAGAGAGAGAGAGAGGGAGAGAGAGAGAGAGAGGGAGAGAGTCTGACGGGGCAGGAGCCCTATGCTGCAGCTGCCCTCCCTCTCATCTGTCCAGGCACCTTAAAGACTCATGAAACCAAATCCTGGACTTGCTTGGAACAAAGGAAGAAGCAGCATGCGCTGAAAAAAAGCAGGGACTTACACAGCTCAGTTTTGCTCTCCACTTGGGCAATCCCAGAATCCCTGAGCACTTGGTGTTGCACAGTATCATCAACATCATCCAGTCTCCAACCACCCTGCCATGGGCACAGGTGGTGTGCAGGCACAGCTGTCACTAGAACTGGGAGAACACTTTTCCATGTTGACCTTTTCCTCTCCTGGATTTCAAGCAAAGATGAAAACATCATCTGGTGAATGACAGGTGAATTGTGTAGCTCACAGAACTAGGAGTAGGAGTCTCCAGTGGCCCATGGTGTGTCCATTCAACCATTGTTAGATTGTCCAGTTGGAGCTCAGCGCGGTGCAGCCCGGGCACAGGCACCAGGCTGGTCCATTTCAGCATCCCAAAGTCTTGGTGGCTCCCTGTGCACCCATTGTCTCCTGAATCCATTCTTGAATTCCCAGTTACTGCTGTGCAGGACATGAGAACACAGGAGCAGCTTTTTTGGCTCATTCTTGCCTTTTGCTGCTCCTGCCTAAAGGAATCATCAGGACTATATGCTGATGGAATGGGAGAGCTGAACAGCAGGGAGTTTGTCTGTAGAGTCTAAAACTAAAACCTTGTCTGACTGTTCAGACACTCTAAAATCCAGGGTGAGAATGACAGCTTTGGTATGGAAGAATCCTAGAAATCTTGACTTGTGATTTTTCTAGTCAAGGATTTTAATGCCAATGTGGAAACTACCAAAATATTCAAACTTGTTTTCATTGGCAACCCCTTTGAAATGGCATCAGCACACCTCCAGGGGACAGGGTATGACAGTGGGGACAGTACTTGGCAGCTCATGGCTTCAGATGTGGGAGGTAAATATTTTGCCTAGGTACACATTTAAGTTCAAGTTTTCCCAGGGTTTGGATTGACTCGTCATTGCAGGTAACTTTAATCAATGCAAAAGGATGTAAAAGCAGAGTTTCTGGAGAATGTGCACTAGGGAGGAAATAGGGAGAAAACCTTGAACACAGCCAGCAGGCTCTGGAAAAATTTATAAAAGTTAAAATTAAAAATAGATATAGCACTGTGACTGTTCAGACAGGACTCTTTGTGTCTGGAGGTGATCGTAAAACATTTTAAAATCTTAGGAAATTCGGGATCTCAGAAAGAAAGTTAGGCTTGGCAAGCCCAGGAAAAGTAGGCCCTGGAAATGTTAGGCCTTGTGCTTGCTAAAGATCATGTGAAACTGCACCTGTGTAATCAATATATGATAAATGATAGAATTGTTAGATGTGATTAGATATAATTATTGTTTAAAGAACATGAGGAACAATGTTAGGGGGCTGGGGTGGGATCACGAGAAATCCATGCTTGGGTAAAAACAATGCATACAATAGAACAATGTAAGTTTAATAATTAATATCTAAGTTGTATAACGATAGAGTATAAAACATGTTCAACTCAAAAACAAATCGGGTCAGATTTGGGTCTGTGTACCCCTGACACCCAGAGCTCTTCAATGAAGCACCTGCATATAATCATTGTGTGATGATGTGTGTTCCTGAACTCTAACATTTTGGTGACCCAGATGGGACCTTGTGAGTGCTGCTGAGCGAGCTCGCGACCCGATCCTGCTCCAGCCGGCACCGAGGGATTCTCGGGGAGCCCATCGGCCGCGACCGTCTGTGCTGCTCACAGCGTCCCCAGGAGAAGAGGTAAGGTGCTTTCACTTTGGTTTGGGTGCCTGCCAATAAGACGCAGCAAAAGCTGCGCTTGGTTGGGCTAAAGGAATTCCTGTTGGGATTGCCTGGGCGCCGTCCGTCAGACGACTGCGAAAGCGTTGCAGGTTTGGCATTTGTGGTGTATTGTAGTTGTGACATGGAGAAGCTTAAAGGGGTTTTGGGCAGCAATGCTCTCATAGCAGGTACTTCTCCTTTGGGGTGCTTATTAGCACATTGGAAACAAGGTCACTTTGGGGAAGAATTACATATGGCTAAATTAATTTTGGTGAGATCTCCCCATGGAAAAAGACCCCTGTGACACTGTCTCATCTGTTGGTAGCTATAACCTCTCTCTTTCTTTACTTTGTTTTCTTTCTCCTCTCTCTCTCTCTCTCTCCCTCTCCTCTATCACATAATCCTTGTTATCACTAAAATAAATGTACATTATTGCTGTTGTGATTTCAACTGAAATCCCTTTGTGTTCTTTTTGCACTCTGAGATCAAACAAACGTCTCGCGACTCCCACTGGCGTTAGCGAATCGTGACATTTAAACTGGAGTCACAGACAGGATTTCTGACAGACAGAAGGGGCTGCAGGTTTGTTGTGCAGTCTGTATTAGGGGAAAGATGTTTTGCTCCAGCCGCACCCAGCCCGACACTCCCAAGAGAGTGAGCGGTGTCTAGAAAGCAAGGGGGGCAACTCGAATTTCCCGCAAACTGCCCACGCCGAGGTGAAAAGCACCCCACACTCACTTGAGGGCTCTGTCTGCAGAATTTCACAAAAGATCTCTTAGTGCAAAAGGGTGGGAATGTTTTTGTTGTTGTTGTGTGTGTGAATTTTGAGTGCTTGGTGTAGTGAAGAGACAATCAGAATTTTAAACTGAAAGAGTGCCTCCCGAGCAGATTTGGTCTTTTTACCCATACAGGGAAGCAAAAAGCAGTGTGTGTGTGTGTGTGTGTGTCTGTCTGTGTGTGGGTGTGTGTGTATAATTGAAGTTTATACCTCCCTGTAGTGGTTTTCCCTTTGTAAAAATGACTGAAAAGGGCAGTGCAGAAGTTAAAGCTGCATTTTATGCTCTGTTAGCAAAACACAATGCCAGACCTTCTCCAAGAGGGGAAAAGTGGGCGCTTAGTTACTGGTTTAATTTGGAAAAAGTGATTGATAGAGTGTGTTCTTTACAAGGTGAAAGAAAATTTAAACTGGGCAAAAATCAAACTCTACTCTGCTCAGTTTTGGGAGCTTGTTTTACAGCAGCTCTAGAAACTGGCTTTAAGCAAGGAAGTGAGGAAAGAACTAGAATAGACTCCTTCTAAAGCTTAGTTGAAATTTTGCAAAAACAATTCAATGAAGAAAAGAGTAAGATCCATCTGTTGCGAGCAGCCCTCCAGGATGAAAATTCAAAAATGCTGACTCGCTAAAAGAAACAGAAGAGGGGGAAACCCCTCTCCTGAATCAAATTTACCCTCCAAAAGAGCTAATTCATTCCAGTAGAAATGATGGACCTGTAAAAATGGCAGAAGAAAAATCAGAGAAAGCAAAGGTGTTAGGTGCATTGGTTCTCTTAAGGAAAACCCAGACAAGAGAAAAGAAATCTCTCACTGCCAGTATTGGTGGTCACTGGAGATAAAGAAGGGGGTCCCCAGCAAGGTAATAGATGGCTTCTCACTTCAAAGTTGAGTGAAGTTGTTTCTAATTGGCACTGTCCCAAGTTCATTGTATGGAATGCCCCATTGGATAACCCAGCACAGCTCCACAGGCTCTGGGCTGTGAGCCAAAGCCGTCTCCTTCTCAGCTTCTGGGAGTGGAGCCCAAAGAGCCTCAGAATCAGGGGAACTGGGAACTCTGCTTCTCCTGGGTGAGCAGAGAGGCAGAGGTTGCTTTTATTTCAAATGCTCACGAGAAATAACAAAACTGGAGACATATTGATTACAGCAATAGTGTGTAGAGAATATTTGAACAGAAGGTGGGCATGATATTTTAGTAAAGGCCTGCCTGCACAAACCAGCCTTTGGTATAAGTCGTGATATTAAAGGCTCATGTCCTTGAAACTTTCCTGAAGCAGAGAGAATGAAGCGAAACAATATCCTTGTGTATAAGAGCAAAAATGTAAACCTGTGTGGATTAACCAAGAGTTACTTGCTTAGCCCGGGAACCCTGTAAAACCCTATAAAAATGTGCTGAAGATAGAAATAAATGGTGTTCTCCATACTTCTGTGAAGACTAGGCTGAATAGTCTGAGCGGTTTCTCAATAATAGTGGGTCCTATACATCCACTTTTTACTTTTGTAGTTAACACTGGAGTCCAAATTTCTGTGTTGACCAATAAAGACTAGTGCAGGATTTGAGAGCAATATATGGAATAACTAAAGATATTTACCCAGTGGTAGCTAATCCTTGCACATTGTTAACATCTATAAAAGAGAAATAGAAATGGTTTACTGTACTTGATTTAAAAGATGCCTTTTTCTGCATACCCCTTGAGAAAGAAAGCAGGAAACTGTTTGCCTTTGAGTGGGAAAATCCAGAAATAGGAAGGAAAACTCAGCTCACTTGGACACAACTCCCACAAGGATACAAGAACAGTCCAACCCTATTTGGAAGCCAGCTGGGGAAGGAGCTGGAGATTTGGACCGAGAACGGGCAAGTACTGAGAAAACAATACCTGCTGTTACAGTATGTTGATGATATACTGATAGCTACAGAAGAGAAAACAACCTGCATAAAGGTACCAATTGAAGTTTGAAATCAGCTGGGAATGGGAGGATATAAGGAGTCTAAAGAAAAGGCACAAATTGCCTGGCAGACTGTGATTTCCTTGGGATGTGAAATCTCACCAGGGCAATGTAAGCTGGGTACTAATTGTATTCAAGCTATTTGTGCTATTCTAGAACCCCAGAACGTGCATGAGCTGCGAGTCTTCCTTGGGATGACAGGGTGGTGCTGCCTGTGGATCATGGACTATGGACTAATTGCAAAAGCCCTGGATGAGGCCCAGAAGACGCAGCCGTTTACCTGGGGCAGAGCACAGAAGGAGGCTTTCCTCAAACTGAAGGAGGCATTGACAACTGCTCCGGCGTTCAGATTGCCAGATTTGTCCAAAGATTTCCAGCTGTTTGTGCATGAAAGACTACACCTAGCACTGGGAGTGCTGAGCCAAGGTTTGGGAAGCTGGGAAAGGCCGGTAGGCTGCTTTTCCAAACAGCTTGACAAGGTGAGTGCTGGATGGCCTTCATGCCTGCGGGTAGTTGCAGCCAGCGTGATGCTGCCACAAGAAGCCAGGAAACTCACCATGGGTAGACACATAGATGTCTCTGTGCCACACATGGTGAGCACTGTTTTAGAACAAAAGAGGGGCCATTGGCTATCTCCAAGCAGGATGATGAAATTCCAGGTAATCCTGACTGAGCAGGATGATGTCACACTAAAGACAACTGACCTCTTGAATGCAGCTCTGTTCCTGTGTACCACAACTGAAGAAGGCCCATTAGAGCATGACTGTGTAGAAGTAATAGAGGACACCTATTCGGCAAGAGAAGACCTGAAAGACATCCCACTGGAGCAAGCAGAGTGAGAGCTATTCACAGATGGAAGCAGCTTGGTGGAGAACGGGACCAGATACGCTGGATATGTGGTAACAACAGTCAGTGCAATGGTGGAGGCAAAAGCATTATCAGCAAATGCATCTGCCCAGAGGGCAGAACTGGTTGCCTTAAGCAGAGCACTAGAATTGAGTAAAGGGAAAAGGGGAAACATCTGGACTGGCTCAGAGTATGCTTTGGAGTAGTGCATGTCCACAGAGTGCTGTGGAAAGAAAGAAGACTGCTGTCTGCTCAAGGCACACACATTAAACATCAAGATGCAGTCCTGCAATTGATAAAAGCAATACAAAAACCTGAACAAGTAGCAATTATGCACTGCAAAGGACACCAATCAGGAAACTCTAAAATTTGTGAAGAAAATGGAAAAGCAGACTGGACAGCTCGACAGATTGCTTGAAAAGGGCAAAGAACAATGGCATTGATATCTTTAAAAGTTAATGTATCTCAATTTAATTTGCCTCCAAAAGAAAAATATGCCATAGAAGATGAGAAATTGGGACATTTGCTAAATGCACAGAAGAATTCAGAAGAGTGGTATGTAACTGCACAAAGACAAATAGTGTTTACCCCCTTGATAATGAGAGAAGTTCTATAAATGAAACATAACAAATGTCATTGGGGTGCAGAGGCATTGGTAAAATGGATGAAACAAAAATTAATCTCGGTACGGATGCTAACAATGGTAAAATCAGTAATGTCAAAATGTGAAATGTGCTTAAAAACAACTCAGTGGCTAGACACAGGCATAGCTAGGGAAGATTAGGATAGGAGCAGAATCAGGATGCCACTTGGCAAGAACCCTCTTGTAGAGTGAAATTTGGCAGGGCCCTAGAGTCTTTGCTTGGTCCTAGAGCAAACTATCAGAATAAAGAAATGTTGTACAAACCTACAGGTCAGGTAGATAAATTATCAAGAGTGACCTGGGAAAGATTTAAAGAACTAAATGTACAATTGCAATTTATTACTCCTGAAAGAGCATGGACTGTGTGGGTTTTTTAAGGGATGGATTGATCATTGCTGTGTCCACATCCCAAATGGGACTGCAGATGTAGAATAGGACAGCAATCAGTTGCAACAAATAGAGCACAAAGCACAGGAAGAGCAAAAGGATTTGAGCATAAATTGGTTAGGCAAAATCTTCCAAGGGTTAGGGTGGAATGTGAGTTCATGGATTAAATCTATCATTGAGAGTGTGATCATCTTACTAATTGTATTCTTAGCAATTTGGTTAATTCACAGCATCTTCAAGGGAGAAATACAGAAGAAAACATCCTGGAACCAGAAAATAATAAAGGCACGGACACGAGGTCCACCCCCACCATCTTCTGGTTCTCCAGTTCCTGACAGCATCCAGGACAACGTTTACATCAATCAAGGATTCGAAGAACATCGAGTGTAAACTCAGAAACAAAGGACTGTATCAAGTGAAAACATTTGCACTTACAGTGAAGTGAAAATGCTTTCAAAGGGGGGAATGATAGTAAAAGGTTCTAAAATCATAGAAAATTTGGGGACTCAGAAAGAAAA